>NC_133008.1:12708633-13011664 GCF_048564905.1 Vicugna pacos
CATCAGTCACCTCAGCATAGACAGAACCACTTGTTGGGAAGCAGGGGTGGAGCTTGAATTAGGCTGAGGTGGGGAAAGGTATTATTGCCATGGGTCCGCCTTAAGAAAAACACAGACGGTGAAGTTGTGCAGTGTGTGTCCTGGGGGGCAACACAGAGAGGAACACCTGTAGCTCTCGTGTCAGACAGAAGGACCGCCAATCTTGACTCTGCGCTTGCTCTGAGATTGTGTTATTTCTCCCTGAGGTTTAGTTCCCTCCACTGTAAAAGAGATGGCACTTCAGACAATGGTGAGACCTGACACGAAACAGGTGCTCAGCGAATTCCAGACCTGGCCCCCTTCCCTCAGTCCCAGCTGGGCTTGTATCTGGATCTCCTTCCCTTTCCTCCCTCCAAGCAGCAGGAGGGGCCAGCACTTCTCTTACCAGGCAGCTGCCAAGGCTCTGTTAGCACAGGTCCTTCAGGTCTTCGGGCTGGGCTTCCAGGTAGGGCATGGTCTTCTGCGTCGCTGAGATTATCTCCATCATCAGCCCTGACCTCTTGGATGCAGGCACACAGCCACTCTCTGATGGAGTGGTTCTCTCTGTGGGAAGACAGAGCTGCAGGACCAGCCAGTCAGACAGGTGGGCAGAGCCTCTCGCAGCTCCTCCTCTGGGTGGAGCTCTGACCAGGTCCTGGGTGTATGTGGGAATCCCCAGCTGCTGCTATGGCTGCTGGCTGCCGGGGCTCTGATTCTGAGTTGTATCTCAGCCATGCTCCCGGACCACAGCCAGAAAAGACTCTTGAGAAGAAAGACCCATGAAAGTCAAATAAAGTGGGTGAACCCACCCACACACTTGGAAGATGAGTCTCTGGTTCTGAATTTGGAAGACACACTTCTATCCTGATAACATGGAATGGGAGTTAGCAGTGTGGATGACCCTGGACAAGCTACTTCACCTCTCCTCAGTTTCCCACCCATAAAATAGAACCTGGCCAGTTCTGAAATTACGATTTCTGATGATGTATTTTAAGACCTTCTTTGGGATCAACAGGAAGACCCGTCTATGTAAAAGGAGGCTTGCAGAACCTAGGACATCCTGCTTTCCACTCTGGGAAGTTTCCAAAAGAGGCATCAAGGTCAACAGAAGAGGAGACAGGGGCTGAGCAGGCTGACCCAGAAACAGGCAGGAGAAACTCTGGGAGAAATGTGGCCACATTTTTAGATGGCCCCTCCGTCCCCAGCCCTATCCCTCACACAGAGGATTTTATATTTCTCACAAAGTCCTTTTTAGGACCATCCTTCCTCCATGGCCAGTTGAACCTCCTAACAGAAGTGCTTCAACAGTGTTCTCTGGGGCCTGAATCCTCCCTGTCACCATAGCCAGTGGCCTCGAAACTCCCCCTTGGCTCCAGCCCCGTGGGAAGGCACAAGGAATTCCCTGGCGGCTTGGCTTTCCACCTGAGAGAGCTGGGAGCCAGGGAGGGAGTGTGACGGAGAGGCCCGGGAGAGAGCTGAGTCTGTGGCACATGCCCCGCAGCGGCTCCTTCCCTCCTGACGCCATGGACCAGCTCCTGCCCAGACTGCCCCCACCCCGGTCCTGGAGGTGGGAGGGTGGGGAGGCAGGGGGAGAAGTAAGAGAGGGAGCAAGTGGAGCTGCAGGAAGTGAGAGGAGGTGGGAAGGAGGGAGCGGGCCTCCGTGTACAATGCCCCATAGATGCCTCTGGCTCTAAACCAGTTTCTTCACTGTGCCCCTGGAGCCTGGCCAGCCTCGCAAGCACTCTGTGCTGGCTGGCAGGGAGTAGGTGCCTGAAGAGAAATCTCTTTGATTTCTCCTGAGAGGCCTCACTTTCCAACTGAGAATCTTGAAGGTGACTGGGACAGGAACAGCTGAGGATCCAGTTTCAGGTTCTCAATGAATGGGAAGTGGTTTGGGGCTTTTCTCAGAATTTCCAAGATGTTTTCACATAAAACAAAGGCTCCAAAGTAGCAAAGACAATTCAGAGCTGGGAGGCAGGGGTGGGAGGGGTGGGTATCCTGACTCAGGCACAGTGAGACAAAAGAACATGGGCTAGCTAGCTGGGTGGCTTTGGGCCAGTTACTTAACCTCTCTGTGCCCCAGTTTCCTTATCTGACAAATGAAGATGATGGTTTCCTACAGTGTTGCTTCAAAAATTAAGTAAGCAATGACAAGTGTGACACCATATCTGAAGCGACCTGGCGTATTGCGCCTGGCACGTTATAGATGCTCAATAACTTGTTCTTTTTATCTGATGTTGTTGGTATCCTCTCATGTTTGTGCTAATCTGTTCAATCCCGTATCTGTCTATCTACTTATCTACCTACCTGTCTATTTATCTATCTATCATGTACCCAACCATCCAGGATTTAATCTTCCCAATCAGATTGTTAACACTTTCACTGCATGGGCCTATATTGTACTTCTGTGTAAGCATTCAGTAACCATTTTAATAGACTGATTATATTGGGGTCAGGGCAAGCCAGACCTCAAGTTAATAAAGTAGATATGATAAGGCTTCTTATCGCCCAACTTCAAATAGTGCTTCAATCTAGCACCAGCTTCTTCAATTTCTTTCAGATCAACTGAAGAAACGCTCAGATTGAGGGGTGTCCAGGAAAGCCAAGTTCTCCTCCAGAACACCCCACAGCCTCTGCACTGTCCAGGCCTCCTAGTTTCCAAATGTGGCCTCTCATCTCCGGATGCCTGAGGTCAGTGGTATTTCAGGATGTTCAGCTATGCAGACACACTGCCCACGGGTTACTCCTTCTGGTGTCCACCTCTTCGCCACATGGCTGCACACCCTCCTACGATGTGTCCCAGAAAAACAGAGGCCAGAGTGAGTGCCTTGCCTGATACCTTTATCACGATGCACATAGGAAACTAATAAGTCATGGTCATGCCACGCGTTTATATAGTACTTTGCAGTTTTCAGAGGTGTTTCATGTGCCTGGGCCCTACCTTATTTGAGCCACGTTATAATCTTATGAGGCAAGCAGGGTTTGTTCCTTTATTCTCAATTTGCTGATGAGGACACTGTGCCCAAGAGTCACACAGCTACTAAACATTAGAGCCAACACAGACTGGAACCCACGTGCTCGGATTCTGAGTCAACTCCTTACCTCGCATGTCTGTTCAGTGATGATGGAGAGTACAGAGGAACAGAATTCAAGTGAAGCCTCGGCGGGGAGACAGCCTTTGGATCCTCCCTGGTCTGGGAGGCTATGGTGGGGCCAGCCTACTTAGCACCTGCTTGTCAGACTAAACATGCCACTGATCTGCAGCCCCAGATGGAAACTCTAGGCAACCTTCATCCCTAGTTTCTCTCTCCCCTCCCGCCTTGTCAACATCTGATTGACCCCCACACCCCAGGCACCTTTTCATTTTGTCTCATCTGCCAGGGCCAGCTCAGGAGTGCCTTACCTTGGAGACCATGGTCTCTAATAAGAGGATTGCATGAACCAGGCCCTGTGCAAGATGAGCCTCCGGGGTGTAGAGAAAAAACATTAGAACTTCTGTGGCTTCAATCTATGGGGAAAACAATGCACTTTAGTAGTATTTACAGTGTGGGGTGGATACTGGCCTCTCATTCTGTTGGTCAGACTGTCTGAGGTCAAATACCAAGGTCACATTAGCCTGAGGATGGAGCAAGGGCTCCAAACATGGAGGGCTTGGCCCCCACTCCTTTTCTTTCAGTGTAACTTGACCTTCTGTAGTGCATGTGGGCTAGGTTAAATGGATTTATGATTTATTTTCACTAAATTAACTCTAAAGAAATGGACACGTGACTTAAAAATGAGTCCTGCAAAAAGGAAGTACTGAGAAAAGATGGCATTAATAGTGCAAACAGAAGCAAACAGCGAGAAAATGGTATTATTGACACTTTGCCTACTCAATGCCCACCATAACTAAACGTCCTCCAAATGAAGAGTTTTAGTGGGTTTCAAACCTTTTGGTTAAAAATACTAAAAATGCAAATAATGAGTTTGCAGGAACAATTTATCGACATCAGAGAAGATTGCAAGTTACCAGCTGAATTTAAGCAAAAGCCTTTGCATAGTTGGTAAGACTGAAAAATTAATATTTTAGTAAGCACAGCCAGCGTAGCACATTCCCATTTAGATCTCTGCACCTTAATGAGATATCTTTTTTCAATCCTGAAAGCTGTTAGAACCAAGTATCAAAATAATTTGAACTTAAAGCCAGATGGTCTAAATATTGAACTGCAGAATGTTAATACAAAGATAAAAGCAAACATAATAAAATGTTATCAACCACATTGCACTCACTACAAATATTAGTATTCATAATAGTTCCTTTCAGTGAAAAAGTTTTTTTCTTTTGGTATGGTTAATGAAATAAGAGCTCAAAAAGTGGTGTAATTACATCTTTAGCTCATCCATTTAAATACCTCTTTCTCTGTCTTATTGCGATATTGTGATTTATAATAAGAAGTATGTGTTTGTTGTTCGTCCCGTTCCTTGTGTTCAGCTCCTAAGACCCTTGGAATTTCCTAAGTGATAAGAGCTATAATGATGTTTTTGTTATGAGGTGACTTTTGGACTGACCCTAGGTCATCTAGGGATGAGGGCTGCTTCTCAGAGGAGCCAACGATGTGATAAGAAGTTTGGAACTTTCAGTCCCTCTTGGAACTCCAGGGAAGGGAAAGAGGCTGGAGATTGAATTAGTCACCAGTAGGTAAAGATTTAATCCTCCATGCTTAAGTAATGAAGCCTCTATAAAACCCCAAAAGCACGAGGTTCAGAAAGCCGGGTTGGTGAACACGTGGAGACTGGGGAGAGTGGTGCACTCAGAGGACATGGAAGCTTCCTGCCCTTTCCCCGTGTCTTGCCCTATGCATCCTTTCCGTCGGACTGTTTTAGAATAAACCAGCAGCCTAGTAAGTAAAATATTTTTGTGAGCTGCTCTAGAAGATTTACTGAACCCAAGGAGGGGGCCATTGGAACCTCTGATCTGTAGCTGGTTGATCAGATAGATGCGCAGGTGACAACCTGGACTTGTAATCAGCATCTAAAGGTGGGGGAGGGTGGGCAGTCTTGCAGGACCGAGTCCTTGACGTGTGGGATCTGATGTTGTCTCCAAGCAGATAATATCAAAATTGAATTGAATTGTAGGACACCCAGCTAGTGTCAGTAAATGCTTGTAGGTGTGGGGGAAAAACCCACTCATAGGAATTGGATGCAGTCACTACTTGAACATATATAACATATGTTAACATATTAGAAAATAAGACACGTATATGGTTTCTAAATAAGTAAATGTATGGAAAAGGAGGGTATAGTATCAAGAAAGTATGAAGACAGTTGGGCTGGGCTGTTGAAGAGGTTCCTGGCTGTTCTTTCAGCTTCCAGTCATATTTTGTCTACTACATATCACCAGAGTGATCTTCATAAAAACCCAGAGGGAAAGAAATCACTACTCTGATTTCTGCTCTCTCTTGAGCCCTCCCCTCCTCCTAGAATGAGTGGCAGCCCTTCAGCCTTCAGGGGCTGGGCAGGTGACTTGATGAAAGAAGACGACGGAGTGTAAGGCATGGTGGGAACCACGGTGAACAGGAGAGTTCTTGCCTAAAAAACATTCCAACTTAAAAAATTGGGTAGATGAGAAACCCTGCTGTGGCCTGGCAGTTGTGACCCCTAACAGGGCAAGGCTGACCTTGGAAGATGCTGTGTGTCTCTTGTTGCTTTGTCGCAGGCACTTTCTACGTTGTGGTCATTGCTGACTCTTGCTCATCTTTGCCCTGTTCTATTCCCTCTTCCTAGCCAAGTAAGCTTTTGTTTAATAAGCCTGGTTCTCCTCTGTGGAGCTCCTTGACTTTTCCTGCTTGGTGCTGCCCATGCATGTTGCTTTTGTTGGGTTTTATTGTTCTCAACACATCACTGACCTGCCTGTCTCCACCGATAAGTTGGGTGCTCCCTAAGGTCAGGTTCTTTGTCTTCTTAACTGATGCATCCCCAGTATCAAGGTCAGTGCCTTGGCCACATAATGGGTTCTCAGAAAGTCTCCTGAGCCAATGAATGCGTGCAAGCAAGTGATGGCACCAGTATACTGGGTAAGCAGTGTATTATCAGCTTTAGAATCTGCTTCCAATTTCTAATAATAGTAAGTATATACCTTTTCACCCTTTCACCCTCTCTCTGCAACCCTCCTCACCTCCAAGGCATAAATTTTCAGACTTTACGTGCTTGGAGAACTGGAAGAAAGTTAAATGGCAGGTGGTGGTGGTGAAAGTTCCTTTCTTGGCAGTGTCTCTGCAGTGGAGACAAAGCACACCGCTGAGACAGTGGTTCCTAAATCAATGGTTCCTGTGTCAGAATCACCAGAGGTACTTGTTAAAAATGCACCTTCTCAGGCCTCTCCCCAGACCTGCTGAATTGGAATCTCAAGAAGTGAGGCCGAGGAATCTGAAATTTAATAAGCTCCCCCAGGTAATTCTTATTCATCCTAAAATTTGAAGACAACTGCTGTCAGGTAGAGCTTCCATCTCATTCACTCACTGATTCTGTGGGTCAATATTACTCGATACCTACCAACCCCATGCCAGGCACTGTGCTAGGTGCAGGTGGAATATCCCTCCTTCCTCTTTTAAAGCTCACAGTTCAGAGGTGGAGGCAGACAGTAAAGAAGTAAAGAAACACATTCAACTACAACTTGTGATGAAAGCTCCGAAGGAAACAGACAGGCTGTACCAAGAGGGATTAAGGAGGAGTGTCCCTTTGAGAAGTTGACATTTAAGGTGATCCCCAGAGGATGGGAGGGAGTTGGCCATGTGTCAGGAGGGCAGGGGAGGCAGGGTAGGGGTTGGGGTGACACCTGTGGGAGCACCTGGTCCAGGGAAGTGAGTTCTGACTGGAGAAGCTGAGGGCTGGCCACGCCTCCTCAGGTGCCTTCCCACCTCAAACTCCGGGAAACTCATATTTGCAGTAACATACACCCTAGCTTCGACTTTGACCCTTCACATCTCCTGGGGTTCAGCCAGACTCCCATAGTCTGAGAATCCCAGAAGCTGGGGGAGGTTCCACTCCCTCTCTCCAACCCTGGCTGCTTTGTTCTTGTTCCCTCAATCGGCCTTTTCTTCTGAGGGGCTGGGTCACCGGCACCTTGAGGAGACCGTGCCAGAAGCTGAGAGTATTGAGACCTCAGAGATCACTCCCAAGCCACAAACACAATCACTGGCACTGTTGGCTATAGGGCAGGTGGAGAACGGTGGGCTGGACTGACCAGGAAGCAGTCCCTGATGAGGGCAGACCATCCACGCCTCTTACTGTGTACCCTGGGAGGCTGCGCCCCCCACCCGCCCCGGGAAGGTGGCTGGAGGAAAGGTCTGTTGCAGACAGCCTGCTCCCTGGCAGTGGAGCTTCAGAGCCTGAAGAGGGCAAACTGTCTCAGCAAGCCCCTGCCATCACCTTACTGTAAAGAGCTCACGCCCAGCACGCTCAGCCTTACCATATGCCCTCCACTCAAACAGACAAACAGACAAAAGACAAGAAACAAGACAAAAACAAACAAAACCTTAATGTCATTGCCAGAGGGTCAGACTATATATATAATGACCTTCAGAGCCGCTCATTAGCACCCTCGGGGCCAGCCCAAGTCCAGTCTGCCCACTGCTTCAGATAAAAACAGGCCCACAGCTAAGTTTCCTAATTCTTAGAAAGATAGGGCTTTTATTGCTTTTCCTTCATCCTTCCAACAGAATTTGAGAGCCTTCTATGTGCCAGATGTTCTAGGTGTTGGGGACGCAGCTGTGAACAAAACAGGCGAAGTCCTTGCTTTCATGAAACTTCTGTTCTAATGAGGGGACACAAACAGAAAGCAAATAAATATATATGTAGATGCTAAAGGGGATGGGGGTGGTAGGAGTTCTGTTTCGGGTGGGGTGATCAAGGAAGGCCTCTCTGAGAACAATAAAACCCAACAATGCCCCATTCCAGCTTCCCTCCTCCAACCTCTTGTCAATTCCCTCTTGTTAATACTCTTTCTGAAATTCTTTTACAATCAGATTTCTTCCCTGCTTAAAAATCCTTCAGTGGATTTTTTTTTTTCTAAATAAAATGCTTTCGGCAGGGCATTCAAAAGCCTTCAGTATCCGGCCTCAAGGTGATACTCACCCTTCATCACTCCCTTATTTTGCAGTCGTCACTCCATACTGACAGGCTCACAGGTGTCCAGATGCCATCCGGAGGGCTCTGGTTCTCTCTCTCTGCCTCCCCTCTCCCCCAACCCCCCAGCCCATCTTTGCACATGCTGTTCCCCTGCCTGGGACATCCTTTGTCTTCTCTGTCCTATCCATCAGGCCAAACCCAACAGGTCCCTCAGAGTGTCTCCTGTCCTGCCAGATTTTCTCCCTGTCCTCTATGCTGACCTCTCTCATAGCATCTACCATACCATAAACCATAGAATACCCATAGCTTGTATTCTTGCCTGCCCACCACACCAGACTAGGAACTCCTAGAGAAACTCAATCCTTAATGCTCAGCATAGAACTGGATACTCAGGAGGTGTTGAATGAATTAATAAATAGAGAAAAGAATCTCTTCTGTTTGTTCTCTGTCACCTTATTGGGCCCTTCCAGCATGCTTATTTTATTTAGCGAGAAAACGAGATCCAGCCTTTTTCTCCTAAGCAATGTCTCTTTCTCCCCACTGTCTCCTTAGGTTTTTTTTTTCCCTCTGATCTCTCCTTGTCCTCCTGCCTCATGCTGTCTGCCTCCCTTTCTGACTCTGCTCTGCAAGCCTGTGTCTGGGTTGTGGGTCTGGGGCCTGGACCTCCATACCTGCAGCTCTGCTCAGACTCCTCCTAGCTGACCCCAGCCTGTTTCCTGATGACCCAAACTTCTTCTGGGGCCCCTGATTTGAGATGGGCTGTGGGTCCTTGTGGGCTAGAACTGAGGCCATTTGAAGCCAGGGGGAGCTGACCTGGAGGCTACCCAAGTCTAAGGACAAAGGCAGGCATTGGAGCTGCCCATGCTGCTGAAATTCAGATCCTAAAGAGTCATCTGTATGGACCACATTGACTGTAGACCAGACTTGGCCTTGGGGATCCCCAGCCACCACCTTATACATGACCCTGCTCTACCTTCCACTGGTATCCATTTTGGTCTCGAACATCAGTAACTTGATCTCTCTGACCTGACATTTGCTTAATTCACTGCTTTGCCTTGAACGTGATGACCAGACTGTCTGACCTCTGGTCATTCTCTCAATGACCACATCCTCCTGCATGCTTCCAGTCATTTCACACTCATTGACTGGGTTGGGCTCCTTGCTAGACTCTAGGTTGAGAGTCAGCAAATGTTTTCTGTAAAGGGCCAGATAGTACATGTTTAAGGCTTTGAGACACACGGCATCTACTCACCCCTGATGCTGTAGCACAGAAGCAGTCACAGGTAATAGGGAAATGAATAGGCGAGGTGATGTTCCAGTGAAACCTTATTTACAGGAACAGGTGCTGGACAGGATCTGGCCCAGGGCCTGGAGTTGGCTGACCTTGTCTCTAGACTGGTGATGACTCATGAACCCAACCGAGCTTGTGCCCAGAGCACTGCCCACTTGCCATGATTGGGTTCCTTTGAAATTAAGCATTTGAAAACTGAATTCATTTCTGTAATTCTCCCCACCAAATCAACACTTGTGCCGTCTTTCTAATTTTCTTTTTAACATAAATTCCCATTAGACTTGTTCTCCGAGGTCTTCCAATCAACTTTCTTTATTTCTTTTCCTAACACTTTCCCTACCTCCGTGAGCATACAGTCTCAGGATTGTCGCTTCTCCTCTAGTCCGTGGATGGCCCCTTAGAACTGCTTGCTGTGGGGCCCTAGCCAGGGGCAGCTGGTCTTCACCCCAAGGCTCTCAAAGCTGCTTCACCCAAGATCCATTACAAACCCAAACTGGCTTGGGTGGGAGGAGCTGTTCCCCTCTGCACTGGACAGACTCCAACTTCTTTTTGAGACCAGGCAACACTCTTCTCCCATCAGAGAGTCAGAAGATAACACTGGGCTAATCCGTGGTCCCCCCTCCCACAGCATCTACCTCCAAACCCTCCAGCTCCTTCCTGAAAACCCACACCCAGTGCTCTGCCTTTGCTTCCACAACCATCCTTGAACTTGTGCATCATTCATCAATTCATAAGTGTTTATCAGGTGCCTTTTAATGTTCCAGGAACAAAACAGACACAGTCCTTGCCCTTATGAGCATTCAGGTCAGCAAACATTTTCTGAAAATAGATAGATAGTAAGTATTTTAAACTTTGTGGACCTCATGGTCTCTCCTACCACTCAATGCTGCTGTTGTAATGCAAAAGAAGTCACAGACAATAAATACACAAATGCCGATGGCTGTGTTCCAATAAAACTTTATTTATAAAAACCAAGTGGTGGGCAGGATTTGGCCCACAGGCTGTAGTTTGCCAGTTACAATTGTTGTATGTTTTACAATGGCTTCATCCTGGTGTTGTTTAAAAACTGTGATTCTGCGAAACACCAACGCCTGAGAACTGAGAAGTAAAATGATTCCTTAAGAAAACGCAGTAACACAAAACCTTTGGAAAGTGCATTTGATGACGAAAAACAAAAATACCAGAAATATCCAGAAATATCCCAGCTCAACTTGTCCTCGGACAAACACAAAATGAACTTGGATGTGCCAACTAAAAATTGTCACTTGCCATCTGGTTCTATAAGAATGAAGTCACTAGCCACTGCAGTCGCTGACCTTCAACCCACCCTGAAAGGAGTTCAGGTCTGAGATCAGGAATAAGACACTGTGCTCTGTGAAAACTGGCAGAACAGGCCTTCACATAGATATTTTCAGGAGAAGATTTTATGAACCCAATTTCTTCCACCTTTGAATATCTAGAAAAGCACTAAAATCATTCACAGTGACATCTGCTCCTCAACCTCCTGTCAAAATGTCTGCGTGACTGCACATACCTCCCTTCACTAAAATCATATATGATGCTGACTTTCCCTCCCACCTCTTTGGAGGAGTTCCTCAGAGCTATCTGAGAGGCTGTCTCCTGGGCAATAGTCCTCATTTTGCCCCATATAAAACTCAACTCTCACGTTGTGCATTTTTTCCCAGTGGACAGTTGGATGAAAAACCTCTCATCCTCAAAGGTCACCTTTACAAGGCCACCAACACACTAATTCAAATCCCTACTTCTTCCTGTTGGAATCTTTCAAGAGTTTCCACCTTGATGCTTTTGCCTCTGTTTGCTTCCATCTACCACACACTGCCCTAGGCCTCTTTCCAAAATGTAGATCTGATTATGTCACTCCCTTCCTCAGAAGCTATCAATGGCTCCCCATTGCCTCTAGCAGAAAGTTGGCAGTTCCATATTATGCCATTTCAGGCTGCAATGGTCTCTCCCAACCTACTTCCCTAGCCTCTACTCCCACTACAAGCTCACTCTCAACATGCTGTGCCCCATGTCCCAGACACTCCAGCCTGTTCTGTCTTTTCCTCCCTCTGAAATTTTGTTTTTGCTGCTTCCTTCACCTGGAATACCCTTTCTTTCCCATTTCCCTCCTTATTCTTTAAGACACACCTCAAATGCTTCTCCTTTCCCAGAACCTCCTAGTTGGAGTGAATCTCCTTGTCCCCACAATATAGCCGAGTGCTGGAGTTGATTGGCTAC
Source organism: Vicugna pacos (assembly GCF_048564905.1). Taxonomy (NCBI): domain Eukaryota; kingdom Metazoa; phylum Chordata; class Mammalia; order Artiodactyla; family Camelidae; genus Vicugna; species Vicugna pacos. Next base: position 12,720,290 of record NC_133008.1, read on the forward strand.
ACATTTTTCTCCCTTAGTATTGAAAGCTCCTGGAAGTCAGGGGCTGTGTTGTTAATCATTGTGGCTGGTCCACCGCCCTCTTCCCTGTGTCCAAGTGCTTGGCACAAATTAGGGATTGAATAAATTGTCAAATTGAAGAGTTTTCTATAGGCTCTTTTAGGAACCTCTGACAGACGGGGATGGGGGCATGGTGACTGTTGGATATCCTCCCCAGCTAGGCGATTAACTCGGAGAAAAACCAGGAAGGACTCTGAGAGCTTTTTGGAGACCGTATCCCAGTGGTTGGGAACCCACTCCAGCTGACGCCGTATTATTTTCCCATTTGCAAGAGCCGGGTGGCCTCCTCCTTTCCCCAGCCTCTTCCCCTTCTCTCCAGCTCCCCTCTCTGGCTGTTCTCCAGGGGAAATTCATGTCTGTAATGGTGGAATAATTAGCTCCCAATCCTGGCATGCATTAACCTCGAATTGATGGTGTCAGCTAATGAGAGACAGGGAGCAGGAGGTCTCAGGCATTAGGCGCCTCTAACTGCATTTCTTTCTCTAGGGCCTGGCTTGCACTGAGCCACGGCTAATCATCTCCCAGGCCCTCGCACAATTTTTCACTCCCAAGTAAGAAAGATCATTATAGGTTTTCCCACACTCTTATGACATCAGCAATCTCCATTTTAGTCAAATCTTTCCCCTCACCCCAAAATAAGTGGGGCAACATTTTTTCCCCCCACAAAGATATCTTTACCTTTTTGGTTCAACAGAAAGTAGCAAGTTGTAACCCTCACTTACTAACTGTGAACCTGGACAATCTGCTTGGTGTGAGTCTGTTTTATCTGTACAGTGGGGATCATTATAGTAGCTACCTCATAAGGTTGTTCTGTGGATCCAATGACCTGATCCATGTAGGTGCTCAGCCAGAGGGCTGCACTCAGTCATGGCAGCTGTCATGATTATTACCTGGTCCAGGTGAGCGCTGGAACCCTATACGCTCTCTGGACCTCAGTATCCTTTTCTCCAGAATAGGGGCTGAGATGGGCATCAGTAACTCTCAAGTGGAATGCTGGGATGGGATGGTTCTTAGGTCTCCCCATCACCCTTAACTATACATGTACCCAATTCGGCTGCTGCTGCTTATCTCTGAAAGTCTGGTGCGCTTTGTTCCATTCACCAACATAAAAGATTTCTCTACTAGTAGTCGTAATAGTCCCAGTAACAGGACTGGAGAGAAATGACTTCCCGAAGAGCTTCAATTAGAGCTGCCCCCTGCCGTCGGGAGAAGTCATTGCACCTCACCAATGGTTTTTGTCTCTGGCAACCAACTGTATCAGTTCACTTAATAATCCTTGTATCGTATGGTGTTTTACAGTTCAGAGAGTTTTTCATCCCAGTGGTCTCAATTCACCCCCCCAAATAATCCCATGGGATAGCTGGAGTAAATGTTATCAACCTCAGTTTATAGATGGGAATGTTCATTCATTCAGTGAGCATTTGTGGGGCACATTTTTTACAAGCTGCCCCAGTTCAGATGTTCTGAGGCTGAGGTGTCATTGTTCCAAGTGGTGGCTCTGGGTCAGTGTTCCAGGCCTTCCTGTGTTGGGTCCAATGTGCCCTTGCACCCCACCACATCCCTTTTCTGGAGTTGGCCCCAGTCACTACCCCTGATTCCTAGCAGTGAAGCCCTCATCCAGGCAGCTCCCGTGGTCTTGTTTGCTGAGCCCACAGCTCCCTGGTAAATTGCTACTCACCCTCTAAGCTCCAGCTCATCTCCTGTGGAGCCCTCCCTCACTTTGCCTTTCTTCTCCCCTTCCAGCGTGGTACTTTGGATTCATCGCCATAACCACATTTATCACATTGTAGTGTGATGACTTATGTACACTGCTGCCTGTCTATCCCTGCATCCTGCCCCCTCCAAATACATCCCCATCCAAATACAAAGCCACAAGTTGGGAAATTCGGGAGGTCAGGGGCCCTTTCTATCATCTGCATCTGGCACAGGTTCAGTAAATGTTCATTGAATGGATGGAGTAACTCTGAATAGGTCATTCCCTCCCTGAGTAATGTTGGTATCTTACATCCTCTGGCTGCAGTTGAGTGCAGAAGGGGGTGGGGACGGAGGGGACAGAGAGTCATTGAAGACAGAAGCAGGTTACCAAGCCTGGTACCTCTGTGCTTCTTGGAGTGGTCTTGTTTCTAGATGTCCAGTAGCCATTAAAGACATGTGCTCTGCGGCCCGTATTCTTTCCTCCCAGCAGATCCAGCGTCAGGAAATTAGACAGAAAACAGCCAGGCAACTTGCTTAAAGAAAATGAAAGAGGGAATTAATGGTGAAGATCTCTCAAGTGCCAGGCTTCCTTCTTACTAAGTAATACTGTCCCCATTTTATAGATGCGTCAACAGTCCCAAGGCTCAGTAAGCTTGGATTTTATCAGACAGACAACCAAGAGCTAGCAGAAGATTAATTGGGGAGCCACCTGCTTGCCATACATGGTGTGGCAATACGACACATCAGTTAGAGAACAGCTCCAGTTCTGAGGTTGCACGGTTGGCGCCCAAAGAGGCAGTAAGATTTAAGTGGGGAAATCTCTTCGCTGGAACTACAGATTAATTGTAGATTCCCACTTCACTCATCAACTCTGTAGACTTGGTAAGAAAGTGTAAACCACTCAACCAACTTCAGTCCCTACTGCTGAACACATATATGTGGCAGCACTAAACATACATTTTGTCCCCTGAAGACAGCACATAATAATGAACCTGAATAGATCCTTCATTCTCCAGCCAATATGTAAATGCAGACATTTCCTCCTATAAGTTTAGAGAGAGAAGGTCCTAATATCATCATTAAATTTTATTTTTCCAGTGGCTTTTGGGACTGAAGATCCTTCTCCACTTCCTCCTACTTTTCTAATGATCAAAAACCTTCCTTCATTTTAAAGATTAGAAAATTGGGGCCCTGAAAATGTAAGTGAATTGCTCCAGATCCCAACTGGGGTCAATGGCAGAACAAGTGTTGGGGGTGAGAGTTGTGATTCCAGAGCATTTAAAAGTGAGGATGCACCGATGCAATTGCCTAAGGATTTTTTTTTGATACAAACAAACAAACAAACAAACAAAAAGTCATCCTCTGTCTTCTACTTGAATTATCTGGATTCCAAGGCCAGAGGCTGTTGATTTGCCACCCATGTTTTCCCTAGGGTCTGTAAGATGGGTCTTCACATCCCAGGAAGAGCTAACTGGACAGTGGAAGGAGTGAAAAAAGCATCTCCCTTCTTGCACTGCTGCCTGCACATCCAAGGGGCCAGATAAGGCAGGCTTTCTGCTCAGAGCCTCTTAGCAGGGCTTTCAGTGAATGGCGGCACAATAAAAAACATAGCCCCCTCTCTGCTGCCCTCCCATGCCAGAGGAGCTTGCAAAGCAGGGAAGCAGCCATTCTTGCTCCTCATTTCTGGGATTCCCTACTCTGCCTCGGTAGCTTTGGCTGCTGCCGTGGGGACGTCTCTGCAGCTGTGTTTTATATGTAACTCACTAAGAAGCGTGTATTAAAAATGTCCTCTTTCACTCCTATGTAGGGTAGTCAGATTTGGCAAATAAATAAAAATACAGGACATTCAGTTAAATTTGAATTCCAGGTAAACCACGAATACTTTTTAAAAAATGTAAGTATGTCCCAAATATTGCATTATTTGGTGCTTATCCTAAATTTAAATTTAGCTGAGCATCCTGTATTTTATGTGGCAGCTCTACTCTCACCACAAGGAAAATGGCCCTATCTCCATTTTCTCTGACCAGAGAGCAATTGTTTACACTTGTTTTTTCTGTGATGATCTGCTTTGAGCTTGTTAAAATAATTGGTCAAAATATACATGTGCCTGGGGAGTTCAGATGTCTGCATTTCCAGGAGAGTGTAGGAAACTGAATCCAAATATTGATATTTCTGGTGATTAATCATTAGCAGTGTTTATGCCTGATGCCAGCTCCTTGTTTTGACTGAGCTGATAGATTAGATTATCGAAAAACAGCAGTCAGTCACTTGCTTCTACCTGAGCTCATATCGTTAAGCATCCTTACTTTTCGGCGGATTGTTCTGGTGTTTGTAACCATTAGAGTTAGTGTGTAATTGAGCCACGGAAAATACCTGCTTGAGGCTAGAGCCTCTCTGGCTCTGTAAACAGTACCTTTACTGACTGAGCCAATAAACTGTTCAGACCTAAGAGACTGTCCTTCCCCACCAATAACTTCGAACTAAGGTGGCTCTTCAGGAGTTACAGAATAAAATTCACACAATAGGAAATTAGCTGTAGACATTATTCCAGAGGATGACAGAGGTGTATTTGGAAAGCCTGAACGTCCAATCAAGGTGCCCTGGGTACTGTCTCTGGGACAAGTCCTGCCGTGGAGTCGAACCAGGAGACGGCAGGTCTGCAGGAGAACCGTGTGGTCTCTGAAGAACACTGGTTATCCAGAGGGGAGGGTGAGCTTGGGGCCTTGAGAAAGGGAACTTGCAGAATAAGAACTTGGCAGTGTTTACTGAGGACCTTTCAAAGGAGAGAGGCTGGAATCTGCCAGGGAGTTTTCAGATCGCTGGAAAGGTGCTGTCCATTGTGGGGGAAGAAGGATAGTTCATGAAGCCTCAGCACAGTTCTGGGCGACACCCTACCCCACCCCATGCCCTCTAATTTCTCTCGGCTTTGACTTCAACCCAAGAAGTGATGTTCTGTTCATGATTTGGTTTCCCTTTCGGATTTGCTTACCCAGACATCAACACTGACTGTGTAGCATACCTGTTCTGGCTCCCTCCCTCCCTCCATTTCTTCCTTCCTTTCCTTCTCTTTTTTTTTTTTTCTTCTTTTCTTCCCCTCCCTCTCCTTCCTCCTCCCCTCTCCATCTTGTTCTCTTTCTGTTCTTGTTTTTTTTTCTCCTTGTAGATCTATTCCTCAGAATAAATTAGTGTAGTGGAGTGAATTCTGGTATGTACATGAGCTTCTTGTGAGCCTGGGTAGTCTGAGTCAGTTCCCCTAATGTCTGGCCAGCTTTCAGGGCACTGGCAAAGTCAAGCTGCTAGACTTGTAATGCTGGGGGCCAGGCCCTAGAACTCGGCACCCACACTGAATCCTTCTGCTCCAGAGCTCAACCCACCAGCTCACCTGGCAAATTCTCCGAGCTCTCTTGAACTGCAACATCCTTGGGCGAATATGTAGTCAGTGTTGTGGTTTATAACCAATCTGGTTTTGCTTTACTACTGCAAATACTGCTTGTACTTTTCCAGAGCCTTTGTATCGTATTGTACGAATTCTTATAGATGGGCAGGCACAGTCCTCTTCTGGAGTGAAGAGAGGCAAAAACACGCAAACAAATACATTGTTGACTACTGGGCATGTAATGGTGGACAATATCCAGTTGAACACTACTCTTTAAAGAAAAAAAGACAAGTCTTCCTCAGGTGAACAGAGGGGAGGGGAACCTGATGCCGCAGAGAATGCGGTGTTCTTGTGACCCCTGAGCCACGGATTTAGCACTTCAGGTTGCCTGCCGAGTGTTCCTTTCTTTCAACCATGTGAGAAACAGGCCACAAAGCCTTTACATTGAGTAGCTGTTCACTGCTTGCTTCCCTTGGAAAGACGCCAACTGGCTGACCTTTCTGCATTGCTATCGAAAAGATGAGTAACTGTTTGCGGTTGTAAGTGCATACGGAGCAGGTACACTTTTGTCATCATCTTCTACATCATCTGTAGTGTGTGATGAAGGGGTCCTTATGGCAGGTGAAGGCTGGCTGTTGTAGCAAATGCCATCACTCTCCATTCTGGAGATTGCATCTGCCGTGGGAACGGTGAGCCAAAAGAAATGACCAGGGTGACATTTCAGGTTCCTCTCCATTTGGTAATGTTTTTGAGTCCTACTGCTCAGGAGGCTGACTTAATATAAGAAGAAGGCAGCTAATTTAATTTAAAGGGAGGCTTACTTACTCATTAAGTAAATATTAACAGAGCACCTGCTGTGTGCTCAGCACTGTGATGCCCTTTCAGCCTAATGGGAACAAATGTGAGAAACAAACATCTCGTTTGCTGGTTCAGTGATGACCAGCAATGTGTGGTTTGGGGGCCTGGACCTCTGTTCTTGTTGTGCACGTTAAAACTACAGGTCGCCACTAGGTCATGAAGACGAAGATGGAGCTGAGGACCACAGATATAGGTCAAAGCTGGGAGGGCAGGGCAGGGCTGGTCTGAGCAATGTCCAGACCTGAGCAAGGATCTAAGAACCCCCTAACATTCCAATCCACATCCCCCAGACAGAGCGTCTGGGTCTAACTTTCTATATCTGATGCCTTTAGCCAGGCAAATTGCTGGCAAGGTAAGTGGTTAAAATATTAGATATGGTGTCAGGAGCTAGGAAAGCCATAGGAATGGAAGGGGCATCCATTCATTCACTCATTAATTCACTCATCAAACATTTATTAGTACCTGTTCTTGAAAAACAAAGATAAATAAAATATGTTACCTTCCCTCAAGGAGCTTAGAGCCTCAAGGAAAAGAAAGGCAAATAATAGTGATTAGAGGTACTAACTGAGTCTTGCTATGTACAGTACTTTTGTGCCAGCCACTAATTTCCTCTGGGTGACAGAAAGAGGGTCTGGTGTCACTTGTACATGCTGTGGATTACATTACAGGAGAGGAACCCTGAGCTCAGGGAACTCAGATCTTTTTTAGTGGATAGTAAGCCTACCTGCCCGTTGCTTTGAAGGGGGACACTAGGTACCTTCTGAGGCCATTTGCTACACAAACATTCTTGGAAAGATAATCTATAACCAGGACAATGTCCGTCATCACAAGATGTACAGAAACACAAGACTCTTGGAAAACTGCTTTCCCAAAATGATCAGTTTTCTTTTTTTAGGATGACAGCTTTTGTGGAAACAATGAGAAGGAGATACTGAGGGAAGTCATTGGCCTTGGTATCAAAATGGATTTTTGCCCTCCTCCTGTAGGACTCAATGGTGGGGTATGGCCATGGTGAAACGGGTAAACGTGGTCACCGGCAGGAGTGCGAAGGGGGTGTGGACACTCTCTCCTATTGGCCAATGGTGAAGACTTTGCTTTATGAAGAACATGTGGCTTCATCCTGTTAGCATCTCAGGGCAGATACCTGAAGAGAAAGGCAGTCTGCCCAGGGTAGGCATGGAGGGGCACGTTGTGTCCAATTCAGCATGATGTCCTGAAGGAAGGAAGGAGATTACAGTCTGTTGAGGGCCTACTACATCCCAGGCTCTGCGATCAACATTTCTACAACTTCCATTTCGCTTAGCCTCATATTAACCCTTTGTCTTTTTTATTGTGGTAAAATACACATCACATAAAATTTACCTTTGTGACCATTTAAAAGGGTATGATTCAGTGTCAAGTTCATTCATAAGGTTATGCAACCATCACCACTGTCTAGTTCCAGAGCATTTGCATCACCACAAACAAAAACCCCAGACCTATGAAGCAGTCACTCCCCACTGCTCCCTTCCCCTCAGCCTCTGGCAACCACCCATCTGCTTTCTGCCTCTATAGATTTGCCTACTTTATATATTCATAACAACCTTTTGATGTAAGTATCGCTGTTCCCATTTTACAGATGAGGAAGCCACAGCTCAGAGAATTTTGCACCTGCCCAAGGTCACAGAGCTGGTAGGGGATGAATGTGATGGGTTCTGCACTGAGCTCTCCAGATAGAGGAGGAAGGTCGTTCACTTACATGGCCCTTGAACTTGGCTTAGAAGGGCCCTCAGGAGCATGCCCCGTTAGTGCGTTCAGGGCATGGAGCAGGGCAGAGAAGGGGGAGCAGGAACCCTGGGCCCTGGGCAAAGCAGGCAGGGAGGAGAGGTGCTCCACATGGAGGAGGGGTCCAGCATGTTGCCAGGGAGTGGCTGTCAGCCAGCAGAGCCAGGGCCCCCGGTGGGAGGCTCTCTCTTGCTAAAGTGACATCTAGGGCAGGGGCAGCACCCTGATTCCACGGGCTCCCCCAGCTCAGCAGCCTGCAGCCCCCCTGCTTCACATCTAACAGCTCTGTTTATGAAGGGTCAGCTTGCCTAGAAAATGCCCCAGGAAGTCAGCTGGCTTGGGTTTCTTCTACTCTAGGGAAACCCAGATTGGTCTTTGGGTGAATGTCTCTCTCGTCAGCTGCCAACACCACCAGGCTGCCTGGGGGGCTGAGTGACTGAGCGGGAGTTCACGAATGGCCTCTGGTCGGAGGCAGCTGCCACCTGACGCCTCCTGATGGCTGTGTGAGCCTTTTGTTCATCTCCTGGGAACCCATGAGAAGCTGGGTCAGAGCGCCGCACACCCACGGCAGCCTCCTCCTCCAGCCTCAGGGGGCCACTTTCTGGGCCTTCATCCAAGCCACTGGGACTCAGGGAGCCCCTTTTCTTGCTTGGGGGTGTATGGGAGATGTTTAGGTGTGTTCCTTCTTAGATTTCCATAACTCAGTAGGCTCATGGTCTCTCCCTCTGGGGAGTGTTGGCCTCCCACCTTCCAGCACTGGGGGTGGGGGGAAGTGGGGTTCCTCTGGGGTGCGCTGGTGCACCCTCTCCTCCTGAATATCTCTCTCACTGGGTATGGCATCCCTCAGCCCCGAGGGTCCTCAGAAGGGTTAAGCATTCAGCAAAATGAGCCCTTCCAGATGGGCTGTGCCGTAGCAGCTGTCGTGAAGGACCTCCGCCAGCCCCTGAGGGCCTTTGGGACACAGTCGTGACTGCATCTGGCTTAGTCTGACTCCAATCAGATAAGCCAAGAGGTGAGGCACGTGGCTTCCTCCTGGCAGTGATCTGGGGGAGCCTGCTCCTTGGGGTTAGAATGATGACCCTACAGTGACGGCGGGGAGCTGGCGAGTGGGAAGGAAGGGGGCTGGATGGATACAGGAGACACCTGGCTGCCCACAAAGATGCATCCTGGGACAAGTACTCTATTCCCACTCAGCAGAGCCTCCGCAAAGGCCAGACCCACCTGGGTTCACCCAAGTCTGCCATGAGTGGCCGTGTGAACTTGGGTAAATTCCTTTGTCTCAATAAGCCTTCACTTCCTCATCTGTAAAAGGGGAAAATGGGGGTAATACCCACCTCATGAGTTGCTGTGAAGATTAAACGAGAGAATGCATGTGGTGGGCAATAAGTGTAAGTTTATTAAAGTCTAGTTATTGGAGACTTTGACCTCTCTTGTAGCATTCATGTATCTTAAGAGAATGAGTAGATTTGCTCTTGGCCCCATATCACTGGGCCTCAGAGCCTGACCCAGTCCTTTTTGGGGCATTTTTCTGATCAGTCCCCCTGGTCCTGGCCTCTATCTGACCCAGGAAGGGACCTCAGGCTTCCAGTTTCTCAGTCCTCACTCTGGGAAGTGAGGGCCCCCTCTCCCATTGCTGTGTGACTCTGTAACTAAAGGCTGCAAGCTACATTTCTGTTCCTTGAGTGAGGAAAGCCGGCTTCCACCCTCCTACCTGATCCCCTTAAGACTCCCACCCTCTCTGCTTACCTACTTTTGTTTAGAATGATTGAACCTGCATGTGTAATCCCTACTGTCCTGTGGCTTGGGAGGCAGAAGAGAAACATGGTTGTGTATGCTTTGGAGCCAGATGGCTTGGGTTAAAATGCTGGCTCTACCATTAATTGTCTAGGCAAACTTGGGCAAGGATCTTCACCTCTCTCTGCTGTCACTTCACCCTAAGATGCAGAAGTCATCATTATATCTATATCTATATCTATATCTATAATGATATATATATCTATATATATATCTATATATATATAGATATATATATATATCAGGGCTATTGGGCAGATTAGAAGCGCTAATACCCACAGAGATACTTAGGACAGAGCGTGGACAAGGGAAAGGGCTCTCCAGCTTTGATTTGTTATCAAGACCTTAAATCTTGTGGGTTTGCCTAGAAATCCCCTGGGTTCTGAGCAAAGCATGGAGGAGGGGTCAGCAGCACGTTCCGTTTTCTAGATATGAGAGATTGGGTGATGGGAGGGAGGAAGGAAGGAAATGAGCATTTCTTGGTGCCTGCTGGATGTCAGCCTCCATCCTAGGTGTCTGCCCTGCGTGTATTCGTTTACGCTAGTGAGAACGCTGTGAGGCAGGTGTCTATTTTCACTTTACAGAGGAGGCAGCAGGTTAAGGCAGGTTAAGCACTTTGACCAGATGTTAGAGATGAGTCAGGGTTCAGCGCCGGGTCTGTCTGAGAAGCTCATTATTTCCGCATTCCCCCTCCCCCTTCCCTGTTGGCTGAAACGGGCAGTTCCTAAACAGAGAGGGGGCTGTTATTTAAGACTATTCATTGTGTCTTGGTTGGATATATTTTAAGAGCTGCCATAAGTGACTGTGAGGCAATCTACAAAGATTAAATACAAGCTCCTCATCCCAAACTGTCCTGGAAGCTTTCAGGTCAAATTGTTGAATGCCGATGGTGGTTCCGCCATCAGTCTGTCCCTCTGCTGACCTGGGGGTTTGGTTGCACACGGTCATCATTTACAGCCACAACAAATCTAGAAGGATTCACGGCTGGCTCTATGACGTTTATCACTTAATGTTAACTTCCTTTCATTAAAGAGTGTTACTTCCCCCAGAGTAAAATGGAGGCTGCTCCCCTTCCCGTGACAAGCCATCTAGAACCTTCTTATGTGTTCTGGAAACTAAAATCTTTAGAAACAGTTAACGTTGTCGCTTCATGAGTAGCAGTTGCACCGGCCTCCAGGGGATAAGGCTGTAGAAATGGGAGTTGGGGAGGCAGAGAGGTGGTCCGGGTTATAAATGGAAGGTGATGTTGGGGTGGGCACCTCTGGCTATTGGTGATGAGAGGAGGTCCTGGAAGGTGCGCAGAGTGGGGCAGTCCAGGAAAGTGGTCCAAGTAGGAGGGGCCCCTCAATGGGACAGTGCAGGAGAGTATTTTGAATCAGGACGTCGGAGTCATGGATCCCTCAGTCTTAAAAAGAGGAGTGTTAGGTGGCGAACACTGAGCACAGTTGTCTGGAGCAGGCTGCTCCTGTGAATGGGGAATCCATATTTTGGGAGCAGAGGGATTCAGAGGAAGGCTCCCCTCTCTTGGGGAGTCCTGGGGAAAGTGCTGATGTCAGGGACTTCCACTGGAAAGGGACCTTCTGTGCTTGCTCCCACCCTGACATCCCCTCTATCAAGGATGCTTTTTCTGGAGAAGAGGAGAGGGACAGGAAGGATAACCTTCTATCAAAACAGGAAGCTTCCCCAGTGCACGTCATGTAGGTTACAAGGCCTCAGCAGGTGGAAATGGCTTGCCTTGACCCCCCTCTACAAACCGGCATCCCAGCCCTTCTCAGTCTGTGGACCATCCACGCAAAACGACGGAAAGGGTGGGCTTTGTGGACTTCACACACTCAGCAGCCGTGTCTTTCAGAGCAGAGTGGGTGGCAAGGAAACACATAGCTGGAGATCGGGGGGCTGTGTGTGAGGCAACAGACAGAGGCAAACAGATGTCCTCACTCCAAAATGCTACAGCATGAGGGACCAAAGAGATCGGCCACACCAACCCCCATTGCCCCAAGTCCAGAAAGGGAGACATGACCAGACTTAGGTTGGGTTGTCCCATTTGTTGACTTAGCAATGGAGCCAGTGTCTCGTTGAAGGTGTGAGCTAATCCCTGAGTAAAGTCTGACTTCCTGCCAATATTTGCAGCAGAGGAAGGTAGTTTTGGGAGCCCAGCTGAAAGGCTGAAACTGGCTGAAGAGGAATGAGAAACACCATCTTTGGATATGGCTCCGTTTTCTTCATTCTTCAGGCCTGTAAGGGAACAGCACAGAGATCTCTGCCGTCAGACAGACCTGTGAGTGGAGTGGGTGTCGTCTGTAGCAAAGGCGATCGCTAACACTTTTATGTTGTGCTGCCTTGAGCGGTCAGGGAGTAACGCATTAACTCCTCACCACAGCCCTATGAAGGAGGCACTGTTATTACTTTGTATTATTATTAGTTATTGCTAGTTAGGGTCCTTCAAGAAGCAGAGGCCAAGATGGGACTCGATGTGCCAGAGATTTATGGGGCAGAATGGCTGTGAAGGATAAAGGGGGAAGATCAGTGTAGGTCTGACAGCTGTAAAAAGGAGAGAGGGCAGGAAAGAGTGGGTAGGAAGAGCCTCAGACAGCAGTGCCATTCTGAGAAGCCCTCGGCCAGGCTGATGGCAGTCTCTTTGCAAAAGCCACTCCTTGGAAAGATCAGGTGTCCTGCAGGAATGGGCTGAGACTGATACCCACTCCACGCTCGGTCACTGTCTGGGCACAGCCTGGAGGATCGCGTGGCCCCAGCCGCGGCAGCAGCCATCTCCAGGCTCCTTCTCTCCTGGGGCGGGGTGGGACGGTCACATTGACATCATTGTCCCTGCTCTGAACCCTCATACATGAGGCGGTCAAGCAGGTTCTCTTGAAGGAGGTCTGAGCAACACAACTCCATTTATAGATGCGGAAACTGAAACACAGAGAGGTTAGGTCACTTGCCCACAGTCTCACGGCTAATGAGTGGAAGAGCTGGCAGCAAAACTGGCCTGGTGCTGGAGTCCACCCTCCCAACCACCGGGTCGTACTGTGGGCTGTAAGAGTGTTTGTTGGTTTTGGGGGAAAGGACTGTTGTGTAAGCTTTGGAATCAGGCAGCCCTGCCTGGTGCCTTCTCCCCCTGGCACATGCTCGCCGTAGGCGGATTGAGATGGAATTATGTGAAGTGCCTGGAGCGGCGGCTGGCCCGGTCAGTGCTAGTTCCTGATCTCATTCCGCTTCCCAGGGGAGGCTACCAGAGGTCACACAACATAAACAGAGACAGCAAGAAGAAACAAGTCCCCAGACAGGGTGGTGTTCTCAGCAGAGTTGTTTTTGGAACTCTCCAGAGAGTCTGAGAAACAACTTCGCAGGTCACCCCTTCCTTTCGACCAACACCTTCAGGTCAGAGCTGATCTGCTCAGCGCGCAAGGCTGGGTTATAAAGCGGACGCTCCTCCCTGGTCTGATCTCAGCCAAGGCTCTGCCTCCATGCAGGGGGTCGGGGTATTAAGATCCAGCTTTCTGGATTATTGCCCGGAGTCCTATAAAGAACCCAGCATAGGACCTGGGACCACTACTAGCAGGAAATGGCAGCTCTTCTGGATGGTTTCAAAGACCTACTTCTTGCTGTCCCCCGTGTGCATAGACCGAAGCCTGGGGGGCAGCCTGGTTCTAGGGAAGGCCCAACTGTCAACCTGGAGGAAGGAAAGGTGCCAGGTGCTGGGTCTTTGGGTCAAGTCTGTAGTAATGGCGATGCTATTAAATGCCCATGTTGTCATTTAACCTCAGTGATGCTGGTGAGGGATGGGTTCGTTCAGCAAAGAATCCCTGAGTGCATGCTATGTGCAGGTGCTGTGAGAAGTGCCAGGCGTGTGGAGGGAGATGCATGAGATGTGGGCCTTCCCCTTAAGCAGCTTGCGATCCTAGGGGACTTGGACACAGCAGCAGGGGAGCAGGCGCTCGGAAGGGGAGGGCAGCCACGCTCCAGGTCAGGATGACGGCTCGGAAGTGGTGACAATTATATGAGGTCTTGAAGGGTGAGCTGAGGTTTGCAAGAGGGCTAGGTGGAGGAAGCATTCTAAAAAGAGGGACGGTGCATGGATGTAGGTAACACCACAAGGTGGGCCGCCTATAGTTCGGTTTAGCTGACGGTAGAGTCCAGGGAAAGAAGTGTCAACAGACAGAGGTGGGCAGGAGGTGGGGAGCAGGCCATGAACGGCCCGTAGGCCTTGCTAAGTAGGTGAGATTTTATTATTTATATCATGTGGGAGCCTTCCTGCAGAGCGCAACAGAATAAAACCAACATTAATGACAGCAATTGCTATGATATAGACATAATCTTCTTTTTTTTTTTTTTAATTACTAAGGGCTTACTATGTACCCGGCCCTTTTCTAAGAGCTTTACCTTGAGTTATGTGTTAATCCTTAAATGTAACATTTAACACCATGGAACGTATTAGTATAAGCCCCACTTTATAGATGAGGAAACAAAGGCACAGGAAGACGGTGAGTGGCTGGGTTTGAACTCAGGCTGCCTGACTCCAGGGTACGCACCTGTCACCGCTCTCCGCCTGGTGAAGGAAAGCAACTGTGTGAAGCCCAGAGACGCGAGGGAGGCACCACTCATCTCAGCGATGCGTGATTCCTATCCTAACCTCACCCCTGAGATTCGGTTTTTACTTCGTGTTTTGGTGTTAGGCTGTTGTGAGGAGGAGTAAGTGAGCATTTCAAAGGTTCTGAGATCTTGGGATGAAAGGTTTCTGTCTCTAAGATCCAGCTTATTAAGACTGAAATAATTCACAGTCTTTCCATTGTTGGTGCTGCCTGGTTAACGTCCCGCTCTCTCTGAATGCCAGCTCCTATTCTCCAGAGGCTGCCTGCCGACAGCACGGATGCTTCTGAGCTGACTGCTGTGCGGGCATCAGATCTGCCTGGGGCAGGTAGGCACTGGCTCTGGTCCTGGGGTGGCCTCTGAAGTGAGATGCAGGAGCACCTCCCTCCTTCTCTCCAGAGGAGAGTGACATTACTGACCCCTGCAATAGACCAGACGAGGTGTCCAGTGGGCTCTAGCTATCATCTCATTTCATCTCCACAACAACCTGAGACAGCAGGTCTTAACATCCCCATTTTTTTCCATGAAGAAACTGAGGCTTATGGCAGTGAAGACTTTTTGATCAAGAGCATACTGCTAATAAATGGCAGAGCTGGAATCTGAACCCAGTCTGACCAACTATAAAACCCACTCACATTCCCCCACAACATTCTACTCTTGTAGGGTAAGGATTATCATCCCTGCTTTATAAATGAGGAAACAGAGGCTCAGAGAGGTGTAGCCACTCACTTGAGGTCACACAGCAAGTACATCACAGCAGTGAGGTTGGAGCCCAAGCCTGTTTGTCTCCAAGGGCTCTGGGACAACTGCTTATCCTAGTTCAGCCTGGACTCTGAGGAGAGCACAGTCCCCAGAATCAGGAGAAGCTTCTGTTCTCCTGTCCCCAGTCCCCAGTCCCCAGGCCCAGCACCTACTCCTAGCTTTTTGGTCTGGCAGAACAAAGAGCGTTGTTGTGCCTTTTCTGCCCCTTCATCCTATGGCCTGGAGGCCCTGCCTCTGCAGTACTGGGGTGAACCTTGAATCAAAAAACAGGAGACTTCATTGTAAAATGATTATAAATCAATAAAAAATGTTAAAAAAACAAAACCAAAAAAAAAATACAGGAGACTTGGACAAGTTCTTATGTCACCTTCTTGAGCTTGGACAAGTCGCTCATTTGTAAACTAGGGTGGTGAGTGCCCTGCTGGCTTCTCAGGGGAGCTGAGAGGAGAATCAAAGCAGTGTGGACTGGAAACCAGCCCAGGGAGGTACAGCCACAGGTGTATGAGTAGTTTTTGTTATTTTGTTGTTTTCTTCCTTTCCTCTCCCCTCTTGCTGCTCTGCAGCCTCTCCTTGTGGGAAGGCACGGTGCAGGCCTCTCTCCAGACCTGCAGGTACCAGCTCCCCTCTGGTCTGGCCTGTTGGGCCACATTTCTCACAGTTTTCCAACCCTAACCCTCCAGCCCTCCAACCACGTGGGAGACCTCTGCCCCCACCCTGAAAAGTACCTCATTCCCTAAGGGGGAGATTCCAGAGCAGATAATGCAGCTGCCTTCTTGACAAAACCCGAAAGTAAATAAATGAAACATTTACTGACAGCCTGCAACTTGCCAGACACTTGAAGTATTTAATCCTCACAGCAACCTTGAAAAGTGTTCCTTGCTGATTTTTGCTGAAAGCCAGGACTCACAGGGGCTACTGCCTTAGGGCACGCTGGAAAGACAGGGGCCAGGATTCCAGCCTTGGGCAGTCTCACTAGGAAACCGGACCCTTTCCTCCCTCCCCTCCCCCATTCTGCATGCCCTGCGGATGGGCAGGTTTTTCAAATGGCCCAAGTCTTGGGCTGTCAGGCCTGGAGGCTGAAGCCAGGACTAACAAGTGGGGCTGGGCAGGTGGCCTCTTCCTCCAGGCTGCCCAGGATCTTTCAATCACCAGAAGAAATGGAGACCTGGGGGACACTTCTGCCTCAGGCCCATTCATCTCAGCCCTGCTCCAGCCTCAGAGCACCAGGTGGACCTGAAGGAGGCTTGCGGGCTAAGGCCTTTGTCTGCATCCTGGGCAGGGCCAGTGCTTACAGAGGGCAGCCTCCGATGTGGGTGGGAAAGGATGCAGCACTTGGAGTCAAAGATGCTGCTTCCAGCGTACCTGCAGGTGATCTTGAACAAGGTCTCATCATTTCTCTGAGCCTCGATTTCTTGGTCTGTGAAATGGGGCTATATCCTCACCTCACTGCTGTGTGGGCGGGATAAATTAGTCACCGCGTGAAAGTGCTCTAAAGGGGAAGCTCTGAATAGGAGCTGCTTCATGATTTGCAGCCCTGAACGCAAATATAAATAGGAGTTCCCTTGTTCACACGTTAGGAAGAATTTCAAGGCACTGGTGGTGGAGCGTGACACTAGGCGCCGGGCCCTTGGAAGCGCGGGGCCCTGTGTGCGCCCAGGCGCTGGGGTTAAGAGCAGTGGGGCGCATCCTTCCGGTCCGCTCCGGGCAGCTGCGCACTGCCTCGGCTTCCCCACACGGTCCAGGCCAAGGGTCCCACGGCGCGATCGGCGGGGCGCCTGCTCCATCTAGCGGCGAATGGCAGCAGCACCGCCACCTGCACCCGGCCGGCTGCAGCCTCCCGGTTTTCACTCACCCCATGTGGGCGTTGGGGGTGCTCTCGAGTCACACCCGCGGCCTTCATCTTCATTCCTCATTTCCCGTCGCTCACCACGTCCTCTGCATTGTTCTCCACGGTCTCTCACTTTGGTCCTACCCTGTCATTAGTTCCTTGGCCCACTCAACCGCCACTTGTTTTCCGTCAAGTTCTGTGAGGTCCCCACCATCCCAGAGCTGGTCCCTCTTCGGGACTCTGGAGACACCCTATCTTCAGTTCCATTCCAGGCTGCAGCTCCATCTTCCGTCAGCACCTCCTCAGAGCCCCGTGGATGTGCCACCTCCAGAGAAAGCCCGTTTCCTACCGGACTTCCACCCAGGAGCCCCAACCTGCCCCCTCACCTTCCCCATTATGACCTGCCCGTTATCCTTCAAACACTCCTGACTTCCTGATACACCCCCTGACCTGGGGTCCCTTCCTCCTGTCTGTGGCCTCTCCAGGTCTCACCTTTGATGGGAAGCCTTCCAGGAGTACTAGACTCCTCAGGGTGCCACGGCTTTGTGTGAGCAGCAACACAGAGGTGATGCCAGTGACAAAACGCCCCCATCAGAGTCAGAGGTGGCCAGGTCAGGGGTGTGCATATAATGATTTTTTTGTTGTGAGGATTATATGAAGTGACTTATATCGGGCATTTATTTAAAATGGCATGTGGCTCATTGTACACATCAAGTAAATGTTATGGCCATAATCATCATTACTAACTTCTACATCCATTAATTACTGGCAGTGACCCGGGTACATGATTTCACTCGAATGAACTCTTCCCATCTGGAAAATGGGAACATTATTTATATTCCTATCCGAGAGGATTGTTACGATACTAACTGAGGTGCTGTACAGAGGTGCTAGGCGTGCAGGAGGTGCTAGGCGTGTAGCAGGTGCTAGGCGTGCAGGAGGTGCTAGGCGTGTAGGAGGTGCTAGGCGTGCAGGAGGTGCTAGGCGTGCAGGAGGTGCTAGTTGTGCAGGAGGTGCTAGGCGTGTAGGAGGTGCTAGGCATGTAGGAGGTGTTTGAGAGAGGCTGGTACTCTCCCTCTATTCCGTGCTCTGGCGGCTCATCAAATAGTCCCTTTTCATAGTTCCTTCTTAGTTATCCAAAATGATTTAATTTTGGTGCACTCTGGAGGCATAATTCCTTCTTCCCAGGGGACTTTAGTCTTGGCTCTTAAGGCCTTCAGCTGATTGGATGAGGCCCAGCACATTAGAGAGGATAGTCTGCCTCACTCCAGGTCTACTGATTTGAATGTTAATCACATCTACAAAATACCTTCACAACAACATCTAGACTGGAGTTTGACAGAAAACTGGGTACCTTGGCTTAGTCACGTTAACACACGAAATTAACCATCACAGTGGGCTGACACTCATCATCATTATGAGCTCATTTTGTTCCTCCTCTGCTTCCTTTTCTCCATCTTTTACTTTCTTTCTTGACCACTAGCAAGTCTAGTGTCTCTTACTCCCCTCGCCTCGGTAGCATCCACAATAGTCCATCTTTCTCCATCTCTCCCCAAGCATTCACCTATCCTGTGTCAGCTTTGACAGTGAGGGCCTTCGGCTCCCTGGAGTGGGCAGGGAGTGGGGGTAGGAGACAGAAGGTTTGGAGACTCTCCGTTCCCAATCCTCTGCCACAAATTCCTGACCTCCCTTCAGATGTTTCAATCTGGGGACGGGGCCTGGCTTGGGCTTTGGGAGGCAAGCAGGAGGGGTGAGGCTGGATTTGGCAGACTTCCTGGTCGGGGTAGGGAGTGATGTGATAAAGTTGGAGAAGCTTGGCTAGAATGAACTGGCCAGAAGACAGACCAGGGAAGGAGGCAAGATGACGAGGCTTGTTCATATAAAGTGCTTCTTGAGGAGGGGAGGTCCCAGAGTGGTAGTTAGCCCATGAAAGGTGTTGATGGTGCACCCTGGGATCCCAATTTAAAAAAAAAACCATTTATAAGATGTAATTGACATACAATAAACTACACGTATTTAAAGTGTATAATTTAATATTTTGATATTCATATATACTCATGAAATCATCACACAAGATAATAAACACACCCACCCCCCATCCCCCAAAGTCTCCTCTCGCCCCTTGGTCATTTCTCTCACCTCTTCTCTCCTCACTGACCCCCCTCTTCCCCAGGCAACCACTGATCTGCTTCCTGTCACTATGGATTCATTTGCATTTTCTAGAATTTTATATTAATGGATGTGTACAGTATGTACTCTTCTTTGTGTGCCCTTTCTCATCAGTTAAATTATTTCGAGATTCATGCATGTTGTTGTGTCTATCAGTAATTCATTCCCCTTTATAGCTGAGCTGTATTCCATTATATGGATGCAGCATAGTTTGTTTATCCACTCCCCTAGTGATGGACATTTGGCATCAGCCTGATATATTACCACCACTTGCTCGTGGGGGGAAATGATAATAGAATTTAGGGCAGAGGTTGTAAATTGGTGATCCTTGAGCCAAATCCAGCTCTCACACTAGTTTGGTTTGGTCTGCCTGGTGTCTTTTAAATATTGAACTAGTTGCCAGACTATAAAAACCGGGAAATTTCACATACAAGTCCAGATTTTCAACTTGCCTTGAAAAAATTGTAATTCCACCAGTATGGCAGCTGTCCCTACCTAGAGCTGTGACATAGTTGTCTCCTTCACACTGGATGTATATTCATTGGTTTTCAACTCATTTCTTTCGTCCGCTTGGCTTCATATACACATTGAACCTGGCAGTTCCTGCCTTAGTGATTAAGTGCAGCAGTCAGAAAGTTCTGGGTTCAAAGCCCTCTACCACTTATGAGCTGTTTGATCATGGTCAAGTTACTTACCCTCTCTGGGCCCCAGTTTCCTCATTACGAAATGGGAATAATCGCAGAGCTAATTTCAGGGTAGTGAGGATTGAATGCATGTGAACTATTTAGCATGCCGTAAGTGCTCAGTAAATGATATGTAATATTATTATTATATTATGTTTGCAAAGTAGATGGCAGAGCAGTGTAGTGGATGTGGCATTAGTCTGGGTTTCTGGTTCCAGCTTTGTTATAACCCAGCTGTGTAGCTGTAGGCTTCGGTTGCTCCATCTGTCCTATGAAGGAGTGGTGCTGGGGTCTGTCAGCAAATGTCAAGTTGCAAGTGACAGAAAGTTCAACTCAAACTGCCTTAAATAATAACAAATGAATTTATTGATACAAACAGTCAAAACACTCATGGGACATGGGGCTTCAGGTGAAGCTTGATCCAGCAGGCCCATGAAATCATAAAGGCTTCCATTTGTTTTCATCTCTGCCTTGAATTCTGTGGTATTATGTCCATCTGTAGGTTGACTTCCCTTAGGTTACAAAATGATTGCCTGTATGTCCCAGGGCTATGTGCTTTTTCGTTCATGTCCAGCAGGAAAAGGAGGGACTTTGTTTTACTGTTCTCTGTAAAAGCCCTAAAAAGGGGGAGGGTGTAGCTCAGTGGTAGGGCATGCTTAGCATGCATGAGGTCCTGGGTTCAATCCCCAGTACCTCCTCTAAAAATAAATAAATAAATCTAATTACCCTCCCCCCACCAAAAAAAAAAAGCCCCTAAAAGCCCTAAAAATTTGATGATTGTGCTGGCTTGGGTCTTAAGCTCACCCTCGAAGCAATCACCGTGGCCAGGGGCCTGGGAGGTAATGATTAGCCTAGAGTAGGCCATGAGCTCCATTTCTGGACCTGTGAGTACAGTTGGCTCCCACAATCTCATGGGTCTTCAAAAGTCCACTCAGTGGGGTTGGCTACCCCTGCAGCTTCCCCCTTCTCTTCAAGATCTGGGTTTTTTGGGTTTCCAGTCAGTACCAAGACTGGGGTGCAGAGCTTGCTGAAGTCTTCCAATTAGACTGAGCCTTATTTTGATGTGAAGGGACACACATTTCAGCTCTTCCAAGAAAGCCATATGGGCATTTTTGCACACGATCTTGGTGTCGTTCCCTTTCGAGGAAGAGTAATTTGGCTTGAATACATGGACTTGCTTTCATTGCTTTAGTTTTCATGGCAGCTGCTTTCTAACACCTTCTGGTGTTTGTACATCATTACAGCCAGTTTTAGGAATAAGTGGAGAAGGTCTTCACGTTCTCTCAGAAATGGAGCTAGGCATGGGTTTTGGAGCTTGGCAGGCTTTGAAACCCATTTCTAGCTGTTGTGGGCAGTTCCCTCCATGTCTCTGGGCATCCTTTTTTCATCTAAAGAACAGGTGCCTCAGATCCCTGCCTCCCAGGGTTGTTGTGAGATTCAGGTAGGACATCATCCATAGAGAACCTGGCGCCACACAGTGGTCCCCAGTCCTACCGACGCCTCCTCCTGGAAGCCTCTCCAGTGGGCCTTGCTGATGTCTGCTTGGAGGATTTATTCAGAGCTACAGGATTGGTCACGGAGGGGCTCTCTACTTCTACACCAGATCTGACTTCCTTACTGGAACAAGAGAGAAAATCTCAGAAGCCTGAGCAAGAAGTGACGGCGAGCCCAGGCCCAGACTTTTGGTAAACGTCCGCTTCCGTGGGAACTGCAGCATTTATTTTTTGTGCTTTTTTTCCCCTTGTTCCCTCGTTAAAAGCTTTGATGAGTGGCAGGCTGCACCCTTGCAATTGCCCCAACAGGTTGTCCTTTTTCCCCCACCCCACCAGGACGACCACCTTCCTGTTGAATTATTCATCTTAGGATCAGTTTCGAGTCTTCCTTCCATTCTGACTTCTCTCTGAACAACTCTAGGTACTGATTTTCCTTTCAGCATTGGGTGCTCAGGACTGAGTTGGGTTTCTTACATGAGGTCTGGCCAGCAGAGGGAGAAGGGAGCAGCCCTTCCACTCTTCTGGAGCAAGGGCTCTCAGCCCTAGGTGTACAGTGGAATCACCCGGGAAGCTTTTAAAGCATACTAATTCTCAGGGCCTCACCTCCAGAGATGCTAATTCAGAACCTGGGATAAGGCCCAGGCGTTTGGCACTTTAAAATTTACTTTTCCCCGAGTGTGCCTCCCCAAGTGATTCTAATAGGTAGCTAGGGTAGAGAAACACTGGTCTAAACATTATAAAGGCATCTACCAAAGACATCTGAAAAGAGCAGAGGTATGTGTAGCTTCAGGTGCAGTGTGATCCAGCAGCTCAATGGTTTCATCAGGGGCTCAATTAGTGATTTACTGTAAAATTTTTATTAAAACAAATCTCTCTGCCTTGCCTTCTCTGATTCTGGTTTATCTGCTGTTTGGTTATCAGATAACCCCTCATAATTCCTAAATCACTACCAATATGTCCTAGGACTGTATCCAGTAGGAGAGAGAACATCTTTGTCCCGTTGTTCCCAGCACAAGTTTTGAGCTTCATGATTAGCTATCAAGCCTAGCTCTGAACCAATCATGTCGCTAGGGGGATGGCCCAGTTCATATGCTCCGTCCATACCCCTGGTATGGCCAGTTCCCCTCCTTAGCTCTGTGTGTCCTTTACAGTCACCTGGGCAGCAGCCAGAGTGGAGAACCGTCGCCTCGACATTGCACAGCCTCAGGATGCGGGTTCAGACCCCACGTGGGAAGGGTCACAAGTACAGATCCTTTGCTTGGGCCTAAGTGTATCATCCCTTGCTAGGGGCCGGCCACGTATCCATCAGTCTTTGATGACCACATGGCTGTACTCAGAAAGCCCAAATAGAGAAACGAGCTGCGGCCTCTATAATCTCCAGCCACAAGAAGCAGCAGCCAGTGGCAATTGGATTGGGAGTATTTCCTGCACGCAGCGGTGTGGTGACCTGCTCTTGCTAATGAGCCACAGGTACCTGAGGCTTCCCCCTTCACTGCATGTTTCCTCATCTGCTATTTGGATTCAAAGAATTTCTGTGCCTCTCTGAGCTGATGACAGATGAATGAGTTGTATGAGGGACTGTCCGTTCCTTGGGGTGAGGCAGAATCCTGTAGCAGGGGAGCTCTAGGATAGGGTGGCAATTGGGGACTGTCCGTTCCTTGGGGTGAGGCAGAATCCTGTAGCAGGGGAGCTCTAGGATAGGGTTGCAATTGTTTAATCTCTCTATGGCTGTGCCACCTTAAGCAGGTTCCCTTACCTCTCTGAACTTCAGTGTCCAAACCCGTAAAATTAAGACTCTACCTTTCAGAGCATTCGACCACGAGCATGAAATAAGATAATTATAGAAGCCCCTCATGCAGCACTTGGCATATAACAGGGGTTCAGGAAATTGCTTTCCTTCCAAGATGTGATGTTGAGGAAGGAAACCAAGACCCACAGTGTCCAACAGAAGTAATCACATGCTGTTTATAGGCTGAAGCCTCTTGATCAACTCCTAGACTCCAAGTCCTTCAGCAGGAGGCCCTGGCTGTCTCGTCATCTCTCTGTAACCCCACCCACACCATAGGAGGCTCCAGGCTTTCTACACCAGAGGATCTTGAGAGTGGCAATTTTTCCTGGAAGGGAGGTGCTGTGAAGTCTCATTTTTAAGCTGCATTTGCTGCTGGTCGCAGTATTTGCGTTCGAATTGGGAGCAGGGGAGGGTGCTGTGCTGCCTGGCCCCGTGCCTGGCCCAGGGTGAGTACTACTAATTGGATGCCAGAGGAATGGACCAGCCTTCCCTTTTCACAACTTACCTCTTCTGCCCAGTGTAGTCATGGACAAAATGAAGGTTAAGAGTGTAAGAAATAGTTCTGTTTATTGATTAGAAGATGGTATAAAATTACAGCAACTTGCAGGCATCCTGGGCTTCCTGGGAGGGACATGCAGTGCTGGACTCTAGCTGGAGATGGACTGGAGATGTGGATCACTGGGCACTGGCTCCCTTCCTGTGCATGTTAAGGGACTTGCACTGCCAGCACAGGTGCTGGTGTCAGAGAGAATCATTGGTCCTTGCCTCTGGAAACAAAGGACATGGGCAGTTTGGTTCACCAGACAATGCCATGCTTAATAATTCAGTCCTATCCTACACATGTCAGGGGCTGGCTCTCCCAGTCTAGTCATGGTGGATTTTAATTGTTCTGTGTAACACTCGTCCTTCCTATCAAAGGACGGGAAACAGGCACATTGGTCTGGGAGGCCATCAGAGGATGGTGTGCATTCGGCTCAGGTCATCTTGCTTTCAGATACATCAGGGTCTGCTGGACTTGGAGGCGGTGGGCTGGGGCACGCAAGCAGAAAAATATGCACTACTGTTTAAGCTCAAGCAGAGGGACCTTCCATAGGGCAGCAGTGTGAAGAGATGAGCATGCTTCCGCAACAAACCCGATTTCATCTTGTCTCTCTCAAGAAGAGGGAGGAGGGAGAGCTGGCAATCAGAGACTGGGCCACGCGGTGCTGGGTTCCGCAGAACGTCTTCAGCAGGCAGTTCTTCCCAAGTGTAAACGGTGTTTCTGTCCCAAGAGTCGGTATGTAAAATCAGAACGAGGGCAGACCAAGGTGTTGATCGTTTAGTACAATGTCTCTGAGAGCCCAGATGGCCGTGTTCACAGCTACATGACATTTTGGAACAGCTGGAGGGACCTCATGATGTTGTCGTCCTGGGAAGGGAGGAGGGGCAAAAGAGGATAGTTAGAATTCTTGACCTGAACCTCTCCTCCAGCATCTTCCCCTCTGGCTATCTGGTAATTGGTCCAGGACGCCTGGATTACCCAAAGAGCCATCGACTAGCAGGTTAACACCAAGTTTTGCAAGGGTTCTCCAGGGCACTGCTCCAGGGCATTGGTCAAAGTATGATCGATTCTCAGTCTATTCTTGTTATTAAATATTTTGACTATGTGATGCCTCTATCTCTCAGGGTTGCTGTGAGGTTTATGTCATTTACCTACCTAATTTGGTAGATGCTCACTATATGTTAATAATTTCTCCCCTGCTTTCTTGTATTTGCGTCGTTGTTTCTTATTGGGTGGAGCTCGGAGTAACCGTCTACCTTTCTGAAACCAGCTAGGGGCATACACGCATTTTTCTAAATCAGAGGAAAGCAGTAATTCCCAGTTCAGTCTCTGGTTGGCTCTGGGGCTGGTTTATTCTTTAGCAGTGTCAGCATCACCCCAGACCTGCTGAATTAGAATCTGCATTTTAACAAGAGCTTCAAGGAGCTTGGTTTGCACATTAAAGTTTTAGACACATTGGTCCAGGGCATTTGTGTTACAATGAAGATTTCTAGACCCCCCCAACCCCAGATCTAGAGTCTCTGGGATTGAGGCCTGGAGATGCACATTTTCAGAATCATCCCAGGCAATTCTTAATGCACACTATGGTTTAAGAATTTCAGCTTTAGATTTTTTTTTTTCCCCGGCTACTTCCTTGTAGTCTGGGGAGTGGGTTATCAAGCCAGAGGCAGGTTGAAAAATGACAGTGTTGCCCACTTGGACATCTGTAGTTTCACAGAGACCCCCTCTGGGCTTTCACATTCCCCCCCTGCCACCCCTTCTCAGTCTGTGCGGCTCAACCTGGGTTTAACCAAGACCAGCTAGTCTGGGCAGCGGAGATTGTTGGAATTCTGAGTTGTTGCTGGTGATGGTGGCTCTGATCTGAGAGACTGCAGGTTTCTCACTTTCTCCCTCTGCAAGTCCTCAAGCCCCAGATTTCCTTTCCCAGATATAAAGCTTTTGTGCCTGAGATCTCTCCTTACCTCCTGACAAGATTCAAGAAACTCATCTAAAGTCACGATGCCATCTTTGTTTTTGTCCATTTTCTGAAAAACACAATGAGAAGCACTTTAAAGAATCTGGTAATTTGCATTTCAAAACTTGCTTTTTGTTAACCAATGTTGCCCTGAGAATTGGTGTGGTCTTCCACTGGCCAGGCAACTCCATCCAGGCCCTGGTTACAGCACTGTGACCCCCATGAGCATCCTTCAAATTAAAAAAAACTTGCTCTAGACTCTTATCACCTCATCACCAGACTATTCTGCTAACACCCTAACATGTCTTTCCCAGTCTCACTTCTAACCTGCTCATTTGGCAGAAAGAACACTGCACATGAGAGGTTCTACTTCTGTCTCTTTTAACTTACTGTGTGACCTTCAGTGAGTCTTTAAGCCTCTCTGAGCCTCTGCTTTTCCTATCTGCAAAGTGAGAGGATTAGACTAGAATGAGCTCTGACATTTTTTGATACTTTCCTGCTGTGTTTCATTTTTTTTTTTCTAATAGAACACCATCTTGCTATCATCTATTCATGGATTAACAGTAGCCACCCGCTCTACCACAGCAAGGCTGAACTCCTCAATTTAAAGATCTCACAATCCAGCCCACCCTAATTTCCAACCTTATTTCCCCGTATTCCCCAGACATACATGCTTAACATCTACACAAACGTGCTGAATGACGTCTTCTCTGTTTGCTCTGATCCCCCAACAATGTTCATTGAATTTAGAGTCTATGTTCTATCACTTACACTTAATATTCTTCCTTATTCTCTTCTGTAGTGTATACTTGTCTGTTTAGTGAGATAATCTATTCCTGGAGGACAAAGCATCTTGTAAGTCTTTTCTGTTCCCCACCATGTGTAGTGCAGGCTTGGACACAAACTGCTGCTCAGATGTTTGCGGGCTGACTGATCTGAGTCGCACAGTGTGCGTGCTCTTACCTGGAAGAAGACGTCCACATGCTGCCTTGGAGTGTCTTCCTTAAGGACAGGATATGTGTATTTGCCCATCATGTCATAGATGGCTTTGACAATGTCCATCATCTCCTAGAGCGGGGACACGGAAGCACACAGTGTGGGAAACATGGGGTCAGGCTCTTCTAGGTGGCAGTTTGGGGCTCTCTGTGCCCCTTGAGAATGAAAACGACTGGAATTGCTTACCAGTTTACCTTCAGTACCTAGAACACCCGCTAAGTCCTCAAGTGGATGTTGAGCAAATCCATGACTGAATGACTGAGGAATAAAAATTGGAGAGGACCTTGCCGGGTTGAGGTGAGGACTAGAGATGATATTTTAACTCCAGGCACTGCAGCTGGCACCTAGGAGCTCAGGAAGTGGGATGCTACAAGATACTAAATCCAAGCTTCGACTGAGATGCCAGGATACAGTAGATACCAAAGTGAGTTTTGAGATAGACCTGTGGGTATTTCACTATCTAGAAACCACATGTAATTTGAGGCTCTGAAAGTGTCAAGCAGTGAAGATTGGGAAACTATCTGTGATGATTTCCTTTAGAGATGGCCGCACCTGACCCGCTTCTGTGGTTTTATTAATAAGCTAAATAGGTGGTAGCTAATGTGATTCAGCTGTAGCCTCCTCTTCCTCGAAGATCTCCCTTTTCTCTTCTAGGCAATGCCTCCTATGCTACTATTCCAGTTTTTGCATTTAACTTGTGGCTGTAAACCTGTTAAAATGCAAGTTCCAGGGGAGGGTATAGCTCAGTGGTAGAGCGTGTGCTTAGCATGCACAAGGTCCTGGGTTCAATCCCCAGTATCTCCATTAAAAATAAATAAATAAACCTAATTACCGCCACACACCCCTACCCCCTGCCACCCAAAAAATGCAAGTTTCCCTGGGAAGAATTACACTGAAATTAATCATTTATACCCATCTTTGGACTATGCATTGAATAAGTGAGAATGAATGAATTTGCTTAATCCTTTCTTGAGTGCCTGTGAACGGGGCAGGGTAGGGCAGCCGGGGGAGGTCAAAGGTGGCTGTCATTTCATCAGGAGCCAGCTCTGCCCTGAAGCAGATCCCTCCTCCTTCAGACAATTTCGTCCTCATGGCTGGGGCTGTTTTCTCTTTAACTGGGTGCCTTCTCTGTAGCCCTCTCTTGCCCCCCGGCCTCAGCTCACTCACCTCTTTGTTTATGTATCCATCTTTATTGATGTCATACAAATTAAATGTCCACCTTAGTTTCTCATGGACGGTTCCTCTCAGTAAAATCGACAGAGCAGTTACAAAGTCCTGAGAAGCAGAAGAGACACGAGAGAAGTTAACCACCAAGCCACTGGGTGGGGTGAAGTTCAGTCTTTGGGTCAGACTCTGTGACTGCTGTTACAGGACGGCATCTCCCATGTCCTCTGTCCCAGGAAGGACACGGCCAAGCTCAGTGAAGAGCGCCCCACCCCTCTTCCATCGCCTGCCCCGACTCATGCTGGGGGAGGAACCCCTGGCGCTCAGTGTGCGCCCACACCGAGAGACACGGGTAGACACAGCCCCCTCTGCTCCTGCCTTGTGCCGTGGCGGCAGTTCTCACGCGAGGGGTGGCATAACCTAGTGGCAAAGAATGTGGACTCTGGAAGCATACTGCCTGAGTTCAAAGCCCTCCTTTACCACCTGCTAGCTGTCTGACCTTGGGAAAGCCACTCAGTCGCTCTTGGCCTTCCTTTCCTCCCTTGTAGACTGGTGATAAATAATAGAACCCTACCTTGTTAGGGTTACTGTGAGGATTAAATGAGTTCATACAAGCAAAGCACTAAGGACAGAGCCTGCTGCGCGGTAAGCCCCCCGAGCGTGTGAGCTATTAAACTGTTGTCATTAGTCCCGAGGTCCTGAGTTCCTGGAGGGCAAGGGCGGTTGCTGCTTCTGTCTCCAGGAAATCCTTGTTAAGTGGATAAAGGACTGAAGCACTTGATGATCCACCCCTTCCCCCAACACCCCCACAGTTTAGAGGAAGAGGGGTTGAGACCCAGGGCTTCCCAGAGACAAGCGTACCTCGAACTTCACGGAGCCCGTCTGGGTGGTGTCGAAGGCGTGGAAGAGGTAATGGGCGTACATGCTGGCATCTGCAAGGCACAGAAGGAAAGGCAGGTGATGGGAGCAGGGGCCCCGCAGAGGGGGTAAGGTCACTTAAAAACAGAAAGAAAGAGAAGAGGGAGATGCTAGGGTGATAGAAAGGAAAAGATTACAGAGGAGGGGAAACTGCTGGTGTGAACTTGGGCCTCTCTGGCTTTCCTGGAGTTCAGGTTGGAAGTTCTGGCAAGACTAAGACAGGCCCTCTTCCCTATGTCTAGACATCCCCACAGAGAGATGCTTCTGCCTGTCTACGTGTATAATTTTTGGTGGATGAATGACATGGTGCCTGTGTGCAGAAGACACTCTCCTGAATGGCAGCACAGTGCCATGGGATGAGCACCCACTAGGAAGCAGACAGACCTGGGCTTGGAGAGCAGCTTTGTCACTACCTAGCTGTGTGACCGCAGGCGTCTAACATGACCTCTCTGAGCTTCATCTTCCCATCTCTGCACAATGTTAAACTTTCCATGTAGCTACATCATCAAAACCATCCTCAAGCCTGCCACATAGTCAAATCTCAAAGAGCAGCTCACTAGGACTCAACAAAACAACGGTTCTGGGGCCTGGGTGGGACGAAACTGCCCCCCAGCTAAGAGGGGAGGCCCTGTACTGGATCCCGCTGCCCCCAAGAAGGCTCCTGTGCGCTGCGGAAGAGGCCCCTGAGAAACAGAAGCCAAGAAGTATCTGGGACACTTGGATCTGTTTCATCAGGACCCAGGGAAGGAGGCCGGCAGGAAATGGCAGGAAGTAAGTTGGCATGTGACCCACTGAAGCCACCAGAAGAGCCTCTGATGTCCCAGGCCGGTGGGGCCAGAACAGATTCCCGCGGGAGTCAGGCAGGGCGACGGAGTGGCTGTCAGCCTGGCACACTTGCTAACCTGATTCATAAGCGCAGGTTTATTTACCTTGCATCTTTCTGGATTAGTTTATTTTTGTAATCTCTGGTCTTTATTAAAGTTCTTTTTTTTTTAAATTCCAGCTTGCCTCAGGCGTTTTAAGGAAAAGGTGGAGTATGGCACAGTGGTAGGGCTAACATGGCACAACTTTGATAGACACTTACGGGATCTAATTCTGGTCTGTCATGCACTAGCTGTGTGATCTTGACTGAACTGCTTAGCCTCTCTGAGACTTAGTTGCCCCGATCTGGGACAACAATACCAGCTTTCTAGAGCTGTTACGAGACTTCATGATACTGCTTTATCAACCTCTCCTCTCTGGGAGAGGGTCCATTTTCAGAGCTGTTTTCTGCTAAAGCTTTAGCGAGTTCCACATCCTGCAATAAAGAAGGAATTCTGCTCTGAGTTCTCTCCAAGCTGAGGAGGAGGCAGGCAACAAGGAAGAGTGAACTTGCAGGAGGAAGGCTGCTCAGCAGAGAGGGAGCCAGGAGGGATCTTTTTCAAGGTCGGACTCACCTCCATGAGGGAAAAACTGAGCGTAGATCTGCTTGAATGTTTCTTCATTGACCGCACCACTGGGGCACTCCTGCGTGAAGGGGAGAGAGTCAGCGGGAGTGTCTGACGGTCCACCCGGGGGGAGCAGACTAGGACCAGCCTTGGGGTCTAGGGTTCCTCGTGATCCCTGGTGGGCAGGGACTGGGCAACCACCTGCACACTCCTGTGTCTCCAAGCTGAGTGGCTGGGAGGTAGTCCCACCCTGAAGCTGATTTGCAGAATGACGAGGTGTTATCAGAGAATGGGCACTGTGAGGTGGAAAAGTTTGGGCTTTGGGATTAGAAAGACCTGGGTTTGGATCCTGGCTCAGCCTCTTCTAAGCTGTGTTACTCTGGATGATTCGATCTCTGATCCTCAATGTCCTTACCTATAAAATGGGCTGACAATACCTTCCCAACAAGGCTATCATGAGGTTTGATATATGAAATAATGTGGTAAATTAATAAATTGGCATTCAAGGTTACACGTCTGACTGTGAACTTGGTTAGCAGCAGACCTACATCCCATCATTTCTGGGGCACCAACAATATTAACAGTATGACTGGGTTAGGCTAAGGCTAGAATCTGGGCCAAGGTGAATTCTCCAAGGCTGTGCCATCCTGTGAAGTGTCTGGGCTGTCAGCCAGTTTCCCATCTACTGAGACTGCCTCATTCTTGCCTGGCATCTTTCTTTCTAGCCAGGTGACCTTGCCCTCATGTTTCCTTCATAGAATCGGCCTTCCTTTTACAGCTATACAAGTGCAGAAGCTCCCTGATGGGCCCCCGTGGCACTTGGGAAAGCTTAGCCCCAAGTGGGAATTCTTGCCTGGGACTCCAGAGGCCGTGTGGGTCTTACGTTTTTGAAGCCTCGATAAAGGACCTGCAGCTCCCTCTTGGTGAAGTTGGTCTGAGCCTCAAGCTGCTCCAGTCCCTCAGGCCGATGGCAAACCATGGTCATCTCCAACTCATCTTCAATCTTATCTGGAACCAGAGGAGAGGGCATTGGAGTGGCTGACCATGGTGGTTGGAGTGGCTGACCGTGGTGGTCACTTGTCAGACCACAGACTGGGCTGTCAAAAGGGCAGTGTGGTGACCTGGGACACAGGGTCATGGGCTGGGGTCACACTGCAGATGACCTTCCTGCCTCAAACCCCACCTCCCTGCTCAGTCACTTTCTGTCTCACCATCAGTCCAGCCATTACTCCAAGTGTGTCGGACACCACCTAGGGAGGGGACTTCAGCCTTGGAGATAAATATGTCCCAGGTGGAGGTGAGGGCAGAAGTGCTATGAATAAGTCTGTATGGAAACATTTCCTTTTCTTTCACAATAACTGCTTTGCGTATTCAGTTTGCTGCCCATTGAACCATCTGAATAATGTAGAGACACCGGTGAGTGAGCAGACAGATTAACATCCTCCAAAAAGCAAAGGCAAACAAGTCTATTAAAAAAAAACACAGAGTAAACTCTCACCACTCGGGGAACTAGAGGAAGGCTAGCTTGACTTAGCAAAAAAGTACAAATTATAGGATGTTAAATATTAATTTAAAAATATGAATGCATTTCCAGTATTGTAATATCTCTCAGACATCCTTAAATAAGAGGAAAAGGACTTAAATGGGAGCGACTTATATAAATGAAAGCTCCTGAAGCATTTGAAGGGCTCTAAGAACAGTTGTTTTAAGTAATCGTTTATTCCTCCTATACCTACTGCAATGCAGTATAGTTTTATACAAGTTAACTTATAAAGTGTCAGTCATTTAAAGCATCCTATTGCTCTGTCCATCTTCTACTGAAGGGTCACAAAATCCAGGTAAGTGGAACTTTCAACGTTTTACCATCACAAAAGGAAGAGAGGCTGTTTTCCTCTGGGTCCTGTCAGAATGCTTTCTATAAATTTACTCCAATCAAGAATCAATTGCCGTCTAACCTTCTTGGCCCACTGTTGTCAAGCAGACATCACCAGATCCAGGTATTGAACGGCTGTCAATCTGGGCTGGCAAGAGTAGTGATGAGATGGGCAGGCTGCTGGGAATGTACCCACACTCCATCTCACCCCACGATGATGGGGAGGGAGGACGGGCTGAGTTTCAATCTGAGAACAGGATGAGCAGGTGCATTACACCGGGTGCATTTCCCTAGTCCGTGTCAGCCTCTTTGCATCAGATTCTCTCTGCATTTGTCACTCTTCCTTTCAAGACCATGATCTCAATGCAAAAGGAATCCTTCAAAGTGAGTTTATATCTTGTACCTCTTGTCTAAGGTAACAGACATTCGGATAAGGTTCCAAGGGAAGGGAGAGGCAGAAGAAACTTGGTAACAATTCCCAATTGTCATCTTTCCTATGTGCTGGGCAACACATATATTGTTTTATCCTGCAGGGAGTAAGGTAGATTATTCAATATAAATAAGATATTCTGTTTATACAAAATAGCTGTAAATGGCCAATTTCCTTATAATTCGGATAGAACCTTTAATTATTATGTTTGTAACTTACAAGTTAGGCAGCAATTACCTAAATACCGCAGCATTTCTACGTAAATCAAAGGGCCAATTCTCAAACAAGCTCCCCATCCCACATAAGTCTAATTCAGAATACTCACATATATTTTTAACTCATTTAAATATAGAAATCAAGTTGTTGGTTTAAATCTCCCAGCATTAGATTTAATAGCAGTTTTTTTTTTAATGCACAGATATTTAACCCTGTGAACAGAGGTGACAGTTATGTTACAATGTAAATAAGGAAGACACAAATGTATTTTTGGAAGGAATGATGTAATTTTGAAGGCATCTAGTATACCTTCCCAAATTTAACTTATCCAGAAGCTTAAAAGATTTTTCTTTTTTCTTTTTAAGCATTGACTTCTATCAGTCTGCCTGTGATTGACTTCTTCACAAGCCCAGGGGAATCTCTTTGTAGAAGTTTGAGAGATTTTTCGAAGAAACTGCACTTGCTTATCATCTCTTTCATTAAAAATGCACCAAGTAATTACTGAAATACCAAATGTTAAACCCACTTCATTAGGACAGAACTGGTTTGTTTGCGGGCTGACCAGCAGGATTAATTTCCGTATCAAACAGATTCTGTAACATCTGAATATTTGAATACTGACTGCCAAGCGTTTGTTCTGCTTTGCTTTTTCATCACCATCTAATTGTTAGGCTGTGGTAACATCAGTCACGGAAGGAAATTCATGTATTTGGGACTCAAGAGGCTGATGCTGGGAAATCGCCCGCATGTGGGTGTTAGGGGCTTAAATCAGTGGTTCTTGACTTTTTTGTGTGTTACAAAGTGAGGACTACAATTTACATCACAATCCAGTATACATAAAGGGAACATTTTATAAAATGTTTTGAGGCAAAGGTTTCATGAAATAATACTTTCTCTCATTAATGTGAGATGCACTCTGTTCTCAGTTTCAATCTATTCCTTTATAAAAATGTGCTGATTGTGACCCTCATGGTCATGATTTGGGAATGAAAACACTAATTTAATCTGTCCACACTTGCAGCAACCTTCTAGGGGTGCCCACAATCCAGGCATTCCTTTCCCTCACACCAGCACTCCCTTCCCTTTCTTTGTATGCCTCATGGTTCTGGCCACCATACATATATTCTGAAGGAACTTTGGAAGGGGCTGTGGAGGTTTTCACTTCCCTCTTCCTCCCCCCCCAGGGAACCTCGGAGTGCTTGCTGTCCTGGGGGTCCCACTAAAGGAAGGAAGGTGGCCCCGCTCCCTGGTTGGACGAAGAGGAAACAGAATTTACAGGTGGGAGCCTCCTTGACAGTTTCTTTTGAGGTTTGTTAAGAGTTTCTGAGGCCAAAAGTTGCTTGTTACTATTATTTTTTGTTATTAAAAATAACGATGAGCCAGTTTCTAAGTCAGGTAGAGTTTGGATAGTAAAGATGAAAATTAAGCCAGAGATCTAATACAGAGATGATAACTACAAAGCAAGAATAAATCAGGGTATCTTCTGTCTATAAAGTACTTCTACTCTGTGAAATGTTTTCATGCCCCTTGTCCCACTACAGCCTTGTAGGGGGGAGCATTACCCTCTCCATCAGAATATTAGGAAGATTGGTTTCCTAACAGATCAAGGGTTTTTCTAACTATAAATACCTTCAAAAGTGATGAACAGTCTATCCCTGGGGATAAAGTGAGCTGTAGACGATGCTATGCAGGTAATTCCAAGAATGAAGGAAAGGCTGGAAGAGATGCTTCAGATTATGTGGTCCTTCATATTTTGGGGTCACAGACTTTTCTGAGTGTGGATGAAAGCTTTAGACTCTCTCAGAAAAAGAAAATGCATCTAACTATAGCATCTTGCCTGTACTTTCTGTGAGTTCCTGTATCTTTCAACTCCACGGAGCCCCTGTTGAGGACTGTTAGCACAGGGGAGCTCCTCCAAACTCTGTCATTAACTGGCTTTGCCTGAGTCCTGGGTTACGTAGCCAGTTGGTGACAGAACTGGACCTCAAATCCAGCCAGTCCAGGGCCTCTTTTATAGATCTGGCTTCCATGTGGCCCTACCATGGCTTCTGTTTCTCTTGAGCACAACTCATAAGTTGGTTTGTGACCAGCCTGGCTGTAGTTCTGCTCCTGACAAGCTCTGTGCTCATGCATAAGTGAGGCCCTGAGACTGTGAGCAGGAGGAGGACCCAACTCTTGGGCCTTCTCCCTAGTGAGGGGTCTCCTCTGTTAGGTCCATAGCCACGACATGACCAAAGACCATGGCCATGACCATCTCCTTCTCCCTTTCTCCATCATGGGGGGCTCTGGGTTGGACTTGACACTTACCCATCTAGTTTTGAGGTTAAATATGGTGGTCCTTGGCATGAACACAGCCCAAAGATAGGTCTTGTTCAGCCTATAAAATGTGTTTTCATTTTTTTCTTTGAAATTGTGAATATTTAAAGATTCATGCACAAGTTTGGATTTCTGATTCCTCTTGGAAAATGGGATTATCTGACACCTTTGGTCTCAAATCCTCACAAAGCAACCGTCTATCAGAGCTGAGCAGTGTCTGATACTCTGAGAAGCAAAAGCCTCTAGTGAGCCCTTTGCTCACCTCTGGCCTTCTCAATTCTTTTGTGCTCCCCGCCTGGGCCTGCAGGCATCTGAGGTTTTGGTTCCTGATCTGTGTCTACTTACCCTTCCACCTGCCTACCTTTCTCCTACCTCATGGCACCCAGTCACCCTCTCTTTTCCTCACTATTTGTTTACTTAAACACATTCCGCTTGGTTTTGCAAAGGACTTGAAGCTGATTATATGAAACACATATAATAAAATAAAAAGAGATAAAATAATAAGAAAAACTGCCTCAGAAAATGTTGATTAGATTAGGAGATCAAGACCATGGGGAAAAAGAGAAATTTAGAAATTCAGGTTATTTGTCCTAAGCAATTCCTACACTTGAGCCACAAATTGGCTTTGAGCTTTTACATATATCTTATTGTCTGCGAGAGGAAAACATATCAGCTTCTTAGGGGGAGCAAAATTTTTCTAACAACTTGTCTCTAAAAGAATGTTTCCAACTGTTTCTATGTAACTGGGGTTTGCTGACAAGGGGCATAGAAAGTTGGCGAGTGAGAAGACTAATTACAAAATATATACTTGATTAAGAAGCTCTTCTGTTGAAAGTAATGTGACCAGAGCAGTCAAGTTAGTTTAAACTTTTTTACCTCTCTGATACTGGTAATACCACCAGGCGATGTCTAGGAAAAAGTAAGAAAACATTTTACCAAATCCATTCATCAGACAAGCAAAACACACTTTTATTTTCCATGGAAAGTCCACTCTGAGGGTGTCCAGGTCACCGTCCAGCTCAGCATATGCAAAGAGGTCTCTTGTTGGCAGAGCTGGGACTGACCTTCTCCCATGGTCACAACAGGCAAGAGCGATGAGTCACTTTGCAGTGCCCACAGCTCCCAGCAGGGGGCTCATTGAGCATTCCCACAGCCATGCAGCCATGCAGCCTGAAGAGAGATGGGATGACGTGGGGCAGAGGATGCACGGATGTGTATGGGCCTTGGATACACCTGCATGTTTGACTGAAGAGTGGCTTATAAGATTCCCTCCACAGTGGAGGCCCCACTGTCACTCTGCCACTTTGTGATTTGAAGCTGCATTCTTGTAGGATTCTTTATTCACTCACTCAACAACTATCAATGACGTATCTACTATTTATATATAGGTGAATGAAACCATGTTCCCTGCTCTCATGGAGCTTACAGTCTGAAAATCTTTGCTTCTCTCTTCCCTTCTCAAGCTTGATAAGGAACACAGAGGCAGAAAAGGAAAAAAAGGCTGTTAGAAAAGCATATTAGCACATTAAGACGAGTGGGTGGGGTGGATGCATGTGAACCCCCCTGTTATACCATATATAAAACATAAGACAAAACATCAGACCTGGGAAATCCATTGCACCATGGAGTTGGGTGAGTCCAGGTCCCAGAGAGTGGGAAACAGGCTCTATTTGCTGCTCTCCTGCTGGCCTTTTGGGTCTGTTTGGGAGGTCAGCCTAGTTTTCTTTCTTGGCTCTTATTTGAACTCCCCCTGTCTTTCCAGTATCCATAATCAAGAGCGCACAAGGTAGCCCAGCCATCACCTTAAGACTGTGTTAGTCACTCCCTGCCCACAACCCCAGACAGGAGGGGATTATTTTTCTCTACCCTTAAAAGTAGTGGACAGGGGACGTCCTTTGGTAAATGTTCCTGCTCATATCTCTTTACCTGAATCCTCCATGGGAGAAACTTATTTTGCTGGATTTAGTTGTCCCCTTTTATCACTCTGATTAGGTAGCATTTTATTTATTTATTTTTCTCATAGTTTATTTTTAGAA
This sequence comes from Vicugna pacos, assembly GCF_048564905.1. Taxonomy (NCBI): domain Eukaryota; kingdom Metazoa; phylum Chordata; class Mammalia; order Artiodactyla; family Camelidae; genus Vicugna; species Vicugna pacos. The sequence goes on from NC_133008.1 coordinate 12,757,019, forward strand.
CAGTTTTAGGTTTATGGAAAAATTGCCTAGAAAATAGAAAGTTCCCATGCACCCCGCCCTTCCAGTGTCCCTTATTATAACATCTTGCATTGGTTTAGTCTATTTGTTACAACTGATGGACCAAGACTGATATGTTGATTTTAACTAAAGTCCATGGTTTACATGAGAGTTCATCTTTGTGTGTTACAGTCCTACAGGTTTTGACAAATGTATAATGCCACGTGTCCACCACTAGTATCCTACAGAATAGTTTCACTGCTCAAAAATGCTTGGGTGGGCAAAAAATGTCTATAGATATGGAATGACCTTCTCTGACATGCCAGGAATGGGATAGGTATTGGGAGAGAGATGAAAAGATATAATGTCTGTTCACATGGAGTTCTTAGACAGGTGGGTAGGGCACACACATACACCAAGGATTATAAACTCAAATGCCAATAGTAGTTGGTAGGTGATTTAGATGAGTTGGGTGATGGGTGTGCAACCATAGAGAATAGTGGGGACAAAGAACTGGGGAGCCATTGCCCCACGAAAGGGAAGTGGCTGTTACACAGCTGGTTGTTATCATGTAGAATTTAAGCCTAGTGAGTCCAGATCTTCAGATTTTTCGAGAGATGCTACAATTAAAAAATGATTTGTGTCCTGATTCTTAACCGTTATCAGTGAATTTAAGATTTATGCATATAGCATGGACCAAATATAACATTCTTGTTTGTAGAATACTGTGAGTTGCTTGCTGGTCTGGAATTCTTCATTGGCAAATCATTCCAAGCAGTGTGGATATGGCTAAGACGATGGGAGCCAAGAGGAGGAAGCTCTTAACTAATGCCTCCAGGATGGCAAGGGATTGGAAGGGGTCGCAAGGAAAGTTTCAAGGGGAGGTGATAATTTATTTGAGTCTTGAAGGAAGAGGGACAAGGAAGTAGCATTTGCAAAAGTACAGAAGCAGAAAGACCCTGGAATTGTGAGCTTTCTTGTAGCAGAGCTGACTTCTCACTGAGAAAAACTAGAAAAGGAGAATTTAAAAATTCTGTCTGAAGCCATGATTCTGGAGGGAAGAAAAACTCATTAAGGTGAGCCTGACAGTCAGTGCTACTTTTCACCTTAGAGCATATGCAGATTGATAGTGGCATGGGTAATGAGATTGAGAAACTGAGCAAAAGGTGTCTGCCAAGAGCAAAGGACACGAGCAATACTCTTAGCAATTTGGGAAGACAAAAACTGGATCAGTGCCACCAAGACATTCAGGACCTGAGGGGCTCAGACTGGAGGGGCCACGGAGAAATGAACCTGATAGCCTAAGCTGCTTACTCCCTTCAGGCGTTTGTTAATTCCTAAGTGACCGAAGTCAAGAGAAACTGAGCAAAAGCCACAGCCAAGATGTGGTAGAGGCAAATGGAGCTTTTGGCAGGCTCACAGTGTTGGGAGATCACTGCTGGAGTTCCATGTCTTCCTGGGAGAAGGGTCCCTGGTAAACACTCAAGCTTTCAGTTTGACCCCTCGAAGACTACATTCTAGGAGCAAGGACAAGTTAGAAATAGATCAGGTCTTATAATGTTTGAAATCCAGCCTCAAAACAGCTCAGTCCCTATTTGGATTAAGTTTATCTGCCCCTACTCTATTACCTTCTAGAGGTTGAATGCTTCGCTGGGTAGTTTACAAATTTTTTATTCGAATGTCTACCTTTCATTGAACACTTGCCAGGCATATAAGAGACAGGATCAAGGGAAAGAAGGTAGAAAACAGCAATATAGTAATAGATCTATGGGATCTCGATATTGGACCTATCAAAAAATAATGATGAAATAGACTCCAGAAAATGAATAAAAATAAGGCGAATTCCATCAGAGAACCAGAATATATGTAAGAAAGTAAGTTTAAAGTTCTAGCATTGAACAGTATATTGTCCAAAATTAACAACTAAATAGATCAATTTAACAGGAGGTTAGGCAGAGATGAAGAGAAAATTAATGACTTGGTAGATAGATCAAGAGAAAAATACATGTACTTATGCGCAGAGAGAAAAAACGGAAAATACAGATAAGAGCATAAAACATGATGAAAAGTTCTAACATATGTATAATTGGAGTCTCAGAGAGGCAGGAGATAAAGAATGATGCTCAGGCAGTATTTGAAGAGATAATAAATGAGAATTTTAAAAAATGGATGTGATAAATCAAGCCACAGATTCAAGCAGCAGCACTGTAAACCTCAAGCAGATAAACTCAAAACTGCACGTAGGAACATCACAGTAAAACTGCTGAAATTCTAAGACAAATAGAAAATCTTCAATACAAGAGAGCAACCTTCAGGTAAAAGTCGAACCCTAACTAAATGCTGCTTGAAGCATAAGGACACAGCAAAGGCTAAATAAAGTAAAAGAATGGAAAAGGACACAGCATGCAAACACAAATCAAGAAATGCTGGCATGGCTATTTTAATATCAGATTAAGTAGACTTAAAGGCAAGAAGCTTTGCTGGAGAGAAAGAGGAAGTTTTCACAGCGAAAGGGGCCGTTCCCTAGGAGGACATGAAATTCCAAACTAGTATGCTGTTAACAACAGTACAGTTTCAAAATACATACAAAGCAAAGGCTGGCAGACCTAAAAGGAGAAATAGCAAGTTCACAGTCATAATTGGAGATTTAAAAACATCTCTTTCAGGAATAAAACAAAAAGGATATAGAAGAGGCGAGCAAAGCAGTGAACAGACTTGGCGTCGCTGACACACGTAGACCTCTTTACCCGATGATCATAGAATGCTGCATGTTCTTTTCAAATGCACACAGAACGTTTACCAAAATCAACCATTTCCTGTGTCCTAGAGCCCATCTCAACAGAGTTCAGAGGATTGAAATTATTCAGAATAGTTTCCGTCTGAAGAGGAATTAAACAATCAATCCAGTGCAACGAGAAGTCAAGGAAATCTCCAACCGTTTGGAAATCAGGCAATGTGGTTCTAATTCCTAAGTAACCCATGTATCAAAGAAGAAATCTCATGGAAATTAGAAAGTGTTTTGAGCTAAATGATAATGAAAATATGATGTATCAAAACTTGTGGGATGCCATTAAAACTGTGCCCAGAGGGAAATTTAAGAGAGCGTGACATACTTGAGCCACAAATAGTTTATGTGCCAGCGTGTGTGAAACTGAATGCTGTGCTGTCTCTTGATGGCACATTTTTAGTGTTTCTAGTGGTTCATTTTTAATGTTGCCTAAACTATGTTGGTTACATTAGGGACTATGTTAGTGATGGCATGCTGACATTTGAAATGTAATTTTTTTCTCGCCCCTAACCATGGTTTGTGGGTTTATTCTGGATAAGTTTAGCACCATCTTTTGATTGACAACTTACCCTAATATAACTAAGGGTGAAGATCCTTGCTGGTGCCTGGGTAGAAAAGAGGGAAGAACAAGTTCTATTTGGTCCTTAAGTGTAATCTTTGAGGATGAGATTCTTACAGCCAAGGCTTAGAGGTGAGTCATAAACTCAGGTAGACACACACGGCACACAACTCATCAGCTCTGAATTTTATAAACTTAACGATGAGTCCCGGGAGTGTTAGGCTGAGCCTTGATAAAGATTTTCTGAGTGTTCCAGACATTTTTTTCCCGTCTTCTTGGTTCAATAAAACTCAAATCATGTTTTGCTCCAAGCGTTTGTTCTCTTAATCTTGAAACCCTCCTGCCCCTTTTAAGCAAAATTGAATTTATACATTTCTCATTCATTTACACCTCAGTCCTGAAAATGTTCTGAAAAAACAGTCCTACCAAGAAAAAAAAACCAAACAAAAAAACCTCTTTGAGTACTGCTACTTCCATTACATGAGAGGTTTTCCAGATGAAATGTCTTGGAATATATGGAAAATTCTTCCTTATCAATAATGTGTTTCAGTTCTCTGACCTCCATCCTCAAATGGGGGTGTTTCTGGGGGTGGCGTTCAGATCAGCAAACTGGGTGGGGTGTGTGGGAGGGGTGTGTCAGATGCACCTCGCAACTTCTTGGGAGGGTGGTGGTGGTAGAAATTAATTGCCAGGGATGTTACGCAATTACTAAAAATCCACAAAGTCACTACACAGATTGTGACATTAAGTCACAATTCTGTTGTTTGTGTGATAGTGTACCATTCACACATTTTCCACCAAGACTGAAAAAACAAAGAAACTCCTGGGAAAGAAGTGAGTCATCTAGATCCCGGGAGTGGCAGGAAGAAGGAGCCCCAAACGGTGTTTCAGGACGAGGAGCAAGGTCACATACATTAGAGACTCCTGGGTGTCCCCTCTTCTCCAAAGCAGCATTTCCATCCAGCTGAGCCCCTGGCCAGGCTGCAGAGTAGAAATAAATATCAGGTTCACTGCAGCATCTCAGCCACAGGCAAACATCTCTAGATAATGTTTTAAGTGGGCCTCTTTGTCTGGAAAAAGTGTCCCAGGATGAGACTTTTGATGATTTACTTAGGTAGCTCCAGCAGTTTCCACAGCTCTAAGCGGGGATTAGTTATATCCTGCCACCAGCTAGCACTCCGGAAGCAGGGGGAAACCTCCCGCCGTTCCTCCTTTGGTCTCAGCTGGACATTGCCTTGAAGTTCCAGCACATGGAGACAGCCAGTTAATGAGCAGCGGCCGCCCTGCTCTGGGGCAGAGGGCATGCATGCTACCCAGGATGAGTGGGTCTAGACTATTTCTGCAGGAAATCAGAGGATTAGGTGGGTGAGATTGTGTTACTCCTCTTGACTGAGAAGCTAAGATGATTTATTGCAAATGAAGAGGAGGGAAAAACAGAATACTGTCCAGGGAGGACGTATGCTTTTAGTTTTAAGATAGAAAAATGAAGATGCAGAGAGGGTTGAAGGAATTACTCAGAGGAAGGTAAAATTGCCATATGAGTAAGACTTAGCTCAGGCTGGCATAGAATTTTCTCATCCATGGAAATGCATTGGATCAAAGGTCAGGCTAAGGTGTCAAAAGCCTATTTTTCAGTTTCACTGCTACCCAGATAACTCGACAACTTGCTAAGTGATGGTTCCCAAGCAGAGGGCTTGCTTTGATGGGCTAGTGAATGTTTAACAGCTGGCTCTTGGGGGGAGAGGGGAGGACCCTGCTGGATATGATTTTCCAATTTCCTTGGTGTAAATATTCCCACCATAGCCTAGTTCAGACTGTCAACGTGAAGTCACCGAATATGGATTTGGGAAGTGAAGCCCATGATTTGCCAGTCTGACTTAACTCCATCACATTATTACTGCCCTTTCAGAAAAGCTGGCAGACACCTCTCGAATTAGTGTGCCAAAGGCCTGGAAAAAAAATCCGATACTCACAAAAAACTCAATTTAATAGAACAGGTTCAGCCCTTGTAATCCAACCAAATAAACTCTTTCTTTGTTTCTGGGGAAATAAACCTCCGTGTACCGTACAGAGTAATCACAAGCCGGGAAGTAAAGGAGACTGACCGAGTGAGCTTTGGCTGGAAGTCAGTATTAATGTGTCCTCATATTAAGTGCCTTCTTGTGAGCTCAGAGAGCCTGGTAATAGTTTTAGAATTGATCCAGTCATCCCACTGTCCCTCGGAGGTATGTGGTCATTAGGCTAATTTGAATTATAATCATACCCATTTTGTATCTGTGAATCTAAATGAGATAAGATGCGTAAAGTGCTCTGTGCGTACGATAGGTGCGCAACAGTGTTATTCTCACCTTTCTAGTGTATTAAGATTGTGATTTTAAGGGTCATTCTCAAAAACGGAATCCAGTAATCACATCTGTTAGACACCTTCTAGGTCACGATGACACCTTTTCTGATGGATCTAGTTAATTACATGTGCTTCTCTTTGATACATGTGCCTCTTTCTTGTTCTAGGATTTACTCTGTCAGAGAGGCACCCAATTGCCCGTTCAGGTTGGACGTAACTAGCTAAAGTGAATATTATCATTCTGTATTAGCCGCAGCAGACAGAAGCAAACGATGGAATTAGATACAGGAGCAAGAGGCACCTCGGTCCACAGACTGCCGGGGAACAGGGCAGAGTTTCTCTGGGCGCTGGACAGCGGAAACGCAGGGCCTGGAGCGTCAGTAAATAGATGTAGTAACTGACGGTCACTGAGGAAACTTCCTGCCTCTTCTCCTCTAGACTTATTACATGGCTCCATATCCTCTGCCCTCAATAATCCAGACAGCCACAGCGTGCATTGTTTGGGCCCATTTCTTAGCTGGAGAAGGGAATTGGATGCGACCCTCAATGGGAACGTGAGCTGCCAAATGCAAGGACTGCAGCCGGGTCGCCTGAGAATGCCTGCCTGCCTGCCTGCCCAGAGGCAGGGAGAAGACGGCAAGGTGTCATCTCCACGACTCGGCTCGGAAGCCTCTTAACTGTGCACTTAATAAATGAAGCCTTGGCAGACACACCTTGAATTATTAATGAAGTTATTCAGCTTTGATTGTTTCCTTCTTTGGAGGGGGGAAGGTTATTCACTCAAATGCCTTTGATTAGACTATACAATACATCACAATTGGGCCTATTTTATGTGCAGCTTTATGGTGATAATAGTTCTGTCTCATTTAGAAGCAAATCAGACATTATGAACTTCGTGATTTATTAATGTATTGATTTCTATAAATGTCAGTGCATCTCACATCCCAGCAGAGACCCCGAGAACAATCAGTGCAGGGCCAATAAAATTGTAAAATGAAACCATCATAAAAAGGAAAAGACTGCCTGTTAAAAAGCCCTGCTGCCTCTCTCAATTGTTTCAGGATCCAGGTCATTGCCATGAAGGCACCCCGTCCCGCCCTACCCTCACCGAGCCCCGGAAACACAGCCTGCACGAGGCTGTCTGGGGAAGCTCTGTTCTGCGTGTCTATTCGGTGTGGGCTGAAATAAAAGACAGGAGGTGAAGCGTTGCTGGAGCCTGTGCCCCAGCTCCGTATCCTGGAGAAAGCAGGGTAAGGGGGCTCCTCTCCATCAGATTTTCCCCACTACAACCCACCACCTCCCTGCTGACTCTTCAGGACAGAGCCTGGGGACCCTAGCTGGCACTGAAGGTTCGATCCCGAGGACCCCGCTTACCTTTCCAGAACACTTCCCCACAACTGTAGGTCATGGGTCTTTTGCAATAGCTGCAGAATCTTCTGGTATGTGGATCCCTACTGCTGCCAGAGCATGTGGATCAGCTGACCCCAATCCCAGCCACCCATTAAACCTAGATAAGAGCCATCTCCTCCGGGAGCTCTCACAGACCACCACACAGAAAGCTGTCTCTCTGTTCCAACTCCCAAAGCACGAAGCACTTATCGTCTCTAACAATCACCCGGTAGGAATCAGATTCTACCTCTGGGTATTGCAGGAGTGGGGTGGGGAGGAGTAGCGATAAGAAGACTGTGTCTTGTCCCTATTTTTGTTTTGTTTTTTCGTATCCCACTCCCGCCAGGATGTCTGGTGTTTGCTTTGCGCATAATAGGTGCATACTAAGGGCTCATTGTTTGCTAAAAGTGACAAAAGCCACTAGGAACTAAATGGGAATGACATTAAGAGTCCCAAGACAGCAGCCAAGAGCATATCTGGAAAGCATTTGGCTAATTTAGTGGCAAATTCCATCATTTGTTCGTTTAGTTCAGAAATCACAGTCTGGCAGTCCACAGGGTACAGCTGTTACCTCATTTCTTTGAAATGTGAATTTTGCCAACATTTATTTCACCATAAAATATGGATTTGGGGCTTCTCTTTAGAAGTCTAAAGTTATGGCTGCGCAGGCCTGCACTGTCACATAGTTACAGAGCAAGTGCGCTGTAGTAAACCGCAGACCCTACTGCTCCCTATTGCCTCTCCAACGCTGAGACCAAGGGAGGGTTGTTGTTCATCATCATTCATTTACATTACCTGCCTGAGCCTGTGACCCCTGTTGAACAGCCCTTCTCCCCTACCCCATACCATGTTTTTTCCAAGTGACTTTTGTGTGTTTTATGATAATCTAGAAACACAACCGAATTTCATTTGGGGGGTTTCAAGCAATAAGAATAAAAAAGGGTGCCCTGTGATTAGAAAGGGCCTTTGTATATATTCAGGCTGTGCCCTTAGATGAAGCTTCTATGCACATAAATCCAGACTGGGGTTGACTTACAGGTGCTGGCTCAGTACATTTTGGCCTTCTGTTTTACAGAGCACTTTTCACACTATTTAGCTACTATGAAATTTGTGTTCTATCATTCCCATTGTATAGAGGAGAAAACTGAGGTTTGGAGAGGAAAGAGAAAATATTATTCCCGTTTTTATTAGGAGAAACAGAATCAGAGATTTTATGAGATGTTCCAGAGGTCGCAAGGGCAGTAAGCAGAGAGCAAAGACTCATCTCATCATCTGATTGACAGATACTTCCTGGCATAAGGGACCATCCTGTGTTGCTCTCCTGGACCCCTCTTAGGTCTTTGTGGTTATTTCTCTGTCTTAGCAAGTAAGAGGCCACATTCCTCTACCCAGGCTTCCCACACTTTCTGCACTTGGGAATTTGCAGAGCCCCGTCTGTGACAGGAGGGGAGACACCAAGTAGCTTCCGGGGTCCCCTCTCCACATCCTCCCCTGCCTCAAGCTCTCTGCCATTCATTTAGCATTTCCAATTTTGTTTCCCTTTTCTGAGCATGAGAGCAGCCTTCACTCTGGGTGACCAGCTGTGGGAGTCACGGAGCATATGAGTCATGGAGAGGTGCTTTTAACCTGCCCTCTAACTTCACAGACACAGCTCCTGCGGCCCGAGAGGAAATGGCTCATCCAAGGTCACATACTGGGCTCCTGGCAGAGCAGGATTAAACTCAGGTCAGTCCTGGCAATTCACTATTCTCTTCACAGCACTATTCACTCGTTCAGCAAATGATTACTGAGTGCCTCCCAGCTGCCAGCCACTCTTCTCGGCACTGGGAATAAAGCTGTGGACAAAACGTGGTGAAAGAGCAGTGAACACAGGTAGTGATGGGCACTGTGAATGAAAACAAAGCAGCGTTACAGGACGAGAGACAAACGGGTCATCAGAAGCACTGTTTTATACAGGCTGGTCAGGAAAGTCGGCAGCATCAGCAAGTGTGGAATGATGGTGAGCTTGCCAGTAAAAATACTCAGACCTGAATCCCAGCTCTGCAGTTGAACAGCTGATGAGCTGAGCAAGTTACTTCCATCCTTCAAGCCTCACTATTAAAATGGGCACAGAAGCACCCATCTCTGAGTCTCTTAGGGTCCCAGGAACCACTGCATAGAAAGCGCCTGGCTTGCAGAAGACACTCAGTAAAGTCCCCTCCTCACTTGGTCGGGGGTGGGGTTCAGCCTCCTAATGGATGTCTTTGCTTGCCACCTACAGAGAGCCCATATAAAACTCCATTGGCCAGGGTGGCCACCTGGAAGACTTCTGTAGTTTAAGAAGATGAACGACCCAGGACTAATTAGCTGAGTTAGTTGGTCAATGCACTCGTGGGTCATGGGGCTCTGAAGCTATTTAATCTGAGAAGTGGGTGGCAACTGCTAAGCTTGGAGTGATGCTTTGATGGAATTTTCCAGATCAGAGCCCTGGCTTGAAATTCCCAGCCCTTCTGAGAGAAACAGTATCTCTCATCATGAGGCACAAGTCTCAGAGTGGCTGACTGTAAGCCTTAGGTTGGATCGTAGGAGTCTTTGAAAATGACATGTCAAAAACAAGAAACCCAAACAGCTTCCACTCATGCCTTCTCTGTGAAGCCTTCTCGGACCTCCCAGCCTGCGTCTCAAGTCCCGAAATGTTCTGTCTATAAGGGTCACTTCTATGGGATTAGGGGGTGGGGACACTGGGGGAGGAGGCACACTTTCCTTTTCACCTTATAAATCGCCTTTGTTACTGTGTGAAATATTTTTTACACTGTATACATGGATTGCTTTTATAACTTTAATGTTTTGGTTAAGAACACTACATTCTGAGTACGATAATGGAGAGCAGATGCCTTTTGTTTCATTGTGAAGCTGGTCCTGGTTAAGTCTGGTCTAGTGCGACTGGTAGTTGGTTAGTTATTTGTGTTCATTGTGGTGTTGCTTTTGTGGAATCAAACTTTTTTTTCAAACAAAACATGATATTGTGGTGATCATGAGTGCTCGTCTCGAACTATTTCTGGTTCTCCTTCCAGGCACACATTTGGACGCTCTTTTGGATCCTTTGATGTTAGGTGTGATCACGTGACTGGCATTGGCCAATCAAATGGGAACAGGAGTGATTGTGTCCCGGGGTGGAGGTAATATTAGGTGCAAAATTTCCAAATTACAATTGAACAAAGTGCTATGGGGGAAAGGTATGGGATGCCGTGGGGACTGAAACAGTTAAGACCCAGCCATAAATGCAGGGCTTCTCTGTGGCGGTCCAGAAGGATGAGAATGGATGACCAGGTGGCACGAGTGAGGACAGAGGGAAGGAACAGCCTCTCCAAGGACTCTGCAGTGGGATAAGGGGGGCCTGCCCCGGGAAGTGAGAGAAAGTGCCCTGGCGTGTCTGAAGACTGGGATGAGGTGAATAAGGGACTGAAGAGTGCAAGGCGAGCATAGACCATATTGTGCTGGGACTTGGGGTCCATGTCACAGTTTGAGGAATGGCAAATAGCAAAGCAAGTACAGGACAGAGGGTTTTATTTTTGTGAGGAACCAGTGGAGAGTTATGAATTACAATATTAACCACCCAATGAGGGCTGATGTTAATCATAAGAGAAGTGAGACATCCTCAGCCCCTCCCTACTTGCTGGGACTTCGTGCAGAATGGCTTTGCAGCGCAGTTCTCTGATGGCTTTGCATCCTTCCTCTCCTGTCTGGCTTATTGCAATAGAGAGCCTCTGTTAATCAAACCGGCCTGAGACCTTAGACTTGGTCCCAGCTGTCTGCAAGTGAGGCAAAGGGAGGAAACTCGGCTTCTCTCTACCCGTTAATAAAACCTACAATTTGAGATACTTGAAGTTTCAGCTGGAATGCCAAGGGGCCTGGTAATTCCTATTTAGAATGCCAAAGGCTGACTCAGGCTTGGCTAGAGACCTGACTCCATGGCATGGAGAACACTATAAAGTTGGAGAAAATCTCCTAGGACTGTAAGACTTTTGCTAGCTCATCAGTAACTTCCTTCTTTATTCTTGTTTTAGTTAGCCCATGACCCTGCAGGGGGGAACAGGTCCTGGTAGTTGTAATTAAAAGGGAGAGATTTGATATGCAAAGCAGCCGTGATGATCATTGAAGCAAAGTCTAGGAAGGGAGGAAGCCATGAGCCCAGGATTAAGGATGTGGGTAACCCTGTATGCATTTCAGGTTATTTCTCAGAAATATTGCTAGATGTCGAAAAACGCAGGTTTTGTAAAACAGGTAATTTCTATCTATCTATCTCTCTCTCTCTCTCTCTCTCTCTCTCTCTCTCTCTCTCTCTCTCTCTCTAGGATAGCATACATATACACTTTAGCAGTGGTTATCTGTGCAGGTTGGGGTTTGGACGACTGTTACTATACTATATTTTCTAAACTTTCTGCAGTGAGTAAGTACAAATTTCTAATAAGAAGAAATCCATAAAGGATGTTTTAAAGTTGACTTAAAGAACAAACGTGGTGAAGCTGAGAAGCCCTGGTCCTGGGGCTGGGTGGAGCCCAGAGATCAGTGCTGACATGGTACCCCTTCTTTGCGGAGGGGCCTGGGAAGCCAGGCGGTTGAGGATGGAGTGCCCCTGGCTTGGAGATCTTCACGTAGCCTTGGCAACACGTTACATTTATCAATCTCAGCTTCAGCATAGGGAAATGGTGGGAACAATCTCTACCTTTTAGGGCTCTTGTGAGATTTCAGTGAGTTAATGAATGAGGGTGCAGCTGGCGGGGAGGACAGGCTCAGTGGGTGCTGAACAATTCCTGGTAACTCTTCCCTGACCCGTGAAGAAAAAAGACACAGCTGGCTAGAGGCAGTGGTTTGGACAGGATGCCCTCCGGTCTGGAGGAGGCATTTTGCAGACATCAGGGGATGGGAGTGAGGAGCTAGGAGGTGTTCCATTTATCAGGACAGTAGCTGACATTTCAGAGGTATTTCCTAGGTACCAGCTCACCATCTAGTTCTTCATGTACCTTGTCTCACGTAACCCTCCCCAAACCCCGTGAACTCCACACTGCCACCCTTTTAAAGACAGAGCACCTGAGACTCAGGGATTTAAGGTAATCTTCCCAAGGCCGCACGGTTAGTAAATGACAGACTTGAGACTCAAATCCAGGCCTGCTGGGTGCCGAGACCCATGTTAACTGCTGTGTTGTATCGCCTGGCTTTTATAACCACCTAGGACTGGGTGAAAATTCCAGCTTTGCCACTTGGATATGACCTAACCCATGTCTCATGGGGGCCAGATGTGACAGACCTGTGCCAGGCACACAGCAGTGCTTGCCATGCAGTGGCTCCCTTGCTCCCACATCTGGGTCCCCAGGAGGACATCCCCACAGCTTTCTGGTCTTCTGAGGAAGTTTCTCAAAGCTACGCTGCTGAAAAAGCAATTTTTTTGCTGTAGCTGTGTGGATAGATTTTTAATATTTAATTAGGAAGACCTTCTGCTTGGAGAGAGGGCAGGACTTGTTATTAAATCCCTGCTGCTTGGTCTCCCTCACTTGCCCGTGGGATTATTCATTCATTTCCAGTCACACAATTTAATATTGCAACAGCTAATGGGGAGATGTTGATAATTTGTAAAACTGGTTGGTCCCGAGGCCACTGGAGAAGCTCCATGCCTGGGCCTGTTGTGGGGGCTCAAGCAGACTCTCCGGAGAGAGGGCTCCCGGGAGCTTCCTGTTCATTATCCGCAAACATTCGTTGAGTGCCTTCTGAGATGCCATGTTGGGAGCCATGGGGATGGGAAAGATGCTCACTGCACAGCTGCGTCCTCAAGGAGCCAGGACGCTAGGATACCTGAATGCATTAAAGGGCTTTTGTGGTAGAATTTGTACCTGAGATTTGTCAGGTACATTAAGACACACAGACATGAAAATGACTGTCATGAAGGAAGAAATTTATACTCAGAGATCCCTAGAAACAGGAGGCATGGCATACCAATGCAGGGCCACAGAGGGAGGCACCAGGGTCAGTCAGGAGGCAGAGATGGATGAGGAGGGAGAGTGGTTCAGAGCCTTTACTGGGGTTTTTTCTGGGAAGGAATGGGCAGGGCGGGATAAGTATGCTGAGTAAACTTAGGATCGGAAAGTGTGAATAACTGTGGCAGCCTCTGGGCTGCAGCGGTGGTCCCTAGCTGTCTGGTACCTGGCCCCGAGGTGATTTAGGGCAGAGGGAAGATTGGCTTGGTGTGTGAGAGTTAGATAAAGGAGATGGTTGGGGTCTGGGCTCTGGATTGGGTGGCCTGCATACAAAGGCCCACCTCCAGGGTAGTCATTTGCTATCTCTAGGAATTAGCTAGTTCGGGGGGTTGGAGTGGGGGGTGGTTAGTCTGTCCAGGATGAAGGCTCGAAATGCCAGAGCATCAAGAATGCAGAAAATATGAAAATATAGTTAGTGGAGTTTGATTTTTGCAGTTAGATAGACGTGGGTTAAAATGCCTACTTTGACATTTCCTGGCTGGGGCACTGGGCATGAACCTCCCTAGGACTCAATTCTACATCTCAGTGTCTCCCCCAAGGACCACTGCAAAGCTGCAGCCTTCAGCCTGTAGGCTCAGCCCTACCAATGGAATCTCTCCATGAAAAGGGCAACACAGGGGTAGGGGAGTGGGAGTTATGAACTATTGAGTGTAAGACAGACTACAAGGATGTATTGTACAACACAGGGAATACAGCCAATATTTTGTAAGAACTGTAAATGGAGTATAACCTTTAAAAATTGTATGAAAGAAATAGTTGCCCCAGACCAGAAACTCACCCAAGTATCCATCAACAGTAAAACAAACAACAAATTGTTAGCGTAGTCACACAATGAAATGCTATACAGTGATGTGAATAAGTTGACTATAGCAGCACCCAGCAATATGGATGAATACAGAGCCCCAAACCAAGTAAAATTAATCTATTCTGTTAGAAGTCAGGATAGTGGTTATCCCCGGGGAGTGGTGACTGGAGTGGAGGGAAAAGGGGGCTTCTGGGATGCTGTAATGGTCTTCCCCATGCAGAATAAAATCTGCACGTGTGTTACATGGGTTCTGGTGTATATTTCGGTAAAAGGTTTTTTTTTTTTTTTGGTTTGTTTTTTAAGTAGATGCAGAGGAAAGACCAGCTAAGAGAGTGTTGCAACTGGATGAGAGACAATATTAACTTTGAGGGAGACCCACGGGAAGTAGATGTTGAATCTCTCTGGCAGAGAGAATCCACCGGACTTGCTGATGTAGTGGACAGGGCTGTGAGGGAAAAGGATGCGGAGGTGACAAGGAAGATTCTCCAGGCTGGAGCAGTTGTGTGAGTGGCGGCACTGTGTTGTGCAGTGGGGAAGGCTGGGAGAGAGCTGTCACATTTCTTTCTGTACCCGTGACCGCAGCAAGGGGCTGTTGCAGAGGTTGGATGTGGTTAATGCCGACTTATCTTTGGCCATTATAAGTCAATAACCTAATGATTAGTGCTGGGAGAACAGCGAGTTACCACCCTGTGTTCTACACATTTCATCTTCTTAGGATCGTTCAGAGCTATTTGCTCTCCAAATTCAACAGCTTTCTGTGGAAGGGTTCATGGATGTTTGTCAAATGGACAGAAGATGCCTATTCATTCTCCTTACAGTTACAGTGCCAGCTTATGTGCATAGGCACATATATGTAACAGTTCCATATGCTCCTCATGATTCTAGATGTTGAGAAAAGGACATTTAAAGGAGCTTCTCAGTGCAAGTTGCTATGTTCAGTACATTTCATACCTTGCATCATATATTCCTTAAATGACCTCATGAGGATTACTTTATAAATAACTCATTTTCTGGGTCATTAGGGCTTGGTTATTAGTCATCAAGTGACAGAGTTAGAATTTGAATTATGTTTATTTTTGACGTTGCCACGTTGCTTCTGTCTGATCAGAGATGAGGGTCTGGGGATCATGAGGACATCTCCCCATCAGCTTCCATGATGACAGGAGGGAGCCCTGATGCTCAGAAAGTGCTTGGAGATCTCCAGATAAGAGCAGTTCTCAGGTTCTGTTGTGCCCTTCTTAAGAAAACATTTACTCATGATGTCTCTTTATAGAATAATAAAAATGAACCATCTGTGATTCATTGGGGAACATATCTCAGGCTTATTAAAAATATATGAATTTTTACTTTAAGACGGGATGGCCGTGTTATTCAAAATTGTAAGCCAAAATGTATTATATATTATTAATTTATTTTTAATAGACATCTTTCTTATAGATTAGCTTTCTAATTATTTCTGAAAAAGTGGGCAGCAGCAAGGCGAGGTTTCCAATTAAAATTGTCCTGAAGATAAATTGAGGTCTCTGGCTGAGAGCACTTCAGCCTTTTCCCCATCTGGGAGCAGGAGCATCTGTCATCCTGGAGGGGCAGGGCTGGGATTCTCATTTGTGCTCGATCTGCCCCCAAGAGTTTGAGGTTCTCCTCGGAGCGGGCTGGGGTGCTTCCAGCCGTGATTCCTGCAAAGGCACCATCCGAGAGTCACGTGGGTGAAGGCGAGCCATCAGGACAGACTGCCTCCTGCCTGCCTCTTGCTGCCTCTCTCCTTCCAGCCACCTGCCCTTTCTAAGGCCCCCACGCTTTCTGCTTGCTAACCTCTCCCCCAAGCAAAAACCGCAGCGTGCCTGCGGCCGCTGTTATGACAGCTCATGTAATGTGGTGACAGGAGAATGTATGGGTCTTTCAAACGCTTCATGTAATGATAAAAATAGACAGTTGATTGAAGCTCATTCATGTCGATTCAAATCAGGTTGTGTTGACTGAGGCTTCTGAGGTCAGATGCTTGCATCTGTAAAGCTGGGTAAGTGGAAAGCATTGGATGCTGGCCCCCAGGGAGTGTGACTTGAATTCCACACCGGTCACACACTAGTTATGTTGCTTCTCCAATTAGGTCACCTGCCCGAAGGCATTTCCTTGTATGTCAAGGACACTCATTTCTTCTCAAGTGTTAGGTGGGTCCCCAGGACCTGGCGCACTGTAGGTGAGCAGCAGGTGTGGCTCGTTTCCTTTCCTCTCCCGCCTATTCCTGTGTGAAGAGCTGGCGTGGTGAACTGAGCTCCAGGTCTAACCTGCCTGGGAGTCAATCTGGCACCATCGTTAAGGGACAACACATGGCAGGGCTGGCTTGACCCCTCGGGGGCCAGCACAGGGCAAAGGACACTGAATCACAACCCTCCACCCGGGTTCAGTGTTCCCTGCTGGGCTGGGCATTTCCAGTCCCTGGGTTTCGATTCCTTCTGCAGCAGAAAAAGGAGGGAGGGCAACCAGGGTGCTGCGTTTCTACTTTTCTGGCCTTAGGCAGTTCTCTCTATATTTTTAGTTTATTAATCAATTATGAATCTAGTCTCTAGAAACTTCTCTAAAGTCACCTTAAACCTATGCTATGTTCAATTCATATTAATTTCCTCTTAAGACACCAATTTTCATTAAGTTGATTTTGGCTAAGTCAAATTTCTTTCAACCCATCCTAGTTTACCTCTTTTAATCTAATTTTAGTATGTTTAGGATTGGCTCAGCCTTTTTATTTATTTTTTAACATATAAGCATGTCTGTGCTCTCCATATTCAGATTTTAAGGAAGAGAAGATTTATATAAAAGAAGTTTAATGAATTCTTACTATGTAATGACATGGTAAGTGCTTTCACATTTGTTAATCTTTTATCTTCCCAGCAATCATGGAAGGTGATACTGGTATTCCCAGTTTGCCATTGATTAAGCTAAGGCTCAGAAAACTTAAGTGACTCTCCCAGGGTCCCACAGAGAGTAAGCACTTGCACTGGGATCTGGAGCTGGCTCGCTCTGTGATGTAATGTTGCTTACACAATGTTGCAACAGAATTTTGCAATGTTGTAATGTTGTGCCCAGCTTCCTTCTGCCTTCCTTTTCCTCTTTACACATTGGAGAGATGGAAATTATTACTCCTGGACTTGCTCAGCATTGATGCTTTGCTTCTCCAGGCGTGGAGGATTTTTTTTTAAAGCCTCATGTCTTGTCTGAAAAAGCTTGGATTGGAGACTCTAAAGCAGGGGTCCTCCAGAGCTCCCATCTAGCAGCCTGCTTCTTTTCTGTTGCACTTCGCCTCTGTGGGATCTTAGGATAAAGCCGTGAGTGCTGCAGCTTAATGCAGACCTGACTGAATAATAGCCCATACATTTAATACCATGCATGTTTAATTGCATCTGGCCAATGAGTGCGTTTCATGTTTGGGGATCTTTACTTAGGTGGTTCTTGGGGAAAACTGAGGGCATGTATATCAAGCAATTTTTGAATTATGTCTCTATTAGCATCTGCGAATGTCTCCCCAGGGAAGCCAGGAAAGCTCTATTAGCCGAGCAGTTTAAAACAGGATTGGAGGAAGCAGAGGGGGAGCATCCCATAGGGAACAATAATTACAAGCAGCACTTCCATGTAAACAGGTCTTAATGTGCTTTCTATATTGAATTCCTGAGAGTGAGACTCTGGGGTGGTATCTCAGCGCCTCCTCCAGGGCCGCACCCTAAACTGCTGGGAACTGAGGCAGAAGACTCAGCACCACCGCCCCCCCCCCCCCCCCGGCTCCCTGGGCACCAGAAGCCTCTCAGACCATGGCAATGCTGAGCTGTAGGCAACATGACAATGGCATTGTTATGTGACCTTGAGGAAGTCACCTTGGGCAAGTCACTTCCTCTGTTTGGGCCCTTGTAGAATATTTATAAAGTGTTAACACTAAGCCAAATGCCTTCATACAATTTATTTCAATTAATTCTCCCAATATCCTGCAAAATGGGCTATATTACCCCATTTTACAGATTAGGAGTTAAGTACCTTGCCCCAAAGTTGTTAGCAAATGACAGAGCTGGGATTTAAATTATGGCCTCTGACTCCAACTTGAGGGTTATTTCCATGACATCAGATCATTTCTATGCTCTTTAGGGTGTTCTCAGGCTAAATAGTCTATAAAATATACTTTTTTTTTGTACCAGAAACTTGGTGATCTTACCCTGGCTTTTCCAACACTCTGTCAACTTATTTATACTCTAGCAGCCACGGGAAAAGATATATCGCTCATTGGTTCTGTGTTTTATTTATGGCTGCTGCTGGTTCCAGTATTCTAGGGGTTATGGCTCAGGCCTGCTGTACCCATAAAGCATCCTAACTGATGGTGGGTTGTCATAGTGATAGTGCCATAGAGAAACGCTGGGGTCCTGGCTGGATCACATCCTGTCTGTCTACCTTGAAAGCACGTTCATGGGTCTTCTTACATAAAGTAGAATCATGAGATCGTTGCAACTTCAAGGTTGAATAGACCTTAGTTATCATCCAGTGGTTTTCAAATTCACGTAAAGGCAAGGAATTCTTTAATCAAAGGAAATTTTTTCGGCAGCTAAGTATGTAAAATAGATGAAAGCAATCAGATGCTGGGGTTAAAGTGAGAGATAAGAAGAATGTTGTTTTTCTTCTTCAAATCCCATATGGTGGTCCTTCAAAAGATTTTGCAATTCACCATTCGGAAATCAGTGATCTAATTCAACCTGTTTGTTTTGAAGTTGGCTAGGGTGAGCCCAGTGAGGGACACTGATGTGCATGAGGGACGGGGCTGAGGCTGGAGTCCAAGTCTACTGTCATGCCACCTGGGGCTCTTTTCTCAATCATGTAGAGATGGCAATGAGAATGCCCCAGGATGGGGCTGGAAGGATTCTGGGACCTTTGCTATAAATAGGGATGGTCACTAATTTGTGCATTAATCCATTCATTCATCAGCTTTTACTGAGAATCTATTTGTCAAGTAGTAGAACTTGCTCTATTCTTGGAATATTCTCTGAAATATCAGGGGCTTACCCCAGGGCAGGCCAGAGTAGGAATAGCAATCTTCTGTCCATATTTAGGATGTATATTAGGAAGGGAGTAGAGAGGTTTGGAGAAGGAGCCAGGTTTGTGGAAGGCCCACAGGAGAAGAGCGAGAAGTAATTCTGTGTATGGTATGGGATGGATGTGCAGTCTTTCCTGGAGAAGTCAGAAGCCTTTGTCTTGGGCCGCCAAATGCATTCAAGGTGTGAGAGGAAGCTTTGGAGATAAATCCCTGGGTCCATCATTCATTCAGCACTTCCTGAGCATCTGCTATGTGTTGGGCACTGTGCTGGGCAGAAGGGATGTATGGTGAGCAGGGCGGACATAACCACTGCCTTCATGAGTTAGCTCTTTCCAAGTCTCCCTTTTGTGGGATAAAGAGATCTGCTCACTCATTTAACAAGTGTTTGTTCTTAGTGCCACAACTGACTATCTTCTTCACGTTGGTTCCCTCAGGAGGTATAGCTTAGAGTGACTCCTGAGGGCACAGGTCACCCCAACCATCTTCTCGCTAGTTTTTAAAATAAGCAAATGTGAAAGCAGCTAACAGTCTAAAACCAATATACCGTTGTCCCTCAGTGTCCACAGGGAGATTGGTTCCAGGCCACTCCTCCTCCAGCAGATACCCAAATCCACAGATGGTCAAGTCCCTTGTATAGTAGATGGAACAGTATTTGCATGTAACCTACGCACCTTCTCCTGTATACTTTAAATCGTCTCTAGATTGCTTATAATACCAAATACAATGTAAGTGCTATGCAAATAGTTGCTCAAGTGTGGCAGATTCAGCTTTTGCTTTGGGGAATTTTCTAGAATTTTTTTCAAATATTTTCTGTCTGCAATTGATTTCTGCACATGTGGAACCCCCAGATATGGAGGGCCATCTGTACTATGTTAGTATCACAATTAAAAAAAAAAAAAGAGTTTACTCGAGTTCTTCACACACAAATTTCACTGACAAAATGATTGCCTAAGCAGGGAACCATTTTTCAAAAGTGGTTCAAGATCAGTCCGGGTGCAGAAGGAATGGGAACATAGGCTAGATAAATTTTGATGGAAATGGATTAAAAGCAGGGAGGTCAGAGAGACAATGAATGGAGAGATCAGCCCAGCTGGGTGTCACATAGAAAGGTCTGAGTAGCAGGAGAGAGCTCTGGGGCCCTGGGGCCAGCCAGAGAGAAGACCAGGGGCACAGAGAGGGAAGGTGAAGGTAGAGAGGAGGAATCTATGGGCAGATTTGACTTTTTAACCTTTGAATGTCGCCTTGAGGGAAGTAAAGGAACACTACTGCAGTGCTTACTTACTTCCAGGGCATTGGATCAATGAAGCACTGTGTTGAATACACTAAACAAGTGACTGTGTTGGTGACACTGAACTCTTTATTTTGGAAAACCTCAAATACCCAGCCTGAGAGATGCCTAATGGGGTAACTGGATAGACTGTTTTTTTGTTTTGTTCTGTTTTGTTTTTTTACAGCCAGGTTTGTGGACACTGGAGACAAAGGCTGGGTTCCTCCCTGGGGCTGGTTTTGCCTGGGGACAATGGTGTTCTGGCCACAGCGCAAGTGCAGGACAGTTCGCTGTGACTTTCCTTTGCAATGTAGAATCTCTAGAGATTGAAGCACGAAGAGCAGTTGGTAAACTGCTAATTAGCTAAGCTGACTCCTCAAGGCTTGTGATTACAGGATGTTAAGTTACTGGACATCCAAGTGAACCACAGAGAATCAAGTGATCACCTCGAAACTTAAATCTCCTTCCGGTCACTGCCCCCTCCCCTCCCTCCCTTTCTCGCTCCCTCTCACCTCCTCATCTTTCCTTCCTGCCACTGCTGACCATGTCTCTCTCCCCTCCCCTCTTCTCTTCTACCTCTCATCTTCCTATCTTGCGTCTCCTCTTCTTCTTTCTTTGTAGTTGAAAATATTATGGATTTTTTAAGTAGGTTAATTTTATTCCTTAAATGGAATTTATATTCCCTTTTCTTATTATAAAAATCAGGATGGTGGTCCTTCTGTGTCAGTACCCAGGAATCTGCATCATTATCTTTAGCTTCTGAGCACTGGTGTCACACCAGTGCCATAGGGATATGAGTGGCATTGTATCTGTATTGGAAGGGATTGTCTTCAAAAGGGATAATTCGTGTATTTATTACTTGTGTAATTACTATGTATATTAATAGGAAAACACGTTTTTACAAGTCAAGTGGGTTGAACATTTTATGTTTCTCTTGCTTTGAAGAACCTCAAAGCCAGTCATATGCAGTTGCTTTGATTTGTATGTGGACTTGCTCAGAATCTATGATCTTGGATAGAAAAAGAAATTTTTAGAAGTTTATCATGCTGGCTATGGCAGTTTGCAAAATACTAGAAATTCTATACCAGCAAATCTTGTGTGTCTTTGCACTGGGTTTGGGGAGATTTTTCTCAGCTGCAGAATGGGTGTGGGGAGAAGGTGGGCAGGTGGCAGAGTGGGACCTGCAGTCGGTGTCGTTTTGTTGGTCAGGCTGGGGGTCTTCAGGCTGTGGCTGAATTAGAGAGTGGCTGCTTAAGCCTGGGAACCTCTAGATAGCCATCGGAGATCTAAATACTGGGAAGGCTGCTGACCACAGAATGCATTCTCCTGATTAGGGGGGAGGAGGTCCTAGCTGTCCTTTTGCTGGTCATACAAGTAGACAAGTTTTAGAGAAAGAACTGGGCGCTGACCCAGAGCAGGAGACGGGGTTGTCCTCATGGGGAATGAGAGGCCTGAGGAAACCCCTCTCCTTGACCTTGAAAGAGGTATTTCTGGGAACATCATATAACCCTTGAAAATGTAAAAATGATAGTATAATAACAGACTTGGTAGGTAGAAAGATGGGAGAAGTAGAGGAAGTAAAAATGCCCTTGTCTTCTAATATTTCAGAGAAGGTGAGCAATAGATACTCCTCGAAGCCAGCATTTAAGTAATCAAGGATTAAGCGTGCCATTTAAAGTATAACTAAATCTACATTGGAAGTGAGAACAACTAACCAAACCTGGAGACAGAAAGAGGGGAAAGAAACAACAAGGATGTATCACATAGCACAGGGAATTACAGCCATTATCTTGTAATAACATTTAATGGAGTATAATCTGTAAAAATACCGAATCACTATGCTGGACACCTGAAACTAATATAATACTGTAAATCAACTATACTTCAATAAAAAAAAAAAAGAAAGAGGAAAAAGAGAGAAGAGAGGTATGAGGTTAAGACTGCAGAAGAGTAATCGACTTCAGCTTTTTTGGTCTATTCAGTGGTAGGAGGATATATGAACCCTGGAGAGGTGCACGCGCGCGCACACACACGCATACAGACTTATCAACAAGACTGTGCTCCTTTTAAAGGCTGTAGGGGAGAATCCATTCCTTGCCCCTTCCAGCTGCTGGCGGCTTTCAGCATTCCCTGACTTTTGGCAACATCACTTCAACCCCTGCCTCCATCTTCACATCGCCTTCTCCTCTTCTGTCTGTGTCTAATCTCCGCCTGCCTCTCTTTTGTGATACTTAGGATGGCATACAGGACCCAGCCAGAGGATTCAGGACAATCGTCTCAAGACCCTTAACTTAATTGTACCTGAAAAGGACCTTTTTCCTTGTAGGGTGGCATTTATAGTTTCCAGGGATTAGAACCTGATATCCTTGGGTGCCTATAATTCAGTCCACCACACCCTAAATTTATTAGTTTATCAGTACTTTACCAAAAGGAATAGTACAAATATTTGGTGAGTAGAAATGGTGACATTCCCAATGTCCAGGCACAGTGTAAGTGCAAGTTTCACTGGATTTGGACAATGAAAAATGCTCTGGAGTGGCTCTAAGAAGGCTTGAATTGAGTCCTGAAATCGTTACTTCTGAGCCATGTGGCCTTGAAGTCAAAGCTACAGAGCCTCAGTTTAAAAAAAAAAAAAGACAAAATTATAAAATTAGTTCAATAATAACAATATAGCATCTTAATATCTCGCAGGATTTCTCTGTTGTCCAAGATAAACACTATATGGACAGTGGTTTCTTAAGCTATAAAGTACCAAACAGTTCTTGAGTCCATAAGAAACAATTAAAGCTGGATATGTGTGGGCAGTTGGCTCCATATGAACCGTATTTCAAATCTTTTTCTATTAAGTGGGTCCATCAAATCTCCAGAGTAATACTACATGTTTCATATAATTTAGAATGCTTAAAAAATGGACTTTCTAAAGACCCCATAAACACCTCAATTCTCATGGTTTCCCCAAGATTTTGCCATGTTATTATTGCTATTATTTTCATCTGTGGTTCTTGTGTAGCCTGTGACATTCCTGGTTTCATGAACAAGCTATGGTCAAAGACAGCAAAAAAATAAAAACAAAAATAAAAACAAAACACCCCAAAACAAAAAACCTATGTTTAGACAGATATAAGATATGGCAGCAAGAGAACCTACTTTGAGAAACACTGATGTGGGCCTCACTGTTTCATCAGTGCTTTGAGCTGGAATAGTCAATTGCTTCTAATAGTCTAATGGCAGAGCCAGTAGACATGATGCTTTGGGAAAAGAGGGCTCTTACCTGGTGAGGGTGAAGTTGCATAAGGCTGGCCCAGCAAGCAGTGAGAAGAGAGACAGAGAATTAACTGGCATTGGTCTCTGAACCTTCTGGGGGGGCATTACTTGTCTGTCACCACCCCCCAACATTCCTGCCTTGATCTTCTTTCTGCAGCCCCTGCTGTCCTCACTTTGGTGGAAGTGACCATGAGCTTGATTGCCTAGCTGGCCCTGGTAGTGAAGGCTGGGCATGCATGGTGACATTGCATATAGGGGAACAGTCATCCCAGTGTTCCTAGTCTGGAAGTTTCACTGGCAACTTCCAAATCCAAAGAGAAGGCTTATACTGCCCAATAGGCCTGATGGACTTTAAACCAAATACATAAAGCATGGGTTTTGTCTTTTTTCCCTGATGAGTAGCATATTCCTTTGATTGGCATGACCTAGAGCTGAGAAGAATTAAACATTTATGAAGTACCTGCTATGAGATATAATAAGCTTGGTACTTCCCCATGTGCCACTTCATTTAATCCTTACAAAATATGCAGCATTACTCCTACTGTTTTGGGTTGAATTGTGTCATCCAAAAAGCTATGTTGACGTTGTAATCCCTGGTTCCTGCAAATGTGACTTCATTTGGAAATAGAGTCTTTGCAGATGCAGTCAAGTTAAGATGAGGTCATTAAGGTGGGTTCTAATACAATATGACCGGTATTCTTACAAGAAGAGGAAAATACCATGTGAAAACAGAGACATAGGGAGAAGCTGGAGACAGAGACTGGAGTGATGTTGCCACAAACCAAGGAAGACCTGGGTCTACCAGAAACTGGAAGAGGCAAACAAGGATTCTCTCCCAGAGGCCTGGGGAGGAAGCATGGCCCTGCCAACACCTTGCTTTTGGACTTCTAACCTCCAAAACTTTGAGAGAATATATTGCTGTTGTTTTGAACCTCCCAATTGGAAGTAATTTGTTACAGCAGCCTTAGGAAATTAATAATCAGTCTCATTTTTCTATTTTAACAAATGAGGAAAGTGAAACCTAGAGAAGAAGAGAGACTTGCCCAAGGTCACACAACTGATGATTGGAGTATCCAGGATTGGAATCCTGCTCTTTTGACTCTGGGCCCAATATCTATACTATTTCAGAGTTGCTACTGAAAAATAAAATAGGAACAAGACCAAAGGCCTAAGAAATACTGATGGGTTCTTTAGAGATGGTCCACTGCTCTCTTTAAATTGACTTCATAAAGACGGCTGGCCGGTTAGCGCAGTTGGTTAGAGCGTGGTGCTGATAAATTGACTTCATAATATTGGTCCCAGTGTATTTAGTAGGAGATCATTTTTTTCCCCTTAATACTAAGTGGATGAACAGAGTTTCCCATATCACATACACATTAAAAGTGGTGTTTTGGACCACATGGTGATGGTGCTAGCATAGGAGCCTATGTGTAGTATAGACTTAATAGCAGACCAAAGATTCCATCTGGAGCTGGCTTACTTGTTGAGCTACTAGGTGTCCAGGACAGAGAAGGAAATTTTAGAGACAAATACCTGCTCATTGCTATTGCTGTATCTTTGGAAATTTTATGTAACTTCTCTAAAACTGTCTTCTTCCTTGTATAAAAGGAACAATAATATCTACTTTTCAGGGTTATTAAATTTTTTCCCTTAGAGTGTTATTTTGAGGGTTACATTAGCTTATGTATATAAATGCACCTGACATTATTCCTGGGACATTGTAGATGCTGAACAAATGTTAATCCCTCCCTTTACCTGGGTTCCTGGAGGCAGTATTAAACATATGTTCTCAGTATTTCGACTTAATCCCCTCATTACTATAACATTAGGTGAATGACTGATATCTTCTGTGGTAATAAAGTCGAAAGCTGCACTTGAGAAGTTAAAGCAGGGGAAGGAAGATGGTTACCTTTGAATATGGAAAGGAAGAATATTTCTACTGTAACATTAACCTTATAAGGAAGTAAGAAACTCTTGCATTAATTTGTAATCTTGGTGGGGTGTCTATTCTGAAGCTCTGAACAGGGATGAAACACATTCTCTGGGGATCTGGTGGAGAACAGAGACTTTACTCAATTGTTACGACTGGCAAGCTGAATTTGGAGTTTTAGAAGAGCACATATAAGGGGCTGAGTAGCTAGGAAGAATCTCTATGTGCATACAGAACTATTCTTCCCAATTGTTATATTTCAGGTGGATTTTAAGAAAGAAAGTTTTATGAATGTGTTTCAGCTTTCAAAATCTCAGGGAAACATGATCATAGACTTGCAGAATCATAGATTCACTAAATTTTAGCTAAAGCTTAAAAAGCTCTTACATAGGGCTCACATATACAACAGATAAAGTGGAGCTGGTTTTATAGAAGCAAGAAACAAGGGCTTATAGTCTGCTTTGCCACCCTCGCCTGTGCCTCCCCCCCAAAAAAAACCCAAAGCAAAGATATCTTTGGGTTACTCTAGAATTTCACAAAGCAGAGATTGAAATTCATCAATATTCTCATAGAAAACTGAGATTCAGATAAAACAATGATTTGACCAAGGTTAAACAGAGACAGATTATTGAAAGAACCCAGGTCTCTTAACTCTTGGTGCAGAACTCATCCAACTACATCATTCTGTCCTTCAGTCTCTGGTCTACCTCAGCTTCAATTGGTTCTTTAGCTAGTCCTTTGTATTTCATTATTATGTGAAACCTCTCAGAAGAGGAATTCTGTCTACATTCTGCAGTTATGGAAGAATATACATCGAATATGCATTGTATATACATTGACTATACCTTGTTGGAGGCTGGTCTTATTTAATGCATTGCTCATCAAAATTGGAATCTCTCCAGGAACCTAATGTTGTAGGAATTATAGAAAAGCTATGTTCTAACCGACAACATAACGCCATTTGCAGCAACATGGATGCTCCTGGAGAATGTCATTCTAAGTGAAGTAAGCCAGAAAGAGAAAGAAAAATGCCATATGAGATTGCTCATATGTGGAATCTAAAAAAAAACCCAAACAAACAAAGCATAAATACAAAACAGAAATAGACTCACAGACATAGAATATAAACTTGTGGTTGCCAAGGGGGCAGGGGGTGGGAAGAGATAGCCTGGGATTTCAAAATTGTAGAATAGATAAACAAGATTATACTGTATAGCACAGGGAAATACATACAAGATCTTATGGTAGCTCACAGAGAAAAAAATGTGACAATGAATATGTACATGTTCATGTAAAACTGAAAAATTGTGCTCTACACTGTAATTTGACACAACATTGTAAAATGATTATAAATCAATTTTAAAAAGTTAAAAAAAACTACGTTCTATTTGGAACACAATCTCATGAAGAGAAAGAAAATAGTCTTCGTTTCTTGAGGTCCTTTAACGTTGGGCACCAAACCACTAACTTCGTAGTAATAAACAGTGTGGTTAACCCAATTTTTTAACTGCAGTCTTACTAAGGAATGGAGCTACACTCATGGCTGATGATGAGGCTTTAGAGTAAGGGTTCTTATGAGGGTTGAGGGTTAAGGATTGGGGAAAGGAACTGACATTTATTTGTCTTCTAATTGCTAGGCACTGTGATTAGCCTTTTATAAAGTCTTTTACCACCATAATCTTCCCAACTACTTAAAATTAATCAACACAATGACTTTTAAAAGTCATTGGCTTCTACCAACAATAGTTATCAGACAACTTGAGGGAGGATTTTCTCGTATTCTGCTAGTCTCACATAGCTAGTAATCTACCAAGACTCAAATGCATTTAGGATGGGAAGAGAAGATCCTAATCGCCGCCTGCTCCCCCACCACTCTCCAGGCGCCACGTTTCAGCACCACGGACAGCGCATCACTCCGGCGTTTTGAAGAAGGCGGGGATCAATACAGCTCTGATTCAGCCCGGCTTTTTCAAATCTCTCGGGTCTCCGCTACTTTCCATGCATTTTCTAAACTACTCTCACAACAATCTAAGCTGAAAAACACATTCATGTAAACCGAGGGTTCGCTTACCGTCTGACAAGTCAATCAGCCCGAGGTAGTGCAAAAGTTTCAGAGAGGAGCACACGACCACCACTATTCCCAGGGTTTGAAGCCCCTCGGACTCGCCCTCCGCCCACATCCTCACGGAACACTGGCGCACCAGCAAGACGCCAAGCGGGCATTTAAAGCTCGAAAACCAGGCTTCCGAGCCTCCCTTCCCGCTGTTCTAAGTGCACTGTTTATTTCCACTCTTCCTCACAGTCTCTCCCTCCCTCCCTCCCTTGCACTCCTCCCTACTCCCTCCACCTTTCTCCTCCTCCTAGCTGGCAACCTCTACATTGTTTCATAGTAGTTTTTGCTTTTATTTCCTATTCTCCCAAGGCAGTTCCCCCCAAACGTTTAACCAACCCCTAAGCATCTGCTACCCGAGGGTAACCACAATTGGCAACGTCTGACAGTATATGCCCTCTGCAACTCAGAGGGAATGCATGTGAGCGTAGACATAAAGGAAAACACCTAACAGCTTTTGATCTGAGATAGACTTAGAGATGAAGGCTATTTTTCAAAAGGACAACAATTTGTCTGTATTACTTCAGTTAAAAAAAACAGTCAAGCTTATTCTGGAATACAGACATCACAAAGTATCCTTGGAAACTGAAACATCAAGAAAGTAATTGTGAACTGGGCCATGTCCACAGTTAAATTTTGTTTGGGCAGGTTTTATATCAGTATTAGAAATTGTTAAGAGGGTAGTCAAGCTGACTAAATGATCACTGGGCAGCACTGAATGAGCAAATTTTCTGGAAATAACGCAAAAAACAGTGAAGCAAATATGATATTGGTGTATCCTAAACTTTGGGACTCTGTGGGGAATTTACAATTTTCCTACACTGGATTGTCAGCAGTGAGCCTGGTGGGGAAGGGTATCATGTGATGAAGAGAGAAGACTGGAGATTAATGTCACAGAGACCTGTCTTTGGGAAAGTTCCTTGATCTCCATGAGGCCCAGTTTCCTTTTATTTGAATAAACCTACCTCAAATAAGAGAACCCATACCAAGTGTGAGAACAGAGTGTGTACTTAACAAATGCCGGTCTCAAATTTTGAGACTACCCCATGTTGGCAACAATTGCGGGAAAGACACTCTCATGAACTTTGGGTAAGAATGTAAATTCATATAACCTCTTGGGAGGAAAAAAAGTCTATGAGAAGTAAATAGTGTATATATCCTTGGATCCTGAAATTTCATGTGTAGGGATGCCTACATGTGTGCAAGTATATTTATGTATAGACATTACACTGCATGTGTACACATTTATGTGTACAATGTACATTGAATCATTTTTTAGCAGCAAAAGACTAAAAATACTTATATGCTCATCATTGAGGAAACTGGTTAAATATATTACAGTGCATAATAAAAGGAATACTATATAGCCATTATAGGAATGGGATATAAGAATATTATACAGCCATTAAAATTATGCATCTTATAAATTTAATTATAAATTAAAATTTATTATCTTTTTTGGGGAAGAATACTGGAAATACATAATTAAACAAAGAAAAGTTGTTTAGTACATTGAAGTCATGAGGATGGAGCCCTCATGATTGGATTAGTGTCCTTATAGGAAGAAGAGACTAGAGCTCTCTCTCTCTTTTCCCACCATGTAAGGATACAGCAAGAAGCAACCACTTACAAGCCAGGAAGAGGGCCCTCACCAGAACCCAACCATGCTAGTGCCCTGATTTCAACACATACACAGGTTGGCGTATACATAATATATTTCCAGAAGGATAATCGAGAATTGAGAATTTTAGTTGCTTCTGGAGGGTCTAGGGCCAGAGGGAGGTCGACTATTGAAATTTTCTCCCGTGAGTGTAACTGATTTTAAACAACAACAATAACTAAATGTGAATGCTGGTCCCTCTTCTCTTTCCTTCTTTGTGAAATATTCTGCATATCTCAGTGAGACTCAGGAAACTCTTGTCTTCTCTGCTCTGTTCCTTCCCCAACTGGCTCTGTGTTCAATCTCCAATTTCATTGGTCCCTGGGCAGTGCCTGGAGTCAGCCTATTCCAGCTTGTGAAAGCTGATGATTAAATTTTCAGGAAGCCAGCGAGACAATTGTTAAACTTTTGGTGGCCTGAAATCAGCCACAGCAGGAGTATATACACCATGGAAATTGGCAAACCCTGTAAATGAGTGCTTCCTCCCCCTCCTCACCATCACAGGTTTACCAGGACACCACTCTGCCCTTCCAGATCCCACCTGCCCAGAAGGAAGCCTGACAAATTCACTTGCCAAGAGATTTTTCTGCCTACTGTGTTTCCTCTCCTCTGGAGTCCTAGCAAGTGTGATATTAACCTAATGAGCTTAATGGTATTTTAGGCATTGGCACAGCCAGACATGAGGAACTAAATTAGAAGCAGAGATATTTCCAAGTTTCTGGTAAGTCAGTATTTTGTTCTCTTGCCTTCTCTAGCCTGGACCTCTCTGGGTTTCTGCCTACTCCCTCCTCTCCAACAATGCTCTACCTTGTAAGACCAGTGCTGTCCCTGACTTTCTTCTGCCTCTGCATTCTCCCCCTTTGCAAGATTATGTGTGCTCACTGCTCTCGATGTTAGCTCTGGGCAGATGGCTCTGGTCTCAGCCACATTTCTGTCCTGCATTTTCACCTGTTATCTTATTTCACTTTGCACACAGCATTCCCAGTTTGGTTCCACCAACATGTACTACTGAGCATCTATTAGATGCAGGGCCAGATGCCAGAAACTAGACTTAATCCTTTGCCACTTTATGGAATTTCTGGGAATAAATGATATGAAAAGGAGGAGTGGTGGTTCCCACTTCTGGCCTTGCTGTCACCATGCAAAGACTTACATTCTTTCAAGACTTCTGGCTTCAAAGGCAAGTCCCTTCCTGATTGTCTCCTAACCCTGGACTTTAAGAACATATGCCTCTCAGGTGAGTTACTTCAATGGCAATAAGATAGACTTAGCTACTAATTTCTAGAAATTATGGGGTGCTTTACACAGACCATCTCCCTGGATTCTCGCAATATATCTTTGGGGATGTTTCTACTTTCCCAAGAAGATCAGAGGGAAATTCAGGTCTCACAGGTAGTGGATATCTGAGTATTAAACCTAGGTCTACCTGCCTCTAGAGTCTACAGTCCCTCACAGTTCAGCTAATAAGTGGAGATCTCAGGTTTGGTATTTGTGAGAGGTCCATGAATTGTTTATTAGAGAACTTGCCTTTTTCCTATGTCACGTTTCCATCCAGCATCAAGCGGTGTTTGCACAAACCTTCCCTCTACATGTGACCTCCTTTTACATTTTTATTGAAGTTCCATTTTTCACTTGATGAGAATTTTTGCCCTAACTGAAGCACTTGTGGAATCCATTTCACAAATTGCTTTTCCTTATTTCCATATAGATTGTAAGGTGAGTATGTTTGCATTGTAGACATGAGCCTGCATAGAATTGGATTCTTTTCTCACTGTGTCTCAAATTACTTTTTGGCCAAGCATCTTCGCTTTGTTGGACCTCTTCAATTCTTTATCAGTTCTAGTAGGCATTCCCCACATCCCCCAAGGCTGTTTGCTATAAAGAAACAAAGGATTGGTCATTCATGAGATGTTCCGTCTGGGTGAGGACAGTGGAAGTGGGAGTGGGGGTGCTGGAGGGGTAGGGGTGGTGAACTGACCTTCTGTACCAGATACTGGACTTTTGTTCTGACCCAGACATCACAAAACATGAAATTCCAGTTTAGAATTGTCACAGTCTGACAAATGAATACTGGCCATGGTCTTCAAAGTCCCTTAGGACTTTTGGGAACCAAGATGGTCACACTCCCAAATGTCTATCTAGTGTCTTAGTCAGCCCAGGATACTGTAACAGAATTCCACAAACTGAGTGGCTTAAACAACAGATATTTATTTTTCACAATTCTGGAGGCTGGGGACTTTGAAATCAGGGCACCAGCATGGTTGGGTTCTGGTGAGAGCCCTCTTTTTGGCTTGTAAATGGTTGCCTTCTTGCTGTATCCTTACATGGTGGGAAGAGAGAGCGAGAGCTCTAGTCTCTTCTTCCTATAAGGACACTAATCCAATCATTTAGATGCTCATGACTTCATCTAAACCTAATGACCTCAAAAAGGCCCCACCCCCAAGTTTCATCACATTTGGAATTGGGACTTCAGCATAAGAATTTTGGAGGGACACAAACATTCAGTCCATAGCACCTAGTTTTCTCCAAACAATTGCAGGCGCACAGGATCTCTGGGTTTTAATTTTATCTCTGCCACCTGCGTGACCTGGGACAAGTCATTTGAACATTTGGAGCCAGTCTCCTCACCTGTAAAATGGGGATAATATTGGCACCTGTATCATAAAATTGTTGTAATAATGAAGTGTGATAATGCCACAAACTGCTTAGCACAGTCCCAGACATGCAGTGAACGGCAGTGTAGCTCAGAGGGTCACAGCAGGCCTCCAGGGTCAGACTCTCGCACTGACTCTTAACTCTGCCTCCTACTTAGCTCTGTGACTACTGGCGAGTTACTTAACCTCTCGGTGCCTGAGTTTTCTCACTTGTAAAACAGATATAATCATGGCACCTACTTCATACAGTTGTTGCAAAGACCGAAATGAATTAGTTATTATTCATAGAAAGAGCTATTTTCGTATTGTTATCCTAGTTTTTATCCATATGCTCCAGGAGATCGTAATCAGCTGGGTTCCTTGGAGAAGCCATAGACTTGAGTCTGTACACAAAGTGTGAAGGTTTGCATCTGGGGAGAGAAAGGAACACAATTTCAGGTTTGGGGACTGGTCTTTCTTTGGAAACTTCTGAGTGCTTGAACTTCTAGCCACAAGTCTTCCTTCCAGACAAACGTTTTCAGCCGAGTCTGATTTGCCGCTGCTTAAACTTCATTTAAGTTTCTGCTCCCCAGCAATCGGAAAATGAAATTCTCTTTTAGCTAGCTACTTCTGCTGCTCTCAGCTTGCTTTTTGCTGTGTAACCTGAAGTAAACAGAGGTGTCCTGTGGTGCAGTGTCCCCCAGGATCGAAGCAGTTCTCTTAGTTAACTGAAAACACAGGTGCAATGCTGCGTTCGCGTTCACTCGACTCCACAGGGCTGGATGCTGGCATGTGGGTTTCCGCGTGGTTCCCCCGGTAATGTACTGTCTACATCTCATCTGGATAAACTAATTTGGTAGGAGCCTCATCTTCCGGAATGTTCCGCGGCAGTTGGTATAAAAATAATGCCAATAATTGCACCTAGAGTTTTCTTTTCCTTGAAAGGTGGACAAGAAATGAAAGAATCCCTCAGTGCACCATCTCAGAGCTCTCGATTCTACCAGAAAGCAAACTGTTTTAACTGCAAGATGGTTGTGGTTCAGAGAGAAAATCATTACTATGCCCATCACTGGTCAAAATGGGAAAATTACTCCCGTGTTCTTTATCCTAGCCCATGATGATGATAATCATACAATAACAAAGGAATGATTTATGCCTCCCTCCCTCCCTCCCTTTTTTTCCCTTTCTCTCTCTCTCTCCTTTCTCAGATATTTACTGGGCCTGTGTTAGATGCTGTGCTCAGATGAAAAGAAAAGCCTTTTGCATTAGGCAGTTCACAATGTCTAAAAAGTCCTCTAGGATTTCTAATTTGCAAAATTCTGTTTCACCTTTTAAATGACTTCGTATATTGAGGTTTCTCAACAAATATTTGTTACAAAATACCGTGCCACTCTTTGTAATCAACTTTTAAATTAGAGTGCAGCATTATTTTCATTTTACAGAGAAGAAAACACGGGTAACTGTTGTCGGTGGACATTTATTTGTAAATAAAGCCAGTGAGAAATGGCATTTAAATATCCACCAACACGTTTTAAATTGACCTCTTTTGCTTTTTCAAGAGAGATGCAGGCTCTGTTGGAATTCCCCACATTCTTTCCCTCCTTCTCTCCTTCCTTCCCTTCTCGCCTTCACTGCTTTCTTCCTTCCTGCCTTCCTACCTTCCTCTCTCCAATATCATGTTCCCTCGGCACCAAGGGTACAACATGACTGAGATCAATCTCAACCACCAAGGAGTCTCCAGTCCAGTCTCCGCGCTGACACAGGGAACCACAGATGGGCACCAGTTCCAGCCAGCCTCGTCCCAAACCGAATGCATTTGACATGGCCTTCCTGGCACACAGAGCTTGACTTGCACTGCCTTCCACCTATTCCCTCGTCTATCTGTTTCCTCACACGGACTGCTCCCCCTCTTCTCTGCCTGGCTAAAGCCAACCCACTCATCTTTCAGGGCTGAGCTGAACTCTTGTACTCTTCTGTCTCTGAATGCAGAGCACGTATTGGTCATTCATGTGCTTTGGGGGGAAATTTCTTGCTTTAATGTCTTGCCTTGCTAATTAACTCTCAGTTACAATTTTCAGAGTTATTACTGAAGGAAGGCAGCGTGGCATAGACATGAGGACAGGGGGTTTGAAGGCAGGCTTGGGTCCATTCATGTCTCTGACACTCACTAGCTAGATGACTTTCAAAGGACTTGACCTTGCGGAGGCTTTGTTTTCTCACCTGTGAAATGAAGACAGTGGTGCTTCCTGAGTCTCAGGACAGCTCTGTTGGCCAGGAATACAAGGATTTTCCATACACTCTGGCAGGAGCATCCACCTTCGCTCCAGGAGCGTCCCCTCCTACCTGCTAAGGGATATACCTGTCCAGGACCTGACATGGGACGGTCCATGGACTGGGCTTGCAAAACTGTAGGGAGGGATGTTTATGTGTTTACCTACATAGTAGAACCCCAAATCCATTTTTTATGGGATCATAGAATATTAGGAGGGAAGTGTAAACCTGAGGAAGCATCCTCAGGAATTCTCCAGTGACTACAGATTCTCAGCCCTGTAACACCTGGGAGATGACACATTCCTACTGCGGACAGTGGTCAAGGAAGCAACTCTTGCTTGATGATATGGGGAGTGAACTGGAGAGAGGGTTTCAGAATCTTCAAGAGGCAGCTGGGTGTGATTAGGAAAATTTCCCCAAGTGATTTATCTGTGTGTTTTTCCCTCATTAGAACCAGTGCCCTCTAACTCCTTTAAAATGTATTATAAAATATTTCAGACATAGAAAGAGGAATAAAAAAATAATCTGATGAATACTCATATACTCATCTTAGGAAGTAAAGTTAAACTGCTAGAGTTAAGCCCATGTACCCTGCTTTGATCATAACCCCTTTTCCCCCCAAAGTAATCATATCCTGAATTTGGTGATTTTCATTTCCATGCATTTCTTTTTAGTTTACTGCATACATATATAAATGTATATTTTTTAAATAGTATATAGCATCACTTCACATGGTACTAAACATTACATAGAATCGTATAACATGCAGGCTTCTGCAATTTGCTTTTATTTTTTCGCTCAAACCTATGTTCAGGAACTTAATCCACGTTGACAAATGAAACTGCAGTTCATTCATTTTCACTGTTTCATTATATTCCATTCCGTGGCTATGTCATGATAAATACACCCTTCAACCGTGAGTAGGCACTTTTCTGCTATTGCAAACCTCGTGGCTCTGATCATTATTGAGCACGCTTCTGATGCATATTTGCAAGAGTTCCTTTTGGGCAGTGGTTCCCAGGGGACACTTGTCAATGTCTGGAGACGTTTTTGGTTCTCGCAACTGAGGATGCTACTGGAATCCAGGGATGCTGCTAAATATCCTCCAAGGCTCAGAACATCCCTCCCAACAAAGAACTCTGTCCCAAAATATCAAGAATGTGGAGGTGGAGAAAGCCTGCTTTAGAGGAGGATTAGAACCGCTACGTCACAGGATGTGTGCATCTTCCACTTAAATATTGCTAAATTATTTTCCAAAGCGGTTGTATTAATTTATACCCAAACCAGAGGCATGTGTAAGAACTACCACTCACCCCCATTTTATAGATTAAAAACCTGAGGCCTGGGAGGGGTGTGGAGTGACTTGGACAAAGGTATGGAATTATAAGGACATTAATAAAACTTTGACAAAGACATGATGCTATGTTTCCCCAGAGAGGACATATTAAAGGAAGATAAACCTAGTCCTTCAATGCAAGAGACATAAAGTGTCTATTATATATCAGGAACTAATCTTTACACTCATTTCCTTTAATCTTGCAAAACTGTAACAAGTTACTATAGCACAGCACACTTAACAGCACTGGCTTTGAAGTCAGATAGACCTGGAGTTGGGTCCCTGAACAGTTACTAAGCCCCGTGCCTTGAGAAAGTTAACTTGACTGCTCTAAGCTTCAGTTTCCTTACCTGTAAAATGGGGATCTCAATAGTACCTACATCATACTATTGTTAAGACGGAAACAATGTAACAGGTCATCCATAAATATTAGCTATCATCGGCATCATCGTTATCATTTAATAGATGATCAGGAATAGAGCCTCTGAGTTAAAGTAAGTTGCAAAAGGTCAGAGCTGGTAGGTGGTGAACTAGAATTTGAACTCGGGTCTGTCTAACTCTACAGTCTGTCTCATTTTAACTGTGTCATGATGGCTCCCTAAGAGGGGAGAACTCCTAGCCCCCCCAACTATATTGAACTTTTTGGGGGTGGAAGGTGGGTGCAGCCCATATGATTGACTAGAAGTCAGACTTTGTCAAATACTTTTAAATAACAAATTTAAATGGTTTCATGAATATTTAGTAACTCAACTAAGTAAAACAAATGCTGCTAAGACATCAGCCCCCTGGGGCCCTGCTGTAATAGATAGACAAGGATGATCTGTAATTAGAATATGGACCGCATGCAAATGGTGGGCCTACAGAGCAGGAAAACAATTCACTCTCTTACAGATTATGAGTATCTCCCTTACCCTATTATTGCTATTAACCAGCCCATCCCTGAAGACAAACCAACTGAAACCTATCACCTCTGCAAAGGACCACAAATTTCAAATTAGTGGTGTCAGAATGAACAATGCTTGCCTTCCCACACCCTATTTGCAAATCATGTCCTCCAATTTCCCGCCCCCCACCCCCTTTCCTCCTGGGAAGACATTTGTCTTCAGAGGCTGGCAATGAGGCATTTGCCATTACATACATTATGACATATTTTACATATGCTCCAAGAAGCCGGAGCTAAATTACACTGGTGAGTTATTAAAAACAGCTCTCAATGCTATTATTATTTATTGCATTTCCAACTCTCTGCAGCAGCTGATTACACTGCTTAATCTTGTGGGTTTTTTTTTTAAATTCCCCACCCTGAAATTAATTCTCCCTGCAATGAATAAGCAAGGTCAGCTATATCAAACACCCTTTGGAAAAGAAAGTTTGCATTCTGGAAAGCAGTTTGATTGACAGCCCTGGGATTGGGCCTCTGTTTCCTCAGAAGAGGAAATTTCTCATGAAATCTGAACATCTCTTCTCCAAAGTGTTTCCAGAGGGAGTTCTCCAAATCACAGGTCTCAGTCCCTTCCATGCAGTGTCCTCTGCCATCTTTGGCTGTCATTGAAAGTCCTTGGTGATCTGGCCCCTCCCTGCCTTCCAGCCCTGCCTTTCCATCCAGGGCACAGTCATCACAGGGACTTGTGTTTCCTCCAGTGCCGGGCTCTGCTTTCTCGGCTTTCCTACCTGCTTGTTCTGTCACCTGAAATTCTGCCTCCACCCTTGTGTCTTTTCCCGACACCTTTTCTGTTCAGACTTAGCTTAGGAAATACCTCTTTTGGGAAGCCTCCCCAGTGGGAATCGGAAGCGTTTCTCACCTGTTTCCACGAAACCCTGCATTGATGTCTGTTGTAGCACTTGGGACACCGTATTGTCATTGTGTATTTATGTATCTGTTTCTTGTCACACAGTGGG
The DNA here is from genome assembly GCF_048564905.1 of Vicugna pacos. Lineage (NCBI taxonomy): Eukaryota > Metazoa > Chordata > Mammalia > Artiodactyla > Camelidae > Vicugna > Vicugna pacos. Next base: position 12,794,347 of record NC_133008.1, read on the forward strand.
CTGCTTGAGAGCAAGGGTAGATCTTAGTTTAAGCTCCCATCATAAAGCCTCGCCCAAGTGCTTCAGAAATAAGAAATCTCAAAATGGAAGCAGGGTAATGGAGTGGAAAGAGCCAAAACTCTTGAATTAAGCATTTATCCAATCAATCATTCATTCATTAATAAATATTTATTGACTGTCTGTTATGAGTCAGTCACTGCTAAGCACTAGAAATACAATGATTGGAAATCAATGGTTATAGTCCTAATGGCCTAATGAAGGACAGGTACATGACTCAAATAATAGTGCAAACATACTCAGAAGCTGCGATAGTGCTATAAAGGAAAAATGCTCCAGGCTAGAACAACATAAACATAGGACCCAACCCAGGCTGGAGTTGGTGTAGGGAGTTTCATCAAGGATGCCTTCCTTGAGGAAGTGATGCTTGAGCTAAGAGCTAAAGGATCATTAGGCATTCACTAGATGACAGGTAGGGCAAGAACATTTAAGGAAACAGGGACAGCACGTGCAAAGGTCCTGGGGTGAGTGGGAGCCTGAGTGTTGAAGAGGTGTTTGGGAACTGACTGAAAGCCAGTGGGAATGGGCAGGGGTGGAGGGTGTGGTGACAGAAAGGGCTGGGAGGCACTCCAGGGTCAGGCCATGCAGTCTTGTAGACTGTGGATTTGTTTATCCTGGGCACAGTGGGTTTTAAGCCAAGGAACAACATCATGAGTGCGTGTGTGTGTGTGTGTGTGTGTGTATTGTATTTTATAATGTTTGCAGTGTAGAGAACATAATAGAAGATAACAAAGTACACAGAGACTGTGGGGTATGTACCTGCAGACTGCCTCAGATAACACAATGGTGGCAAGGCAGAGAACCACATGGAGATGGGAAGTCTTCCAGAGGTCCTCACAGAGATAGCTTGACCAGCTGTCAGGGTCCTAGGCCTGCTGCAAGATGTCTCCCTTCCAGAGCAGAAGAACATACTGGCGAAGGGGCTAGCTGGTTTAGGGGCCACAGTTTTAGAGCTCAGCTCCCAGGGGCTGTCATACTTGAGCTGAAGCTGGCTCTGTAATTTATCTTTATGCCTCTAGGATAAAGAGGTCAGAGAACTAGAGTTTACCTCTTGGTTATAAGTTCTGCCTCTAAGAACTTAGAAGTTCTTGGAAGGGTTAGTGTCTCTCAGCTGTTGAAAAGGAGATGAAATCTGGCCCAGGCACTGTCACAGAATTTTGCTCTTTCAGTTCTTTGGCTGCTGAATTGGAGCCCCAGGCAAACCCTGCTTTCCTCTCTCCCGATTTAATTGGCCCATTATTTTAAACTTTTGTAGATAAGGGAATAAAAAAGTCAGTGGAATATTATATTCATCACATTCAAATTAATACACTTCATTACCGTAAAGACAAGGAGTGTGGTTGCAATATTTTCTCAAAACTTTTAATTGAACAGAACATGGGAGGGGGGGAAGCGAAAACGGAAACCACCAAGCTCAGATGTTGTTTTTCACTTTCTCAGAACGTGTGCTGTTTGTGATCCACTCATCTCATTAGCGTTAATTATGAACTAAAATAAAATGGCATTTAACACTGTGCTGAGACTTTAATTAAAGCCAAACCTTCGTACCCAGGCACTCTCTGAAGTCCAAGGTAGTTATTCTAAAAGGGTATAAACTTCTGCCGGGCCATCGGTGTACCTATACCCTCTCCATCCCCTGCTGTGTGAAGGCTGCTACTTCTGGAAAACATCCACCCATCCAGCTCTTCAACAAATAAACTTTTACTTTAACGTTTAAACTTTAAGGCAATTTCGGGGGAAGAAGACAAATATCTGTTAAGTACCACTAATATTTATCCCTTTAAATGCATTATCTGAAGCCTAATATCACACCAGTAATACAGTGAACATTCAAGTAAGTGTAGTTAGTAGTCCTGTATACATTATCTCATTTAATCATCAAAACAGCCCCACAAGATGGGGACAGATTATTATTATATCTATTTTACAGGAAGTAAAAGTGAGTTCCAGAGAGATTAGGCGACTTGCCCAAAGTCATATTCATTCCAGGTCTTCCTGCTTACAATGCTGAGCTATACAGGGTATTCTGGACTCTCTACATTTGTTCATTCATTCATTCATTCGACAAACACTGATCACCCACTTTGCACCAGGATCTATGCTAGAGGCTGGAGAGAGCTCAGTCCCATTGCTCACAGGGTCAGTGAGGTAGGCAGACAATTGGATGGAGATGACAGGTCAGTGTGATGGGTGCTGAGAAAGAGAAGCAGAAGCTGGGAGAGCTGACACAGGGGCACCAAGTCCAGGCTGGGAATCCAGGAAGGGATCTCCGAGGAGGTAAGACGAGTGGAAAAGTTTCATCCAGGTTTCCTACAGAAGGACCCAGTCAGAAGGGTGGCCTCATAGCTCTTCTTCCAGGGATTCCGGCAACCCCAAGCCCAGCTGCCCAGCAGCAAATATGGCATGGTGCTCAACCAGCCAGACTGCAAGTGGGCCTCCATTAAATACCCGGAAACTATTCCCACATAGCATGCCGACGACTGACCGCAGTCATCTGGGCTGCCTGGCAACAGACTCTGGGGATAACGTTGAAACATCAGTGCCTGGCATAGACTAGGCACTAGTATGTGCTTGTATTCCCGCCACCCCACCCATCATGATTCCCCAGCTCTGGTTCCTGGGTTCTGATACCTTAACTGGGATCCTCCCCTGCATCCCACAGTCTCTTTATTTGAAGGAAAAATCAACACAGGAGAGTAATCACTGATACGGTCCAGGATTCAGGGATTTCTAGGACTGACTCATTGCTTAACGACAAGGGAGGAGGCGGTGGCCCAGACCAGGGCAAGCCACCTGCCCGATGTCAAACAACAGAACCAGAACCTGGACCCAGGATTCTTGACTTCAGTTTGGTGGTGTTTCCCTTTTCCTAACCCAGCCCAGTGGGGAACCTTTTAGGAGATTCTCTTACACCAGGGGGGAGGTCAGGATGCTACAGAAAGTGATTCTTGCCCATAAGTTAGCTTCCTGTTTGCCCAACTTCGCCTTACCCCCACTCCTCCTCTCCCCAGGGGCCGTGCTGCATTGGGACTCTGTCTGTCTGTGACTTGCCTGATCAGCTCAGTACTTGGCCCCTCAGAGGTTTCTCTTCTTAAGCTTCATCTTTGGGGAAAAGGGAAGCAATCAAGGAAAGGCATATACTGCTTTGGGCATCCCCACATCTATTCCCTGTGATTATGTTTTTAGGGATGAAGCCTGTGACTCAAAGTGGCCAGCTGGATCCTAGGGCCCTCTCAGTCACAGTGATTAGTTCAGGGAAGGGCATAGAGCTCGATCACAACCAGCGAGATGCTATGAACCTTTGGTGTTCGGTTACACAAGACAATAAATTCCCTTTAACTTAAGCAATTTTAGGATAGTTTTTCTGTTAACTTGCAACCTAGAGAGTTCTGAATGATGAAATAATAAAAACAGTAACTAATGTGAACCGAGTGCTTATCTGTACCAGGTACTGTTTTGAGTTCTTACCTTTGTGAACTTAACCTAGTACTCATAGCAATCTTACAAATATGCAATGTTACTGTTTTTTGTATATATCCATTTATTGAAGTGTAGTCAGTTTACCATGTTGTGTCAATTTCTGGTGTACAGCATAAAGTTTCAGTCATACATGAGCATACATCTATTCGTTTTCATATTCTTTTTCACCATAAGTTACCACAAGATATTGAATATAGTTCCCTGTGCTATACAGTATGAGCTTGTTGTTTATATATTTTATACATATGAGCATCTGAAAATCTCAAACTCCCAATTTATGTTGTTGTTCTTAATTAGACCTGGTGAGGTTAAACAACTTACTGGATAAAGGAGACCCGGCAGGTAGGTGATGGATCTGGGATTTGAATCTGGGCAGCCCAGCTCTAAAGCCCGCATTCTTGACAACAATGCAATACTGCCCTTAGGAGTATATTCTTTTCAGTTAAACCCCAAGGGCCCTCTTTCCCATTTGCTGGTCTTGTAGAGAGACAGTTCCTCACCCGTCTGCCCAAATTCTTGGGAAGACCCAGGTCAATTTCATGATGTCTCCGTGTAGAAGGCATTTACTTGTGCAGATACAACCCTCCAGGAGGCCTGCCCACCGTGCTATGCCTGCTCTTCTATTATTAGAGGGTGTGTCTTCTGGATTATTAATAATAATTGTAATTTAAATAATAATAGCTTTTACATGTTGAATACCTGCTATGTCCCAGGCCTTCTTTAGAGCACTTTGTACACATTATCTCATTTAATCCTTAGAAAAGAGGAAAGTGAGGTCAACTGCAGTGCCCAAGGTCACTGAACTAGGAAGTATGCTTGTCCTCAGAGCCTGCTAGAGGACATACCCTGACTCCTGGGCCTCTTGGCCCTCTGGCCAGCCAGAGGGAGAAGTGGGCAGAGGACAAGTGAACGGGCAACCCAAGAAAGGCCAAAATGACTCACCTGCTCCAACCACAGCTGTGGGGCAGGGAGGCAAACCAGTTCCCCACTCCCTGGGGGTGTCCTTTGGTCTGATGGAGAAGATCCAGAGTGAAAATACAGAAAGGACTTCTCAAGGGCCAGCAACTAGCAAAAGAGACCAGGGAGAAATACCCTAGAAAATGAGCTGTGGCTTTCCCTGCTCTTGGGTTATTAGGGGTACTTACTGTCATCCCTGTTCTCTCATAGAGTTGCTAAATTATCCAGAACCAGCATGACTTACTTTTATACTCATAAAGAAAATGAAACAAAATAACAACTCATTATGAAAATTAAGATAGGATTCTCCAATAAAAAGGAGTCCAGGTTCCTTGGAGAAATGGCTGATTCCAGGGCTGGGGCAGGAAACACACAAAATGAGCCTAGGGCACCTCGTATTGCCAGAAAGTAAGGAAGTGCTCAAAAAACAAACAAAAAACCGTGCAATGATGGAGGTATGTCAAAGACACACAGGAACCAAATGAAAGAGCTCCCGATGGTGAAAGGCAGAACAATTTGAGCAACAACAACAACAAAAAGGTAAAATAATACTGGGTTATAGCCCAAAGCATACACAGACATATCCACGAGGCCATACGAATAAGAACAAGTCTCTTGTGCAGAGCTCCAAATCATTTGTGCAGGTACTCCACCATCAAGGAAGTGGAGCCTAACTCCCCAGTCCTTAGGTGCAGACTATGCATAGGGGCTTCCTTCCAGAGGACGGTTTGGAAGAGGGGAGGGAGAGAAGCTTTACAGAGGAGAAACCTGACAAACACCACCTCTGCCAGGCGACCAAGGTCAACATCACAGCGGTCAGCCTTGCTGCCTGACCGTATCCTTGACACGATGTGATGTGAATGGCATTTCACCTCTGTGGTCTTCCTCCCCAAACCTACAACCTCAGCCTAAGCACGAGGAAAACTCTAGATAAAACCCAACTGCAGGATGTTCTACAAAACTGCACGTAACTCCTCCAAACTGTCAAGGTCGGGGAAAGTCCAAGGAACTGTCCCAGCCAAGAGGAGTCCGAGGAGACATGGCAACTAAGCGTAATGTGGTAGCCTGGGTGGGAGTCCTGGAACAGAAAAAGGGCATTACGTAAAAACTAAGGAAATCTGAATTAAGTATGGATTTCAGTTAATAATAATGTAGCAATATCGGTTCATTAATTGTGACAGTGCGAAGGTGAGATGTTAATACTAGGGGAAGCCGGGTGTGGAGCATATGGGAACGCTCTGTACTATTTTTGCAATTTTTCTCTAAATCTAAAACTATTCTAAAATGAAGAGTTTATTTTAAAAAATTAGGGGGAGGGAGTGGCAGCGGCAGAGGATGTATGTTACAGAGACTCCGAATGATCGCACTGCCCCAGCCGCAACTCGGCTGGAAGGAGAAACTGCTTAACCCCCCGGGGACTTTTACTTTGCCTTTTTTTCCCTTTCCTTGGAAAAATCTAGATGTCTGTAAATAAGTCTGTTTGCGGGACTGGAAGGGAACAGGGTTATTGTCTCTAACTGGCCTTCCCCAAGTCCCACAGAGCTCTCCTGGCAGTTAAATTCATTAACTTGGTATTTTCTAATGATTAACACTGATCAATAATCTGCTGGGTCTGGTCCTTAAATCAATTGCCCCATTAATGAGAATGAAAGCACCATTTTATTATCAAGCCCTGGACCTTCTGCGGAAAAGGCTTCTGGGGTTTTGGGCCTCCACTCCCTCTGCTGCATATCAGGTTAATTAAAACTCCTACCCAGGTCCCCCAAGCACCATGCTTGTGACTTGCAACAAAATTAGCTGGAGGGAAAGACTTCTAGAAAAATGAATTAGATATTTTCACTCAGCGGGACACTCCGTTAGTGAGTCAACTAAATTTTACTGAGAACCTACTAAGTGCTCTGGTCTCTGCTCAAATGCCCCCTCTTTAGACGGACTCCCTCCTTACCACTTTATCTAAAACGTCACTGCCGACATGTTCTCTGGCCATGTAGAGCACTGATCACTACTTGATATTATATTTAATATGTTTGTCCACTGTTGTTTCTTGTTTCGTTCCCCCACTAAACTGAAAGCCCCGTGAGAGATTAATTCTAAAGGTGATGGAGGGTGATGAAAAGAAGTTGCATGGTGGGACTTGTGTTTTGGGAAGATGACTGGGTGTGGACAGGATTGGAGGAAGGTATAGACAGAGTCAGAGGAGGGTACAGACAAGATTGGAGGAGAGGGCAAGAGTGAATGCACAAGGCCTGTGGGGGGCAGTTCAGAGATCTGGTGAGACTGCCTGGTGTTGCTGGGAGAGAGAGGAAGGTTATTGAGGATTCTAGGAGCTAGAGGAGACAGGACTTGTGACATGACCGGGTAAGCGTGGAGAAGACTGAGATTTCAAGGATGACTCTCAGCTGTCTGGCTTGGGTACCAGTCTACTGAGGCTGGGACACCAGGGAAGGACACATGGAAGAGATGAGCTGAGATCAGATGTTGTCATATTTCCTAGTAAAGGGGTATTTGCTGTGGAATCCAGAAAATTCTCTTTCTGTTCTTCTAACCCTTGTGAGAAGTGCTCCCAACTCCTTATCTTCTATAGGAGAAACCCTAGAGACTGGGGCTGAAATCCCCAGTAGCTGGCCCGTGTATGTGCTGGGTGGGGAGAGAGGGCTGGTGGGAGTGAGGGGTGGGTGGGGTGGGAGATGAGGCTCAAGCTGCCTCTCTCCTGGCTCCTGCTGAAATGTGGTATGTGCACAACTTCATCTGGACCCCTCGGGTCGGCGTGGTGGGATGAGCGAGTGGGTAGGAGTGCCATACGTGCTTTTCTGTTGAATTGCAAAGGGACGAGGAGGCTGTAGTGTAGGCTGGGAGCGCCATAACCCATGTGCCTTTTTAGCCTCAGCCCCTTCTTACCCCAGAGCTCAGGGTCCTCTGCTGGGTCAGGGAATGCAGCTGCTGAAGGCTCCAGGTGGAGGCGCAGGGCCCACACCCAACCACACTGCTGACAGTCTCAAGACTTCCCTACTCCTGCTTTACCCAGAGAAACCATGGATGTGACCATGATGCACTAATTCCCAGAATGTTGGAGTTAGCAGGATCTTAAATGCCATCTAGCATCAACCCCTTATTTATAGGCCAGGAGGAGGCGGACAGGCCTTGGACAAGGTCAGACAGGAGAGTTGTGATGGATGTGACGTTCCAAGTCATGTATGTCACTGTACACACATGGACAAATACTCTTGTCTCCCCACATCCACAGACACACACTCTCAGGGAGACACACACACGCACACAGACCCACCCATGGGCTCCCTCTGTGTACCTCACACCATGGACAACCCCCAGAGGTGTACCTCCAGCCTTGTGTGACCCCTCCTCTGAGCTCCAGGCTCATATCATCAGCTGTCTGCTCAGTATCTGCACCTAGATGGCTAATTGGGAGATCGAACGTAACAGGTCCAAAGCCAAAACATTGACATCTGTCTTATCAAACCTGCCCCTAAAGTAAATCTTCCAGGAGATGGCAGTTGCATCATGCCGAAAACCTAGATGTCACCTGAGAGTCTTTTCTCTCCTTCGCCCTTCCAGTCTCCATGCAAGTGCTCAAGGGGACTTGTTGGCTCCATCTCTAAAATACGTCACAAATCCCTATTGGTTAATCCCAGTCAGTTCTCTAGCGAAGTGTGCTTCCTCTGTGAACAGTTAGCCTGTGCTGGTTCCATGTCCAGGACACGCTGTAAAGAAGGAGCAGGGGGCAGCCAAGGGCAGGGGTCCCTGAACTCTGCTGGGGGTGGTGGGCATAGCTGGGGCCCCACTCTGGTGGGGCTCTGGGGACCACGTGAGGAGGAGGCAGGAGAGAGCCTGTCCCACCCTCACCTCTCAGATTCTCTGGTCTAGAGGCAGGCACCAAGCGCAGGGCTGAAATCCACATATGGAACAAGAAAGCGGGGGCAGAGGCGAGAGCTCTGGGCCGGAGTCCTGATCGCTCAGGCTGGGTCTTTAGCTGCCACCCGGCTAGTTGGGGAGGAACATAAAGGCCAGTCTCCGTGAACTGGCATTATGCTCTCAACCCCAGTTGGCCCCGCCCTGTGATTTACTTTAAGCAGACAAATGACTGCTTTGTCTAACAATCATTCCCCTTTAAATATGAAGGGGGAAATGTTCCCTGTTTTCTTTGGTGTGGCTTTTATTATATCTCGAGGGCAAAGACTTCCAATTTAAAAATGGAAATCAATGAGAAACATGATTGAATTTCGGAAACTCGGTTTTACAGCCAACACTTTTGGATTATGTCAGAAGTTCTGAAGGTTATACATAGATTTGTCATTCATACAAACATTTTGGAGTTTTGAAAAGTGACTGGGTCTCATTTTGTCATGAAACTGATTTAGAATGCCCCGTCACTTCAAGTCTGTAATGTTCTAATGCTCTTTGGGACTAGGGACATCTTGAGATAAGCTTATCTCTTTGTACCTTTCTCCACGCTCCTCCCCCCATCAGTGGGACACGGTAAGGAGTAACTGGGCTAGTGCGCATCAAGAAATAGGCCAGAGTGGGCAGTAAACAGTACGTCTTACCATCATTCTAATCTTGGGATCCCAAAGGGGCCAAGAAAAAAAAAATCCAGGGGGTTATATGAACAGTAAAGTCATGATGAAATGGAAATAATTCCAATAGTAAAAGCTCGTCTCTCAAGGTTAAAGTTCTGAAAGATTAAAACACGGAACAAAAAGGCAAGGAGTCTGGTTTTAAAAAAAAAGCAGAACATTCCCTGAGCTGTGCATTTTAGGTTTTCATTCCACTCCACATACTTGTGAGCATGCAAGATATTTTTGAACATGCAAGACTCTGGGGAAGCCTTCAGGAAAGAATTATTTAAAGAAACAAGGAGAAAGGAAGAAGGGACTTCTCCAAAAAGTGTCAATAATTCTTCTTCTTCTGGGTGGTAGGAATTCAAGGGACTTGCTTTTTCTTTTCTCTAGTCCTGTGTATTCTCCAAGTTCTCCTGAATGAACACAGGTTACATTCATAATAAAGCCCAGGTTCCACGTTCTCCCTTGTGTCTCCCCTGTACCCTCCCACACCTCTGCCATGAGTCTCTTTGAAATACCCTAATTTGGGTGCCCATCTGTTTCTTGTTGGGATCCTGAGATACACTTGCCCTACATGGAAGGTAATTGTCAGCATGAAAAGAGCAAAGCAAAACAGTGTCATGAAATTCTGGTCAGAGGTGGCTGCTTGCCAAAGGCTTCTAAAGCCCCGCCTGCCTTCTTTTGGTTATGAAACAGGAAAGCGGATGGGGGAATACTAGCTTGTATTTGAGAAGTGTTAAAGGCATGCCGGCAAGTAACACAATTTGTCCTTGAAGGACGCAGAACGGAAAGAGAACGCAGCCCGTGCGTCTCCACATTTTCGACGCTGGGCCCGGGCATCACCTAAGCAGTCTCGTGCACCACAGACCCCGTGTTTCGGGAAACATCGGGGGAGAGGGCTGCTCATGTTCTGTCCGCTGTGAGACCATCAGACTTTGTAGGCTCCCAGGGCCCAGGCAAGAACCTAAGAAGTGTTCTGTGTTCAGACACCGTGGAAGACACCGTTGGGTTAGAAATTTGGGACTACTGTAGCTTTTGGTGTGACCCTTCTCAATGCAAATCCGATCAAGTTGCTTGGCTCCATTCATTTCTCCCTATTCACTCACTCACTCACTCACCAAATAGTTCCCATGCTCTTGCCACAGCCTGGTGCTGCGCTAGACCCCATGGCCTCAGTGGAGCACAAGACAGGCCCTATGTTGGCTCGCCACTACCAGCAGTTAGAGAAGGTCTATATACAGGTAGGAGGTCCCCCACGTTCTGCCCCTTCCCTTCTGCTCCTAAAACTCATCTCCTGCCGTTTCTACAAAAAGTGATCACAGGTGTGACACCCCATACCCTTTTGGCTGCTGCAGAATCCCTCATGCCAGTTTTTTTGTTTTTGTTTTTGTCTCTATGCCTTTGCTTATATGACCTCTCTGTCTGCAATGTCATTCCTTTAGGCCCAGCTTTGGTGTTCCTTCTTCCATCAACGAGCCTCCTTAGCAACTCTTCAGTGGCCCCCGTGAGGGCTCCTGTTCCTGTGGTTATTACATCCAAGGCCTCGTCTGTTTCCTTCCTGGGGTATGAATCCCAGGGAAGGAGGTGTGCAGGCAAAGCCTAGATATCATTCACTTCTAAATATGCCTGGGGTCTAGCAGTGAGTATGGCACCCACTTGGCGTGCAGTAAAGGTTTGTTGAATGACTGAGTGACTGAGAGGAGATCCAGGGCTGCTGCCCAGCCTGGAGGTAAAGCCACCTCATTTCTACCAGTCTGCAGGTGTGCACATGCACTCTGGGAGCACCTGGTTTTGCACTAGTGCTGAAGCCTCTCTCACTGATCTTAACTCTCTAACTGAAGAGACTCCTTGGAGAGCCTCTGACACTATGCCGAGAGGGAACGTGGCTCAGCTGTGCCCAGGCTGCCAGCTGGCCCTGCCAAGGCGTTGGACATGAACAACGCCATCTTGGACTGTCTAGTCTAGACCAGACACAGCTGAATGCCATCACGTGACCCCGGTTAAGGCCACACAGAGCAGAAGAATCACCCATCTGTGCCCTACCCAAATCCCTGACCCACAGAACAGCAAGACAGTAATATAATGGTTCCTGTTTTCAGTCACTATGTTCGCGGGAGCCAGTTGTGCAGCGACAGACACCTGGGACAGCCTCCCACAGAGGGGAACCGAGGCAGAAGCCAGGTGGCAGGGACCCCAGAAATGCAAGCTACACGGTCAGGCCCTGGATTGTCAGAAGACAGAAGACAGAAGTTAATTCTAGGATATTTCTCGTACGCCTGCATCTGTTCACGGAGATCCATTCCTGGAAAACCGGAAGGAAGCTTTTCACAAGCCTGGTTCATAGAACTGCCCCATAATTGAAAGAAGCTACTGCCTATTATTAGGACAGGGTTCCCAGGGGCTTGGAGAGGCTAACAGGTTGCGTTCATGCCCCTCTGAGCTGCGCTCCTCTGGCTGCTTCAGGAAGGCAGGCTGGCCAGAAGCCAGAGCTCTGGGCCTTGCAGTGGGAGGAAGCTGTACGCAAGGTCAATGCCAGACTGTTCTGCACCCTCTCCCCACTCCCCTACCCCGCCCCGCCAGCCCTTTGGGGCGCCAAGGCCTTTCTAAGCCTGGCCCTTGTTCCAACCGCCCCCAAGCTTTCTCCCAAATACAGATCTTTTCTAATGTCCTGCCCTGTGGCAGGGCCATCGGTCAACGAGCAAGATGACTGATCGGTCTGAGGGGAGACTCGCTTCCAGCAGGAGCTCGGTAATTAAACTGTGCTGTAGTTGAGAGGACAAAGTTTACGCAGGAAGAATGTCAGTTCTCAGAGCACAACGAGACTCAGAAGTGGAGTAGAAATAGGGTTGCGATCCCAGCCACAGAATGTCCCTGTTCTTGTCACAGTGACAGCCGAGTCCCTCCCCTACTCTGACCACCAAGGAGGGGCAAAAGCAAGGTGGGCCACTGGAAAATGGGGGGAGAAGTCGGCCCTGGAGACCTGTCGGTACTCCAGATGGCCATCAGCGCACCCAGGATCCGTGTGGTTACAGCAGGCGTGGTGATTGTGCTTGTGGTGACTCTGGACATCTCGGACTCTGGTTTGGGTGAAATGTAAGCAAATGTAAGCAGGTGGAGGTAAAGCTGTTTTTATATGAGACAGATGGAGAGACAGAGATGGAGAGAGAGAGGGAGAGAATAGCAAAATGGGAGTGGAGGAGAAGAAATGCAGTCTTGTCATCTAAAGCGATGCTCCACAGTGAGCGATGGCCTCTCTGGCCTTGGTTTCCCAGTGGCGCCTCTCCTGGAGTGGCTCTCACCGGGCGGAGCGTGGCCTGCACATTGAGGTCAGTACCCATCAGACGCACGTAGTTCATAAACCTAGTCCTGATATATGACAACTTCAACTCGTGCACAACTAAAGAGAGAGAAATTTCTCCTGATGTTGGAGAAAAAAATGACTTTTGTTGGATGTATTTTGAGTTGGTATTTTTTCATGTTATTATATCTGAAAGATGAGTTAGGGAATTTCTGGAGTAATTTTGACTGTGCCCAATTATCTTTTGGGCTGACTCCAGAGCCACTGAAGTTATTACTTTACAATTTTCTTTATCCAGTTAACTTAACAGCCTTTATCTTTATAAGTGGTAATGATGCAAACGTGATCCCTGCTTGTTTTTAAATTGTTCCAGATTTCAGATTAGCGTGCTCCAAATAAAGGGTGTTTTTTTTTTTTTTGGATACACATTATAAATGGAGCTCCGAACTAGATCATGTTAACATCATCTTACTGCATTCCAGAAAGCCATAAAGAAAATGCTGCACCATTAACCAGATAATGCTAATGCAAGTCATGTACCTAAATGTGAAACTATTGGCTCCAAGAATACTCTGGAAATGAGTTAACATTGCAATTTGCACCAACAAATGGCTAACCTAATTTAACCACAGGTAGACTTGAGCTATATCCAGATGCTTGATATACAGGTAAATCATGCATAATATTCGCATAGGAAAGAGTAATGAGCAAATCCAACAGCAGCTGGAACGAACACTGTGTTTTAAATATGTTTTACCCTCATTAAACGCATTAATATTCATGAGTAAATGATTATATATATGAATCTCCTATGGTAATGACCCAGATCCAGCCAATCCTCCCCCCTTTTAAATGGATACCCAGCATCAAAGTACAGCATGATTTTATGGTGACTGGAGTAGGAAATACAATTTTACAAATTTATTACCTATTTGTGGACATGACTGGAGGATGAGCTCATTCAGGGTTTCAGGTGCAAGTTACCCTTTGGGGTGTTCCTACTGCACTGAGGCACTGAGCCTGGCTCATGGCAGATGCTTGGCGGAACAGGTGCCCAGGGGAATGAGTGGCACAGACACCCCATGGCAGTAGAACACAGAGAAAGGCAGGTGCCAGCGGCTGCAGGAACCTGGGCAGCCTTCTTGGAGGCAGTGGGACAGAGCTGAACCCTAGAGAAGGGGAGGGCTCAGGGTGGGTGCAAAACTGTGCGGGGGTCATTTCAGGATGAGAAGAGGGAAAGACAGAGCGAGGTAATGGTGCAGAAAAGTGAAGCAACATCGGAAAGTGATGAGGATGGTACGGCTTTTGTGGAAGAGGCATTGCTGAGTGAAGGGGTCACCTGCGGGCTGATCAGACCATCGCCCTTTCTCCTAGGAAATGTCCTCCCCCAATTCTAATGTTTTTAGTGAAAGTTGCAATATTCCTTAATATGAGCTGGCTCCCTGGCCATCAGCTGTAAGCTTCTGAAAGGAACGGACTGTCCCTTAGTTTTTGTTTCTTTGTTGTTTTTTTTCCCCCTCTTTGGCGGGTTGAGGGGAGGATGCAGAGTGGTGTCAGGGGAAGTACTCAGGCTTTGCTTTACCCACTCTGAGCTCCAGCTTCTCCATCTGTAAAATGGGAAAGCAGCAGCTATCTTTCCACGGGGATGTTTTAATGATAAAAAGACAGAAGATACATGTAAAGGTATGAGTACATGCCTGGCATGTCCTAGGCATATAAATAAATCCTTCCCTGCCCCAGCAGGCACCCGCGAGTCTGACAGCTAATGTCACTCAGACAAGCGCGCAGGAACACCTGCCGCTCTCCCAAGCAGCCCTTTGCCTTCACCCAGTGTCTGGCCACCCCAGGCACCCCGGGAAGCCCCTTCCCCCAGCAGCTCTGCCTGTGGCTTTATCTCCTGCACTGTCTCCTCCTCCCCGAGAGCCAGCCCGCTCCCCCATCGCTCACCCTGACAGCCACAAACGCCTATTTATTTGCGGACTAACTTCCTGGTGGTTTAATATCCCCTTGAATTACTGTACAATCTCTTTCAAGTTATATTTGATTATTCTTCACATTTAAAAACATGAACACAATTACCCAACAATGCCACGTGCCGTTACAGTCAGAAATAAAACAGCATTGCAACACTGTCTATGCATCGTAGGCAAGGAGTCAGTCCCTGGAAATTATGTCTCCAGCACGGAGCGAGATCTGCCGTGATAGGTACCATATAAATGCATATGAGACAATAAATAGTTACAAAGGGAGAGGCTGCTGAATAATTAATCCACCCGCCTCTCCAGGAATGTTCTTTATAAATCTATTTCCCCTGTGTTCATTTCTTTTCTTTCTTTCTTTTTTTTTTTTTACAGAAGCAAATATTTAAAGTAAGGAATAAGTAATGTCCAGGAAGGAGAGATATAAAAAGGAAAAAATCAGTGGGAGGGAGAAAGAAGATTATAGATGGTGAAGGTTCCAAGATTTCTGTAACATCGACCGGGTGGCACTTGTTAAGAGGATGAATCAGGTGGGACAGGATGGGGGTTGTTTCCGGGCAAACAGGACTGGTCAGGAATCAGATCTAAGCACTAGGTATTTATGCTGGGTTAATGCTGTGGACTTTTTATTCAGGCCCGAGTCTATGTGTCGTTGGAGGAGGAAAAGCCCACAGGGACACATTTAGAAAGTTCTCTAACTCTTTCCCACTTCCCTTGACTCCACCGGATTTCCAAGAATCTCAGGAAAAGTACAGGGTCTTGCACAATCCAGCCCAAATCTGGCTTTGGTTTGCATCTCTCCATTGAGAAGAGCTTACTGCCTGTCAAGGAGACTCGTGTTATCTCTGACAGCCCTGACTCTTAGGAAGTTCTTCCTACAAAGTCCTTCTCTCTCTGAGACCCACCTTTCCCTAGCTGAACCCCCAAGAGCCCAAAAGAGCCAAGTCCTCCTGCCCATCAGATATGTTACCAGGGATCAAGTCCCGCCCATCCCTTCTCCTGGTTACTGGGCCTAATGTTTCCCAGGTCTGATTTCTTTTGGTTTCAGAAGGTTCCTTTTAAAATAAGCTCCTTGTACTGGTCACTCATTCCTCAGTAGGAAATATGGTGGTTATTCGTTGTTTATTCCAGACCTACATTCTTCATCAGATCTCTCTTCTCTCACCCTGTGGCTTGCTTTTTCCTTTTCTTAACATCTTTTGGAGCAGAAGTTACAGATTTGGATGAACTCCAATTTACTAACAGAGCGATGATAAGATGTAAAATGGTACAACTACTTTGGAAAGTTCTAAGTTGGCGATTTCTTAAGAAGTTAAGCCTTCACCTACCATATGATCTAATAATTCCACCCCTAGGTATTTTCCCAGGGGAACAGAAAGCATACGTCCATATAAGGATTTATACATGAATATCGGAGTAGCTTTATTTTTAATAGCCCCAAATTGGCAATAACCCAAATGTCCATCAACAGGTGAATGGATAAACAAACTGTGGTACACCCATACAAGGGAACACTGCCATACTACTTATGAAAGGAAAGAAGTAATTCGGCTATGCAATAATACAATAACTGAATCTCAAAATAATCATGTTGCATGAAAGAAGGAGATAAGAAAGAATACATACTGTGATTCCATTTATATGAAATTCTAGAAAACGCAAACTAAAGTGACAGAAAGCAGATCAGAGTTTGCCCCCGGTGGAGAACGACAGGATGCGGAGGGATGGAAGGAAGAGATTAAAAGGGGGCACGGGGAAATTTGGGGGTGATGGCTACACTCCTGTCTCGACTGTGGTGGTTTCATGGGTGCAGGCACATATCAGAACTGATCAAACGTTACCATTTACATACGTACATGTTCTTGTGCTTCACTGACACCTCAATATATCTGTTTTTTTTTTAAAAGGAATTATGAATCTTTCCATTAAAAGGTAGCCAATTTTTTAACCCTTAGTGACACTTCTTAAAATCTCTTCTCTCCTCTCTGATTTTCCTCTTTCTCCCAACTGCTTTGGAGCCTCTGGTTCAGTAAAGCACAGAAGCTGAACAGGACACTCATCCTCTGTAACTCTTCTGGCTCTTTCCTTTACTCACCCCAACTCCTCTTTGTATGAAAATCAATTGCGCCCCCCCCCCCCGGCTTTTTCTCCCAGTGTGCTTTCGTTCCATGGTTCCCTTACCTGAATTTTTTATGACAAAGGAAAGAGGCACCTCCCTCCTGCCTCTCCCTATTTTCCGTGTTGTGTAACAAGCCTGGGTCCCTGCCTGGTTAGGACGGGATTGTACTGGAATGGTGGGGTTGGGTGGTGAACAGGGCAGGGCGCTCACTAACCCAAGAAGGGCCTTTCTGTGAATGAAAAAATGATGCTCCTTCTAGGTGGATGAATTTGAAAAATGCCTTCCAGCGGGTAGATCCAGACTTGCAAGCACCTGGTTTGGGGAACATATGCATTATTGTGTGAGGTAAAAGATAGCCTTTTTCTCTGGATAGACACAGCCCTGCACCAGGGCACATGGCTTGGGGAGGAGCTTGTGGCTGGATTTCAGCTCCCACTCACTGCCCCGCCGCCATGCCTCCCTCATCAAGACTTTTTGTTCAGTGCGCAAACTAAACAACAGACAATGGCAGTCCTGGAAGAGAAGAAAATTTGACAGCAAGCAGAGCCAAATATAATGGAAAGGAGGGGAAGGTTGAGAACACCACTTGAAATAAATCTTATCTCCATCCGCATATTTATTTTTATTTCGCATAAAAAAATTTCTTCACTCAACTACCGAGGGACATTTAAGTTGTACTGAGTACTTTTGCTGTTGAAAATGATGCTGCAACAAATAGTCTTGCGTATGCCTCTTAAAGGACTTGCTCAAGAGTTTCTGTAAGGTAAATATTTAACAGTGGCACTGTTGGGTCATTTTGGGGTCATATTCAACTTTTCTAGGCATTGCCAAACTGTGACAACAAGGTGAGCATACTAATTGGCTTTCCCACCAGGAACGTGTTCAGAGTTCCTGTTGCTTCATATTCTCCCTGATTACTTATTAAATTCCTGAATTCTCGTCAACCTAGTGATTATGAAATTGTGCCTCGCTGTGTTTTAATCTGCATTTTTCTGATTACTAATGAGGTTGAGCCACCCTGCATAGAACTATGAGCCTTTAAATACTCTCTTCTGTGACATTCCGTTTGATATCTTTTGCCCACTTTTTAATGTTGGAGTGTCTGTTTTTATCACCTTGGTTCTTAGGCCACATTTATATATTGTGGATCCTAGGCTTCTGTTGGCTGTCTGTGCTGAAGGTGACTTCTCCCATGCCGTGGCTTGTTCTTTAACCCTCTTTAAAGTGCCTTTTGGCGGACAGAGCTCTTAATTTTAACGAGTTCAAAATCATTCCTCTTTTCCATTACAGTCTGCACTTTCTGTATCTTGTTAAAGACATTCTTTCCTCACCTGAGGTCATCCATATATTTTCCTATATTCTCTTCTGCAAGTTTTACCATTTTTCTTTTTCACGTTTAGGTATTTAATTCAATTCGTCTGGAATTGATTTTTATGTAGGGTGTGAAGTAGGAGTTCAATTACATTTTTTTTTTCCTATCATAGATTACCAATAGTCTCAGCACAGTTATTTAAAAGTCTGCCACTCTTTCCATTTCTCTGCATGCGATGCATCAAGTATCCACCTCCACGGGAATCTTCCACTGAGCTCTTGTTTCCCGTTGCTCTGTTTGTTTATCTCTGCACAGCCACACTGCCCTCATCGCTCAATTTATTTTCAGTGGAGGTACTGGGGATTGAACCCAGGACCTCATGCATGCTAAACATGTGCTCTACCGCTGAGCTCTACCTTCTTCCCCACTGGGAGCAGCTCTTAAAGTTCCCCAGATGTTTGAATTTAGATCAGAATTGCATCAAAATCATAGTGCATTTGGGGGTGGACTTAGTACATCCTTGCCGTGTGGAGTCTTCCAATCCAAGATCATGGCTTATGCTCTCCATCTAGATAGATAGGTTTTCCCTAATGCTATCGATCAGACTTCATTAATTCTTTCTTCCACAGATGTCTCACACGACTGTTATGAGATTGTCCTTAGACGTCAGTCCCTTTCGTCACATCAGGTGACACGCACAGCTCCCATTCTGGAGGTCGCTGTTCAGCCTCCCACACCTGGATGCATCACTTCTTAACCCGCTGATCTGAAGTTCCTTTGTCCCTCAGAGCCTCAGTTTCCTCCAGTGAAATGGAGATAACCTCAAATGCAAGAAGGTCGTGGGTTTAAAGATGAAGTGGAATGATCTGAGCTATGATGCGTTATATAGAATATTGATTGTAACCCCTGCACTTGAATTAGCTTTTCTCAGATCCTC
This sequence comes from Vicugna pacos, assembly GCF_048564905.1. NCBI lineage: Eukaryota > Metazoa > Chordata > Mammalia > Artiodactyla > Camelidae > Vicugna > Vicugna pacos. The sequence continues at coordinate 12,813,063 of NC_133008.1, forward strand.
CCTTGGCCCTCGGCCCTGCTGGCCTTGATGCAGACACAGGCAGACAAAGTTTAGAGCAAAATGAAGGGGGCGGGGCTTGAAGTAAGTTCCCTACAGACTACTGGCCTGTGGGCTCCGAGCCTTTGCTCTGATGAGGGTACTTGGAAAGCAGGATTGGAGGCGGATGGAGGCCACCTTGCTGCCCCATGTTTATTCAGTGAGCTGGGACCTTTTAACGAAAGGGCCCACTGGGAGACGGGCAAGTGGAGGGGTGCGTTCCCTCTGCTCCCACAGGCTTTGGGGGTCTGTGACACTAGTGACAGTGAATATCAAGTTCATGGCACTGTGTGCACACAGTTGGTGCTCAATACATGTGGGCCCCTCCCCTTTTTCTTCTAGGTGCCTCCCCCCTGCCCTTCTTGCGAGCAGCCCCTAGCTCCTGACACCATTCCCTTCTCATGGCAAGAAAGGAGCCATGAGGAGTGGCAGAGGCACCACAGGTCAGCTCTGCCACCTACTGACCTGCGGTCTGGGGCCATGGCTTCGCTGCCCTGCCCTCACTTTCTCCTGCATGTGACCGAGAGGACTGAAGACACCTGCAGGGAGCCTCGGCACCCGACAGGAAATTAGTGCTCCCTTCATAGATGCTGGATGCCCTTCTTGGGGTATTTGTGCCCCACAGGGGAGGTGGGGTGAAGACACTGCTGGGGAGGGCGAGCTGGAGGAGGGACCCTTCAGGCACCGGGGAGGGCTGGGGGCCGTGGGACTCAGTGGCACACTCAGAGAACCTGAGTCATTTACCCCCACGTCACAGACAGGAGAGGATCGGGCAGACGGGAGCAAGCCGGGGTGATGGGAGAGGCTTGGAGAGGGTCTGTGCACTGGGTCTTGGCTGTTCCTGCAGGAGACAACACCTTTGGGTACCTCTCTCTGCCTCTTGCTGCCTTGATGTCATCTGATTCCTCTGAGGGCTTTTCAGCTTAGTCTTAACAGTCACCACACCACCTATCACCTTACAATTATTCTTCTTATTTTTTGTTTCTTTCCTTTTTGATTTGATTTGATTTTTTTAACTGAGGTGTAGGTGATTTACATTGTTGCGTTAGTTTCTGGTACACAGCATAGTGATTCAGTTATATGTATACATACATATTCTTTTTCGTTATAGGTTATTACAAGATACAATTATTTTCAAAGAGACTTTTAAACTGCTTAAAAACGAGCACACATGCTCACAGGACCTTCGTGGGCATCAGAATAGGAAATGTATGAGGGAGCCACCCAAGCTGTGAGGCACCGGCCCCTGTTATGAGAGTCTGGGAATTTCAGTACCTGCACCGCTCAACCCGGCTAGATCTGGGGCTCCTGAGCCCTTTCTCCAAAGGCCTCCTTTATGCCAGAAAAGCCTCTGTCATGGGGAGGGCGGAGTGGTTTACGACCAAAAACATTTCATCAATTTGATTTTAGGAAAACAAAGCCGACTGAAAGGCGGAAACATCCCCAAGAGAATGATACGGCTTCTGAGTCTCGGTTGGAACCCAGAGGAACGAGCCTCCCCAGCCCCGGCAGATGTGAGGACCCAGGGTCTGGGATGAGGTGGCGAGGGCGTGGGGAGACACTCGCAGCTCCCTGAGGAAGGCCCCCGGCTGAGGCTCCGGTGGTATCCTGGGACCCAGACACCTGCCTGGTCGCAGGGGTGTTTCACTTACTTATCAGAGAGGGCAGTCTGGTGCCTGCGTTTCCCACCCCAGACTGACTTTCTTAAAGCTGGAGGTTTGAAGGCATCTCTCTCTCCCTTCATCCCATATCCTCAGTGGATACAGAGCCCGGGAGCAGCCACCCCAAAGCACCCTGGGAACAATCATCCACAAGTCTTTGGGAAGCACCTCTTTCTAATGCATCCTGGGAACAGTACTTTGCATACCCCTGGCATGTCCTGTTCCCTTAAAATCCAGAGAAAATGAATTTGCCTAGCACTCGGGAGAAACTGTCCTGAGCTCCCTTCCAGGCAAGAGATGGCCCTGTCCAGATGGCCCGGTCCACCACAGGGTCTCCGGGCCTGGAACCACGGAGGAGGTGAAGAAGGCTGGAGGAAGGTGAACCTCCAGCTCCTGGCGCTGCACACACAGGCAGAGGGTCCTCAGGCTGCCCTCACAGGTGCCTCTTGAACTTTTGATATTTTAGTACCAGAAATCAAATATCACTTTGGAAACCCGGCCCTTCAGAGAAATTGAAATCCAACCTCCCACAGGTGCAGGAACTGGAGTCTAACACTGGTTCCCCTGGATGGAGCCTTGACATGAGGTGATGGGTGGGAGAGTGACAGGAGGAGATACAGAGCCAGGGGTGGGTCACATGGCTGGCAGGATGCCGTGAGTTTGGAGACAGCCGAGGCTGCATGCCACCCCTGGGGACAAAGATCTTCTGGAGCACCCAGGTGGGATTGATGAGGTCCCCCAAAGCTCTCTGCACCCCTCCAAACCATGCCAGTAGGTCTCAGCCATTTGAAGCTGCCAGATGAAGCTCTTCAGAGCCAGTGTCATAGATCATGGGAGATACCCTCTTGGAGCAGTGCGAGCCACATGCACGGGCCTTAGGGTGCCTTACGGTACCCAGAAGCCACTGTCCCCTCCAACCAAGAGCGACGCCTCCCCCAACCAAAGCTAGAGGCCCTCAGTGGGACCCTCGGTTCTGCATCCCCTTTCCATACCCAGAGAAGTCTCCTTTGGGCCAGGAGAAGGCCACACATTGAAACCACCCTAGCTGAGAATCGAGATGCAATGAATCACTCGTGTCTTACTGTGGCCGCCTTTGCTCCCAAACTGCCAGTGTGTCATCACACAGCCCTCCCGCTGCTCCAGCCTGACTTACCTGCAAGAGAGAACACGGATGGGGATGATAGACACCTTTCCTTGGGACCAGCACAGCCCCCGGGCTGGGCCAGTGCAGCCCCTCACGTCAAGGGAGAGTTGGCTCTGGAAAGGCCTCCCCAGCAGGGCAGAACCATTGGGGTAACCCACACATTTCTCCTGATGCCTTGACCTTGATCGGGTCAACAGCTTGGGAGAAATGTGAGGAGGTGGGGGCTGGAAAGGGGCTCTTCCCGAGGACCCCAGGCGATGCGGAGGCCATGCCCACAGACATCCAGGAGCATGAATACCGTGTCTGGAGGCAATAAAAGAGATTTGCTTTCTGAGCTGACAGGTGGGGACTGCCTCTGCTTAAATCCTTTCCTTGGGGAAGGGAACAGCAGGGACCAAGTTACATTCTTTTCGCTTAGCACCTAGGGACTTTGTGGTCCAGTGAATGCTTTATCCTCTGCACAACTGCAAGCCAAAAGGAATTAGCAACTCCAGGGTGGAGTTTGGAATCTCCTTTAAAGACGATGCTCCCCCTGCCCGTTTCCTGTGCATCCAAAGGAAGCAGGAGTCCATTCTGTTCGCCCCACGCCAAGCTGCCTTTCACTGTCTTCCTCGCACAATGTTCCCGAGCTTTACAGTTCTCCAAACTCTGCAGCGTGTGGAAGTCTCAGGCAACAGCAAGTCAGAGCTGAGAGTTTTAAATGTCAAGGCTTCTCTCCAAATACATGTGAACATGCCTAGCACACACTAGGAGATTTTAGTAAACACTGTTTCTCCTCCCTCATGTTATGCTCCATTTGTCACTGAGTCTGCATCCTTGGTGTGTGTGTAGAGAAATGGATACACCCCTGTTGTCAAAAGCCTGAGGTCTCAAACACTGTCACTGCCAATTTTTCTCTTGACGTGACTAATTTTAGCCCAGCTCTGGATATTGACCTGTAGTTTGGGAGAACCATCATCCAGGGGTACACAGCCCAAACCATAAGGCAAATGTTCACTCGGAATTCAAGATGGCAGCTTTGGGCTCAAGCTCACTAGATTTAGTTGACTTTTCCAAACCCTGCTAATGTCTGTATGTTGTGACACTCTAGTGCCCACCACTTCCTGGCCATTGGACCACTGTCCCTGTCTCAGGAGATGGGAAAAATATCTATCTCAATTCTCATATAAGCCACTCAGGAGTCACCCTTGGCATCTCCCTGGTCCCCATTTCCATACCGAACCCATCACCAAGTTCTGTTGATTCTACTTTCTAGATCTCTCTGCAATCCACTGTCACTGTCATCTGTGGAACTGATGGCTGGTGCTCAGGCAGCCATCTTGGACCATGAAGCATCCATGAATTGATACTACAGAACAGGAGGATAGAAGGAGCCCGAGTTCTCCATGACTCTTTGAAGCTGCCATACCAGCCCCATACCAGCCACCTCCTGCCTTCTTTTGTGCATGAGAGAAATAAACTTCATGATCTAATGTAATGTTATTTTGAAATTTGGTCACATAGAGCAGAACCTCATGCAGCTGAATCACTGAGGCAGAGAGAGGAGATCTGACCTGTGAACAAGTGTGTATCAGGTGGAACACGCGTGACTCTTGAATTAGAAAGTGCCTGGACAGGGAGATGGGAGGACAGGAGGGTTCTACAGGGGAGAGTGGGTCGTGGGGACGTGTGGGGGAAGTTATCACAGCCACAGACAGTCGGGCAATTACGGAGCTTGGGTACTACACGTTCGCCTGTATTACCTCAGTCACTCCCCACAACACACAACCGTATGAGTCTCATTTGTTATTGTTTCCATTATATGAGTGAGAGAAGTCAGTTTAGGAAGGTGAAGTAACTTGCCAAGGTCACACAGTTAGTGGCAGACACAGGATTCAACCCCAGGAAGCCTGGCCCCAGGGCCTGGCCCTCAGCTGCAGATTCCTGGAGGTGTGTTTGTTTTTCTTAAATATGTAACAGGTAAGTGTTTGCTTATTTTTAAAACAAGTTACTGAAGTATAAATAGAACTGACTGTCAGTCTGGAAGAAAACTGAAAGATCATCTAACTAGAAGCTTTCAGTTTATTTTATCGCTTTTATTGTTACCATTATTACAATTATTCATCAGTAGCAGTGATGGTAATCATGGCAGCTGGAGAGCCTTTGGTCAAACAGAATCTCTCGTGGAACCTTGTGAAGAAAGGAGGGAGGCGGCCCCAGGTGAGGCAGGGTGTGCGGCCCAGGGAAACCTACCCTGGCCTCCTGTCTGTGACCTGCGGAGGGAGCGACCCCACGTGGACCCGCCGACGCTCTTCCTGCGGCAGCCTGGCGCCGAGCCGTCCCCGGGCTGCTGCCGCCCTCTGCTGGTCACAGCTGGAATCGGAGGACATCTCCTCCCGGCGATGGGACACAGGAAATTCCAACCCGGGCAAGGGTGCTGCTGAGGCTCCCCGAGTACCCACCGCTCCCACAGCCCTGTCATCGCTGTGTGTGGAGGGGCCACGCGACTGGGTGGGAGCTAAAGGATGAGACTGCTTTATGTGGGGCCTGGTGCCCCCAGGTTAGCTCTGGACGTCTGGACCGGGTTGCAGAGGAGGAAGGGCCAGGCAGCCTGGAGAGGGCTGGGAGGAGGAGGAGGAGGAGGAGGAGGAAAGTCCTACTGGAATGGCTGGGACCAGCCCACTGTGGCCTTTCAGTGACAGACCTACACCCTGAATCCAACAATTACTGCTCTTCTTTTCAGAAACTGCCGCTCAGAACAATCACACAACTTCCATCCCATAGCGGTCAAGACCTTGGACTAGGAGGTCAAACTGGATTCGAGTCGCAGTCACTAGATGTGTGTCCTTAGCGAGTCGCTTCATCTCTCCGGGGCCCACTTTCTCCTCGGGAACCAGGGACGCTGCGGGCCTTAGAGAGGAGAGGAACGGGCCCCCACGAGCCAGTGCAGGTGGAGGGCTGGCACACGCCTGGCGCTGGGCGAGGCTGGGAGCCGTGAGGCAGGCGCAGTTACTGTCACCACAGCACACTAGCAAATGCCTTCGGGGATTAGAAGCAGGTCTGGCTTGCTTCCCCTGAAGGGCAGGGAGGGAGCTGTGAGCCAGGACGCTGGAGCGTGGGCTCAGGTGACAGGTGGTGCTGTCCTCCTCTGAAATGCAGACTGCACACCTGGGCCCTCCAGCAGCCACCTCAACTCTTGCCTGAAGTCTGGGCGCTGGAGATTTCTGAGCACTTCTCCCTCCCACCCCAGGAGCCACACTTCTTCATCACTTGGGCACCCGCCACCCACTCTGCTTTGAGCTGGACAGAGAGACTATAGACAACTCTTTCTCCTGGGGTCCCTGCCCCATTTTATTCGATATTCGTTTATTCAGCAAATATTTACTGAATGCCTTTTCTGGGCCCACCTCCATTCTAGGGGCAGGGGGCTCGGCAGTGAACAAAATAGATGATCAACCTGCCCTCATGGAGCTTACACTTAAGCAGGGGTAAAGGGAGACAGGAAATCAATGTGTAAACAAGTAGAATATGTAATGTGATCAAGAGTGAAATATCAGGGAGAAACCAGAAAGCACAAGAAAGAGGGAGGAGGGGAGCTGTCTGAAATGGGTGGTTAGGGAAGGTCTCCCCAAGGGGACACTTAAACATAGGGAGGTGAGAGACTGTGGATGCCTGGGGGAAGAGCGCTCCAGGCGGAGGGTATATCACGAGCAAAGGCCCTGAGGCAGGAGTGTAGGTGCCACATTTCTGGACCAGCAAGGAGGCTGGAGTGGCCAGAGCAGAGTGAGGGGGTGAGGGCAGAGGAACTAATGAAGGTGGGGGGCAGTTAGGATCACGTCGGGCCTTTGACCTTTACATTGAGTAAGATAGTCAGTGTAAGCATGTGCTGAGGGGTTCTGAGTAGAGGAGGGACATGGTCTCATTTACTTTGTAGAGTATCCCTTTGTCTGCCGGCAAAGAATGGATTAAAAGAGTGGAAGGCAAGAGGTGGGGAGGGTGTAGCTCAGTGGTAGAGCTCATGCTTAGCATGCACGAGGTCCTGGGTTCAGTCCCCAGTACCTCCATTAAAAAAAAAAACAAACAAACCTAATTACCTCCCCCTGAAAAAAACCAAAACAAAAAAGAGTGGAAAGAGGAGGGAGCGGGAGCTTGCCAGTGAGAAAGCTTTGCCAGCCATCTGGGGTCTGAGGAGAGGCATGTCTGGGCCAGTGGTTCCTCACTCTAAGAGGGCCAGGGAGGGGCTGCAAAGGACAGAAGAATCCAGGTAACCAAGCACAGGATATCCTGGAATACATGTGTGTGTCTTTATTCTAATCCGTGGTCATAAAAATAATGTCAATTTTAAAATGTTGCCAATTCATTGTACGTTTTGAATGCATCTATGTTTTCTTTCAGCAGCTCCTACCCTTTGTTCTGTCGGTGGTGTGGACGGACTAGGGTTGAGGGCCCACCCAGGAGGTGGACTTTGAATGCTCACAGCCTAGTTTACAGGCCGGGCTCTGCTGCCACTACTATCCATGTCCTTGGGCAGATCGTTTCACATCGCTGAGCCTCTGTGTACCCGTCTGTGAAGTGGGGATGGCAGGACTTGCCCCAGGGCCGTTGGTACTGTGGGTAGAGCACTCTGCACGCAGGAGGGTTTATAGGAGGTGCTCGCTTTCTGCCCCGCCTCGTGCCCCCTAGTAGCCCACCTCTGTTCTTGTTTACCACGGGCTTGCTGTGTGACCGTGGGGGACCTGTCCGTCTCTTTGGTCCCTCATTTCCTCCCATATCCAACAGGGATAAATGCAGGATGGAAAACACCTGTTCAGAGGGTTGGGATCAGGACGCGTGATGTGTCATATTGGTTGAGCCACTGATGAGGTCTCTGCATTCAGAAAGCGCTCAGACAGTACTCTCCTTGTGGGTGGATCAGGGCTCCTGGCACAGAGGAGCAGGCCCAGGACAGGCCGGCCAGGTTCCAAGGCCTCGGGCCTGTCCACGCAATCCCCTGTGGTTACCACTCTGACCTTTAGAGTGGCTGGTCCATTTGCCCTCTGCTTTCTGCCTCTGTTGTCCCTGTATGTCCTTCCTGCCTCCACAGGGTGATGGGCAGAACTCCAGGGCCCAGGTCACTCCCTGGTGACCTCATCCTGCATCACACAGTCCTACACCCGTGACTCCACCATTTATATCTCCCTCCAGGCTCCCTCCTGAACTCCAGACTCTGACCATCCTGATGGGGGCCACCATCCCCTCCCACTAGGTGCTTGTAGAAACTTCCCAGGTGTCCCCTGTTTCTGCTTAGGACCCCTCCCCCAGTCTCTGCACAACACAGCCGCCAGGGGGATCCTGTTACAATGCCCTCAGATCTTGTCTCTTTTTCACTGCAGACCCTCCTCCCTCTCTCCTGCAGAGTAACAGCCACAGCCCTTCCCATGCCCGCACCTCCCTAGCCACCTCACCTCTACCCTCCCCTGGGTTCTCTGACCCGGGCATGTTCCTGGCCTTGCACTGGCCGTTGATTCTGCCAGAAAAGCTCTCCTCCCAGAGACCCGCTCATCCACCCCAGCCGCCTTCAGGTTACACTCCATCAGGCTCTCCTGACCCCTCTGGCTGACATTTCTGTTTGTTCCCTACTTGATTTTTTTTCCTTTGCTCTTACGACGGGATGTCCTACTTACTTCTGTTACCTTGTTTGTTGTCTATATCTCCACTAGGGTGTCTGCTCCCCGGGATGTTGCTCCCTGATACCCCTCCACTCTAAGTCGCACCTGGCTCCCTGTACCACTCAGCGCGGATTTCTGCTCAGGCCTGTCTAGCCCTCTTTGGGCACCAGGTGGCGCCCCAAACCGCTCCAAGCTCCTGGCTTCCTCGGCCCTTGTAGGAATGAGAGATGCTGAGAATCTGCCCAGGGGAGGCCTGTGGCCAGATCCCCGCAGCGCCCTCGCCTTGAAAAGAGGATTCCTTCCCTGACCCCACAGTGAGGATGGCTCCTTTTAGATCTGGGGATTCATCATTTTTCCTCGTGGAAGAGGCTTCTCCTCGAGGCCTCTTCCTGGTTTAGTCTGGTCTCAAGTGCCCCTCGCCCTCCCCTATGCCAGGGACCCCTGCGGAGGGCCTACTGTGTGCTAGGTGCTGTGCTGGATGCTTTTCCTCAGTTGTCCCACTAAATCCTCGCCATAGCTGTTTCCATTTGTAGACTTTGTGGATGTGGAAACGGGGGTTCAGAGAGGCCTGGTTGCTTGCCTGAGGTCACACAGCTGATAAGAGCAAAGCTGGAATTCGAACCCAGGCCCTCTTGACTCAAAGTCAGGGCTCTTCCGGTGTGTCAGATGTCCCCCACTCTCCCCACTGAGCAGAGAATGGCCTGGAGAGAAGGCAAAGCCGGAGGCGGCTGGTCCATCCTTAGGTAATCACAATTCAGGAACCAAGGACAGGAAATGACACTTGTTTGCACTGCCCGTTCATTTCATTTCATTTCATTACTGCCCAAGTCCCTGACAACAAGGATGTGCAGACCGAGCCCAGAGAGGTTCTGGTACTTGCCCAAGGTCACGCAGCAGAGCTGTGTTCTTTCTTCCCACCTCCCAGCCTCGGGGGCCTGCACAGAGCTGCCTGGGGTGGGGAGGCAGGGCTCTCCGCAGCCTGTGCCAAAGGAGGCTGCGTGCAGGGTCAGCTGAGTAGACACTCTTCAGAGCCTTGAAAGGAAGCACCCTGGGCGGGGGTGAAGCCCAGGAGGGGGCCTCTTTGGGTAGAAGGAGATACAGGATTTGAAGAGAGAGTAGCAATTACAGAAGAATCGATGATCCAGAGGCTTTGGTGGGTCAGGGTCTGACCTCAGGGTTCTCGCAGGGGTTTCTGAGTCCCTTCCCTGTCCTGGCACCCGGGTATTTACTTCCCTCATGCCTGCAAACCTGACGCTCACCTCCTGCTCCCAGATGCAGGTGAGTCTGGGCTGTGACAGGGGCAGGAGGGCAGGCCGGGAAGGAAGGGCCTTTGCTGTGGGGAGGGCTCAGCGCTGAGTGGGCAGACCACTGTCTGTCTGTCTGTCCTGGATGCCGAGCTGGGCTGGGAAGGGGAGGCACGGCCCTGACACGCTGGGGGTGTCCCCGAGAGGCGGTGGGCGTGCTTGCCGTCATGGCGCTGCCCTCACTGAGCTGTGTGTGCAACGCTCCCCCTTCCCTGGTCGCCAGCTGGTCAGCGGTTACACGAGGATTCCTCCCAGGCCTGTGGCCCCGCGGCCCCCAGGGCTCAGGGTGGGAAAGAGGTCCTCACTAAACACTGACTGAGCCTGCCTACGCCCCAGGCCCTGCCTTAGTCTCTTCTTCCCACAGGGCTGTGAGCTTCCCGCGGGGAGGGGCTGGGCTGCATCAGCCCTTATCCCCGAAGTCGGCCTTCATCTCACGATCTCATCACCCTCACTCCTGCTCTTCGCCAGAGGAGCCCCGCTGACCCCTGCCCCCGGCCCCCGGCCCGCTCCGCAGGCCCTGACTGGCCCAGGGGATGGGCTGGGTGTCCCCGGAGAGTCCGCTCAGCCCCTGCCTGCTCCCCTCCCCAGCACCAGCCGCACCGGGAGGAGGACGGGTCCAAGCCCTCACCTCGGGCAGGTGGGAGAGGGGACCGTTTCCTTTCACAAAACCTATTGTTTATGGGGAATCTGGCCTGTCTGCTCTCTCTTTTTCAGGTTCAGGTTTAGGTGTGTTCCACAAATATGTTTGGGGTGCACTTGGTGTCACCTGTGCTGGGGATGAGATGGGACATGGGGGTGGGGTGCTGGGGGTGGCAGCCCTGAAGGCGGATGCAGTCCTGCAGGGGGAGGGTCCGGCTGTCCAGGGGTGCCAGCCAGGGCGCCAAGGTGGGGTGAGCACTGGCAAAGAGGCCGGCGCTGCCGGGGTGGGCGGGGGGAGAGGGTAGCAGGACCACCGCATCCCAGTTGCCACCTCTGGGCCAGAGTGGCTTCACGGCTGCAGGGCCTTCCATTGGCCGCGGGGGCCCTTCCTCACGCCCCCTGCAGGCAGATGGGTCTCTGACTGTCTTGCTGGGGGCCTGGCTGTCCAGGCCCCGTCTCAGCGTAGGGCCTGTTCCTGGACAGTAGCCCCTTGGAGCCCTGGGTTTTGGCCTTACCCTTCTGGTCTGTCTCTTTCCTTCCAGCCCTGACCTAGGACCTTAGCCAAGAGGTATCTGTGGGGACAAGTCCCCCACTCCCTGACCCCCAGGGCTCGCCCTGTCCGAATCCCCAGCCTGCCTCCAGCCTGCACCCCACCCCACCCTCAGAGCCCCCGGACCTGTGCCGGGTCAGGAACGAGGGTCTGAGTCCCAGGGCGGCGGGTTTAAGCGGCCAGGCTAGCGTGCGATCGATGCACGTGTCAGGGGTGAAGGAGGGAACAGATGAATCTGAACGGCAAGTCCACAGATGAGGGAGGCGGGGGGGGAGGGGCAAAGGGATTTGCCTTCCGGAGTCAGCCTGGAGCCTGATGGATGGAAGCACTTTGTGGGGGCTGGTGGGGAGGGCGAAGCCTGTCGGAAGCCCCGGGCGGGCTCTGGGCCAGAGCTGCCCGCAGTGTCACGGGCTGCAGGCTGGAAGGAGGAGAGAAGGCCCTGGGCAGATTTTCTGTCTGACCCTCAGTGCCTGGCCAGAGCTCCCCCATGGGGGCCGGGGGCCACACCTGCACTGTGCAGAGACCCCAAATATGAATCCTGCGAATTAACCTTGAGCTCCCCTCCAAGAGCAGCTCCATTACCAAAAACAAATGCACCACAGCTGTGTGTGTGTGTGTGTGTGTGTGTGTAAATATTCATATATTGATGGGTGTCTTAGCGGGACAACCAGGCTGGAGCAAGATCATTAAATCATGGCTTTAGAGCCCAGATCCTGGGCATGGAAAATGCCCCATGTCGCTTTCTATGACAGTTATGAAGAAATAAATGCCGCCTTCTTACTACATATGTTAACTGATTTTTTTTCCCCATCCAGTGTTCCTGGCATCTTCCTCATAGGGTCTTGTGGTGGGTGTTACAGGCCAGGGAGCAAACAAATTCAAATGTGTGGAGTCAGAGAGACTGAAGCTGAAAATTCTAGCTCTCATGCCTATTGTGCAGTTTTGAGGAACTTGACCTTCTGGAGCCTCAGTTTCCCCACTTGTACTGATGGGGATAATTATCTGCAGGTGCTGTTATCAGGACGCGAAGCCCTGACTTGCACAAAGGGAGGCAGGTCCACCGTAGCCCTGGGGAGGGTTTGTCTGACCTCTTGGTGATGCAGGAGGCAGTGCGCAGGGTGGAGAGGGAGGGTGGGAGGGGGCGGCGGGCCATGGGCTGCCTGGGAAGGCGCTGGGCCCAACAGTTTCCACTTAGGACAAACACCACTGCAGAGACCCTCTCGGCTGCAGAACGCCATCTGTGTGTGTGTGTGTGTGTGTGCGCGCGCGCGTGTGTGTGCTCGTGCACACACAAGCACACTCTTGGGGGCCAGAGGGGAGCAGGTGACCCCAAAGGCAGGAAATCCCCATGTGCTTCACCACAAGTCGGGGTTGGGGGAGAGGAAGGAGGGCCAGGCCGGAATCCTGCTCCACACCTGGGAGATTGGACCAGGCATGGCATCCGGGGTGAAGACTTTTTAATTAAAAGCTCTGACATTTACTAGAGAGAGAGGAAACCTGACATCCCCATGCTGCTGAGATGCTTCCTTGGGGCCTCAGGGCTCTGGAATCAAGGGAGCCCCACACCCTTTTCCTCTCCAGCCCATCCTTTAAAGCATGAGCGTGTCCCCGGCCTGGGCCTCGGTGCTGGCGGGGCTGAGAGGGCAGGGGAGGGGGTGGGGGGCAGGCGGGCTTCCACAAGCCTGGGCCTTTTGGTGCATGACTCAAGGAGGTATGAACGCCACAGGCTGGTTCAGAGCAGACCCTCCAAGTGCTGTCTTCAAGTCCAAGCAAAGTGCTGCCGGCTTTGGTGGACGCCTGAGGGCCAGGGACCGCCCCCGGTGCTCGGGCACTGTGTCCACGGGGTCAGCCAGGCTCTTGGGCCATGGCAGGAGGACCTGGAGTTTTGCCATTTTTCTGGGACTTGCAGTGACCTCAGCCCCTTTCCAGCACATCCTGGCTTCCTGAGAAGCAACAGCCGACTCCTTGGGGGTGGAGGGTGGCAGCCCAGGCTGGTGTGGGTCAGGCAAACCTGGCTCTGGGCCCAGTGGGGAGTGCAGGGGGTTTGCTCGTGGGCAGAGGAAATCTGCCTGAAGGCACTCGAGGAGCAGAGCCAGCTCCCAGGTGACTCAGCGGGGATGTCCCCGGGGCCCCATCCCAGGTGGTGTGTGGATGCAAGACTGGGCCTGGAGGGGCTCAGCCTGGGCCTCGGGGCTGCTGATGCAGAAAAGCGATTAATGACCAGCCCTGGGAGGCCTGAGAGCCAGGCCTGGAGACACAGATATTCCCTATTATGACATTAATGTTTTTCTCATACAGTTCAGGGCCATTAGCAGCTTTGTCACAGGAGCCGCCTTTGAGAGCCGCTGAACACCTGGTGGGCGGGCTGTGCCGGAGCTGGGGTGGTGGTCCTGACCGTCTTCCCCGCAAAGTCCACACACACACACACACACACACACACCACAAAGGGATGGGGGACAGCCAGGGCCACGGCCCACATCGGCCCCCAGGGAGGACACTGGCCTCCGGTCCTGCTGCAGCCACCAGGTCACTTTCTCCCCAGAAGGTCACCTGCCTCTCTGTCCCAGGCTCCCAAGCCCGCTGGGCCTAAGACACAGCTCACACCCTCGCTGCGAGGGAGGCTGGGAAAATGAATATCTCTTCTTCTGGCTTCTCAAGAGGGAGGTGGACCCTGCCCCCCACCAAACTCATTAGATGGGGAGTTTCTCAAACCTGTCCCACTTGGACCCATCACTGGGTTCAAAGCAGCACTGTGCCCGTCCCAGTGACTCTGTAACGCATCATATTGTTTTCCTGCCTTTCAAATGCTGAAATAGCCATCCCAAACCCTGCCAAAGATAAATGAGATTACATGCAACTGTGTGACAGCCTCACTGCATCGTGCCCCCAGACAGCTAGGCTGCAGCCCAAGAGGTCCAGCTTCTGACTCTTGTCCAGGCAGCAGTAGGACAGGAGAGGGGAGAGGGTGACTTGGGGCTGCAGAGTCAGGGACGCAGCAAAGGACACTTCCCACCCCTGCCCACCCCTGAGTTAGCGTCCCTGTCCTGGTCCAGCACGGTTAGCTGGACATGGAGTTTCTAGTCAACTTGAAGCAGTCGCCCCAGATCGTCCCTTTCAGCAGTACCTACTCTTTTTCAGTTGGTTTCCTGGCTTACACACAGGGAGCGGTGACACTTGCTCAGGGTGGCGTGGGAGGGGTTGGCATGCTCTCTCCACCCTTATCAGAAAGCCAGCAGGCTCTGATTGCCAGAGCTAAGAGCCTGGAGTCTACCAGTCCTGGGCTTGAATTTCAGCCTCCACCCTAATAGCTGGGGAGGCTTGGACAAGTGGCTGAGCCTGTTTCCCTGTGTGTTGAATGCAAGTACTCAGACCTGACGGCAGGGTTACTCTAAGACTTAAAGGAAGTAATGATTCCAACATGCTTAGCATAGCGCCTGGCACACATACAGTCTGATCTCCACAACAGCTATGAGTGGTCATATCCTCCTCTGCCCATGATGTGGGAAGCGCCATGTAAAAGACGGCAGGACCCTCAGGCAGGGCCATTACTCTCCTTCTAGCACCATTCAGTTCCCTGGCCCAGTGGCATTATCTCGCTTTTTAACTCTGAAACCGCCTACTTCTAGGAAAGTGGAACTTACCCCTAAGAGTCTATTGGTTCCTTGAGCTAACTCCTGATTGGTCCATTTGTAGTGCCTCATTTGCATGGAGCTCCCTCCTGATTGGTCCCTTTCTATCACTCCTGATTGGTCTATTCCTACAAAGCTTGTTCCTAATTAGTCACCTTTGTTATAACTTATTTGCATATGATGTTGCAAAGTATAGACTGGCAGCCTATAAAAACCTGTGTAAACCTACAGACGGGGTCCAGAGCTTGGAGTGTTAACTCCTCTGGGCCCGCCAGCGTAATAAACCTGAGTTCTCCAACTCTCGGAGTGCTGCTTGGTCTCTTGCCGGGATCCAGGTTGCTGACACAACTGAGCTGTAACACCGAGCTATAACACACTTTGCTGCAACACTCAGACCTTCCAGTGACCTCCAAACTCCTAACCACTGCCTGCAAGGCCCGCAGGGCCGGGGTCAGCCTCCTCCTTGGCCTCATTCCCCACCACTCACCCCATCCCTCTCTATACCTCGGGCCTGCTATGTCCAGCGATGTTGCTGCCGCCTTGGGGCTTTGCCCGAGCTCCTCCCAAGGTCTGTGACACTCGTGTCCCATTTGTGTCCCATTTGGACCCAAGACTGGGTCCAAAGCAACACTGCTGCTCAGTGCCCGTCCCAGTGACTCTGTAACGCGTTGTATTGTTTTCCTGCCTTTCAAATGCTCTGCACGCTGTGTAATCACTGCAACGGAAGGTGGAGGGACACATCCTGCTGCCCAGGATTTTAGCTGAAGCTTAAAATCTGTGGACAATGGCTGGGAAATTACCCTCAATAAAGAAATAGGACAAATACATGAACAGAGTTACTGGATGCATGTTAGACTTGCTGAGAGAAAGTGGGGTTGGTTTTGTGATGCCCACCCCATCCCAGTGTACAGGAGAGGCTAGATGTTTCTAAGGAGACGGAGGAAGGAAATTTGTAGGCGGAAAGAGCACTTTGGATTTTTCTCTTTCCCTTCCATGCAGGGGGGCTCCCCTGGGTCACATCCCAGTGATGGGGAGCCAGGAGAACCCCTCCCAGAGCTGAGGTGCCCATGTGAAGGGGACCCATGCCACAGCCAAGCGTCCTGAACTGCAGACACATAGTGTCTTGACAACAGAGCCCCTGAGAGAGAGAGACCGGGGTGGAGCGGGGGATAGGCTTCCTGTGTCCCTGGGGACTGGGGGGTGTATGTGAGCATAGAGACTGGAGGTTGCATCCCCTGGAGGGTTCAGGAGGCTGGGTCTGTGCTGAAGCAGTCTCAGGTGGCCGATTACAGAGAGAGGGCAGCTGAGCACTGCCATTTGGTAAGGCGAGGGTTTGCACGTTTCCTGAAGCCAGGGGCGCTGAGGAAGGTAAGCAGACTTGAAGCATTTGCTTGAGATCCCCTCCCCTCCCTGCCAAGACGGCTGCTGCCGGCAGAACCCAGGCAGAGAGAGGCTATGAATGACTGAGGGGTGAAGAGGACCCAGGAGCGGGAGACATGGGGATGTTTACAGAAGCTCAGCTGGCAAGGGGCAACAGATGGACAGGCAGCCCTCCACCAAGGAGCCCCACAAAAGGGCAGCATTCGGAGGCGGGCAGCATGCCACGGCACAGAACACCACCGTCAGACACGCTGGCCAGGAGAAAATCACCAGCCAAGTCCAAGACCCTTGTCTCTCCTCTGCCAAGCCTCCCCCTGCCCTGCTCCAGAAGCAGGAAGGGGAGGAAGCGGAGGAGAGCGCGGAAGTGCAGGCCGTGCCTCCTCTCCCCCGCCAGCCCCCCAGGTCCGAGCGCTGGGGCAGGAGAGAAACGTAAAACTGCACGTGAGACCGAAGTTCTAACTCGATGGGACTTCCCGACACTTGAAAATGGAAATTATTCCTGGGATGAGAGTGGAAGTGATTGCCAAGCTAGGAGAACAGCCAGAGACGTTGCAAAATCAAGAGGGAGGGCCATGAGAGACGAGAAGATTGAAGACAGAGTTTGGAGAAAATGAAGCTCTTTGTTGTTTGTACCCCACTGTGTTTCGACCAGTTAATGAAGCTGTTACCTTCTGGTTCACGGACTGACTAATTCATTTCCTGCCTCCCCGCCCTGACTTGACTCTACTCTCCACCAGATCAGGAATCTTCTCGGTCAAGGTCACTGCTGTGTTCCTTGTACCTAGAACCATGGCTGGCGTATGGTAGATGCTCAATAAATGCATTTTGAATAAAGGAAAGATGCTCAAATATGTTTATCAATATTGCCATGATCTATTTTATTAAGTTAGTTGAATCTACTATTTGATATTTGAGGACTGAGTTTGCCCGCAGTTAAAGTGGCTTGAAATCCCCAGCCCCAGGGGCTGAGAGGTGAGCCAAGTGACTGCCCAGGTCGGTACATTAGGCACGGCCCTTTCTCCCAGAGACCACCCACCCGAGGCAGGAGGCCCAGAGCCTCGGAGATTCTGGGGAGTGGCATGGAGGCTGGGTCCCTGTGGGGGCTGGCGGCTCAGAGAGCCTTCAACAGGAGCACTTCTGATGCTAGAGCCCGTTAGTCTGAAAGCCACCACCAGAGGGCGCTACTACCCCCATCTCCAGGTTCAATCCCCCTCGTCCATCCTCACAGCCCCTTGCATCCCACACTTCTTTCGTGGAACTCGATGGAGCAGTTTCCACATTTGCTTTGTGTAAGGGGAGAGGGTTGGGGGAAGGAGGGTGTTTTAGTTTTTTAGGGCTGCAGTAACAAAGTACCGCAAACCGGAGTGGCTTAAAACAACAGAAATTTATTCTCTCCCGGTGCCAGAGTCTAGAAGTCTGAAGTCACTGTGTCAGCTGGGCCATGCTCCCTCTGAAGGCTGTAGGAAAAAAATCCTTTCTCGCCTCTTCTAGCTTCTGGGGGCCCTGTGTTCCTCCAGCAGAACGTCATCTCTGCCTCCGTCTTCACATGGCCATCTTCTCTGTGTCTTTTCTACTGATAAGAATGCCAGTCATTGAATTTAGGGGCCACTCCTAAGTCCAGGATGACTTCATCTTGAGATACGTAATTCAATCTGCAAAGACCCTATTTCCAAATAAGGTCACATTTTGAGGTTCTGGGTGGACATGGATTTTGGGGAGACAGTACTCAACCCAACAAGAAGGACTCTTGATTGAGGACCTATTTTGTCCGAGGGCCTGGGCGACCCACCTGCATCCTCTACTTTCCATTATGTTCCAACAAACTGCGAGGCATGCGTTATTGTTTCTGTTTTCCTTCCAGAAGAGGAAACTGAGGCTCAGAGAGGCTCCCTGCCTTGCTACAAGTCACATGGCTGAGGAAGCAGGGTTGAGCTCAGGGCTATCAGACTCCAAAGCCGTCTATACTGATTTATGAGCAGCTTGAGGACAGGGGTTTGGCCTTATTCATTTTTTCATCTCTCTTCTCCCATCATTTCTGGAGCCAGTGCTCTGCATATTGATAACTCTGAAAACTGATAAAACAAGGGGGACCACTGACCTTGAGAAAGACCTAGAGCCGGCATATTACTGACTTGGGTGGTGAATCTTATGGCTGCTGGATGTGTGGCTGGCCACCCTCCACAGACCTCCCCCAAACCCTGCTCTGTGCTGACAAGTGAGCCTGTCTCTTATCACCTAGCTGCTTCCGCTCCACCACAAAATCTTGCAGCCTCTATAATCTTAGATCCATGCTAGCCCTGGAAAACAGGAAGGGCAACCATAGTAATAATCAAATATAAACAACAACTACAATTTGGAAATGCCTACTACCACAGGCTCTCAGCCAGGTGTTTTATACATGTGATGTCTAGAAATTTTCACAACAGCCTACAGAGAGGAGTATCATTATCCCCACTTTTCAGATGGGAAAACTGAGCCTCAGAGAGGTGATGTGACTTTGGAAGCTTGGAAGAACCAGAGCCTGGCTTCTGATGTTGGTGTTCTTTCTGCAGCCCTATTTGCATCTTTCCAGCTTCCCTGCCACTGCCTCCTAGTGTGACCAGGAGACGGACACCTCTGTACGACAGCAGATTCCCTGGGCAAAAGAAGCAAGTGGAAGAATCCAGGAAAACAAGAGTGTCCAGGTTGTGAGCCAGGAGGATTCCCAGGTCCATGGGGAGGGCCCCTACACTGCTCTGAGTTTTAAATGACTTCAGAGAGAACAAACATCGTTCCCTGAAGAGCCAATTAATGCAAGTGAATTTGCATATCTAAATTGGTTCATGAAAATTGTAATCAGCTCCCAGCGGGCTTGAGGCTGGGTTCAGGAGTGTTGAATACCTGAAGAAGATTTTTGTGTTAGTTAAGAAGCTTTTTTGTTTTATTTCTCCCAAAATTTAACTGTGTCTGGGCTTGAGAAAAAGAGGGAATTCACTGGCTCATGGAGCTAAGAAATCCAGACATAGATCAGGCTTCAGGCATGGTTTGATCAGAACTTCAGTATCATTTTCTATGATGCTTTCTCCCTCCCCAAATTAGTTTTGTTTTCATAGCTGGTCCCTCCAAAATGGCTGCAGCAGCCCTAGCTCTCACTTTTACACCACACTCCTTCTAGAGAAAGCTTTTCTCTTTCTGAACAACAAGCCAGATTTCTAAGCTTAAATCTTATCAAACAGGTCAGGCACCTTCCTTGAACCAATGATTAAGGCCAAGGGAACTAATGGAATTAAATTGCTGAGTTAAGCCCAGTGGAGATCACTCCCAGCTGGAGGTGGGATGATGACATCTTGGTTGCTACGGAATAGGGAAAAGGTGGGGTAGGTGTTGGAAGACCCCCAACATCCACTACAAAGATCTCCACGGGGAAGGAAAATGGAACTGACATTCTTTGAGCATCTGCTATGAGCCAGCCCCTGCATGGCAGGTGTTTTTATTTCCATCATCAAAATGAGTAAATTGAGACACAGAGGTTTGCAGTTCATCACACTCTTGATGTTATGGATGGACTCTGGGTCCAAACCTTGGGCTGTTTGCCCCTGCCATCTGCTGAGGGGGTTCTGGCTCTGTTGCCTCCCCTTCCACTATTTCCTTCTTTAGACTCTGTGCCCTTGCTTCCACGTGGAACTCTGTGATAGTGGAATGCTGGCACTGAGGTCTCAAGATTTCTAACTGAAAGGTGGACGGAATCCAGCATTAACAGTGCTAGGAAACTGTAGGATCCTCTAATTTTCCTTACTGCCGTGAATCAACATTTCCCTTATCAGAGTGGTAGGTAAAGGCACAGAGAGGGCAAGACGTTTTATTAAGGTCACACAGCAACCAATGAAGGGGCAAGAAGAGCAACAGCTGGAAGGCCTGTGTTCTAATCATCTTTTCTCTCAATTGCTTTCAATTGCTCCTTGTGTTCTGGGCTAAAGCACAGCATGTAGTGTTTCTACACCTGGAGCTGGTGGACGCTGCTGGCGCCCTCGGCCAGGCTTCACAAATGGGAATCACCCTGGCCAAGTCACCTTCACCCCAGGTCTGCTTTTGAGCTCCTCGGGGCCTACTAGAAACTCCCTCCGATCCTATGCGCCTCCAGATTAGAGGCTCCCAGGATGTCATCTGCATCCACCATCTCTTTAAACATCATACCTGCCCTGTGAGAGGCAGGTGACACAGAGGAGTGAGCCGAGGCTCAGAGGGTTCAGCCACTTGCCCAAGGCTATGAGCCAAGCTATGACCTGGGTCTGTCCGACACCAGGGCCCGACTCTGCCACTTCTGGGATGGCACTGGGAAAGGACGTGAAGGGGAGGTGGTGTTACAGTTGTGCTCTGGAGGATGAGGGATAAGCTAAGTTATTAAAGGGTCCCCTCACTGTACAGTGCTTTTCAGATTAGCATGGTATTGCCCATAGACTCACCAACATGCCCACTCGCTTGCTCATCCATCTACCCCTGCATGACGATTTACTGAGCACCCACCATGTGCCGGGCAGCACTGCCCAGCTTCTGGGGACACAGTGGTGGGATACAGTGATGGCCAAAAATAGGGTCTCTGTCCTTACAAGGCTTCTAGTTATATGATGTCTCCACAACAGTGTGAGGAAGGCCAGATGTCAAACTGTCACCCCCATTTGACTGACTAGGAAACTGGGGCTTAGCCAAGTGATGTGACTGGTCCAAGGTCACACACATTAAGTGAGTGACATTACTAAGATCTGAACGTCGGTTTTCCAACCCCCTCAGTTACATCGCCCTGCACACCAATGAGATGGCAAAGGAGAAGATGTCGGCTTGCTTTCTCTTCTCCTTTCTTCCTTCCCCCCTCCCTCAGCCCCTCCCTCCCTTCCTTGCTTTCTTGGCTTAAAAAATGCAGAGAGGATGGCGCATTCTTACTAGGCTCTATGTGGAGAGTCGCAGCCATCAGGGACTCTGTCCAGGCCTGGGGACCCTCTCTGAGCCCCCAGAACTTTGGAACCAAGGTCTTTTACAGAGAAGCTATTAGCATGCGTGTAAGTCATTGCAGCCAACCCGGGGTTTTTAATCAGGCAGCATTTGAACTGTCCGATTTTGTCTGTGATTTTGCCGGATGTTTATATCATTTGTAATGAGACAAATTGGGACAAATTGCCAAGGACACTTATGTAAATGAAACCAACAGGAACGCTTCCGTCTCTGGGGGTCTGTGGACAGCTTCCTTCACTTTCTTGTTCCTTTCTCTCCAGGGATGTTGTAGGGGAAAAACGGTACTTTATATTCTGAGAAACTTCTCCCGGGGCAAACAGGATGTTCCTTGTAAGACAACCGCTTTACATCTCTGGTTGTGATCCTCTCCTTCGTCTTATTTACTCCCTAACCCACCTCGATGGAAAAGTAATGGCGTGATAAATGCAATCGTGTAAACTTTCTCTGTCGTCCCCTGCAAGAGAGTGGCTCAGGTCTGCACTTGCTGGAGTTTGTCTGCAGACACTTTGGAGGATTCCTCATTCAATTAAGTCTGGGAAACAGTGCTGCTAAAGTTAACCCAGAGTCTTTCCTGCATGACCTCCTACTGCTAATGAGCAACGAGCGTCTCCCAGAACACACGTGGCTTATAGGAGACCTTTTATGGAATCAGTCATGAGCAGAACCAGCTTTGGAAAAAGCCCTGTGAACACGGTCTCCAGGAGGCCCTGCTAAAACACAGCCTCTTTGGCAGCAGCCCAGACCCCTTCTGGTCTATTACACTTCGTAAGTCTGGCTCCTGATAAGCCAGATTCTGGAGGGTGAGGTCCCGATCCAAGTGGGCAACGTGGCTAAGGAATACGGGCGCTAGAGGACCGTGGTGTGCGGGCCTGGAGGGGCAACGTCTGTCCTCAGCCAAGCATCCACTCACCTTAATCTGCTGGCCTTGGCGACAGCGTGTACCTTCTGGTCCCCTGGCCTCTGCTCCTGCTATGGCCTCTGGTCTCTAAGCCGTTCTCCTTCTCTCCACACTTTGCAGTGAAGGCACATTATCCTGTTATCTCATCTTATCTTCCCATCCAGACTTGAGGTCTTCAGGATGGAGACCCTGAGTTAATCTTGAGATCCTTACTCTCCAGCCCAGGGTGAATAATTATTGCATGTTTACTAGGTACCAGATCCTGGGCCCTAGAGGTGCCAAGACAAATGAGATGTGGACCCTGCCCAGAAGAACGTGCTGCTTAGTGGAGGCGACAGGCAGGAAACCATAGTTACAATCAGTGTGATCACTGGGGTGATGGGGACGTCCAGTCAAAGGGTGGAGGCAGGATAGAGGGACCCTCCCCAGCCTGGGGACATCCGGGAAGGCTGTTTTCCAGAGGACAAGCAGTGGCATGAGGGACAAGTAGGAGGTAGAAGTGTGTTCCAGGCAGATGGAACAGCATGGAACAGCCTGGGCTAAGGCCCAGAGGCAAGAGAGAGCACACTGGTTTAAGGAACTGGACGAAGGTCAGTGTGCTTCTGGGGGTGGGGGTGCATGAGAAATGCAGAGACTAATGAATGCCAGGTTGGGTATCTGAGGAAGAGGATGCCGAAAAAGGGAGCTCCAAACCCTGCTCCTTTTACATGCAGAGGGAAGCTTGGGCTAGAGGGAGGGCTTCACATCACAGCTTATTAAATGCGCAGACATGAAAACAAAGACCCAGCCCCCTTACCCAGCCCCTACCTGAGTACCTGGGTCCTGCGAGGCCTTGCCTCCCCCCCGCCCCTGCCCCACTGGCTCTGGGCAAGACAAGGAAGGAAGGAAGGGAGGAAGAAGGGAAGGAAGGAAAGAAGGAAGGAAGGAAGAAAGGAAGGAACAAAGAAAGGAAGGAAGAAAGAGAGAAAGAAAGAAAGAAAGAAAGAAAGAAAGAAAGAAAGAAAGAAAGAAAGAAAGAAAAGAAAAGAAAGAAAAAGAACGTCAGCCTTTCTCCTTGCTGTTCCCTCCGCCTAAAACATTTCCCCTAGATTTATTAAAATCTCAGCTTATTAAAACCTCTCCTCAGATGCTCAGGGGTCATCTCTGACGAGAGATGCTCTCTGAACACCAGCTCTAGAATCAGCCCCCAGCCTTCTCTGCCTCCCTCCCGCTTTATTTTCCCTCCTCTGTACTTATTGCCGCCTGACATTCTATCAACTTGGTCATCATCCGCCTTAACTACTACGATGTAATATAAAAGCCCCTCGGAGGCAGGCCCTCTTTGCTGATTCCCAGTGTGGAGCTCCGTGCCTGGCCTGCACTAGGTAGGTGCTCGATAGAAGCTGTTGATGGAATAAAGAAACAAAAGACCTTCCATATGTATTGTCTCAACAAATTCTCCAAACCACCCTAAAGAGTCAGAAACACCATCCTCGTGTTTCTGGGGAAGACTCAGCAGGGGAAATGCTTGGGTAGGGTCCCCTCCCTTCCTTGGCCGTTGGTGGAGCCAGGATGCGAATCCAAATGTGCAGATTTCTACCTCTCCCAGCTTAATAAAGCCCTATTAAGCAGACACTTTAGTTCTCCAAAGGCTTCCTCCCCTACTAAAGTGGCCCTGCTCCCAAACGTGTTGTTCCGTCTCTTCCAAGGCGATGCAGCTCCCTGAGCTTTCTGGGGGGGGGGGGGGGGATAACAGAACAACTGAAATGAAATAAATAATTATAATGTACTGTGCGCTCACTGTGTGCCAGTCGCTGTGCTAAGGACGTTACTTGCGCCGACTCAGTTAATCCTCACAACAACCTATGAGATGGGGTTGTTATGATCCCATCCTACAGGTGAAGAAACTGAGGCAGCTCAAGGCCCCAGCAGTAGGTGGCGAGGTCTGGACTCAGGCACGGGCAGCTGGGCTCGGAGCGGCGCTCCTCTGTTCTCGTGGCCGTGCAGGGGTCCGGAGGGCAAAGGAGTCTCCTTTCGCCCTTTGCCAGACTCCATCTGGTGGGAAACCTCAGGCTGCTGGGAACTTCCCTGCGAGGAACTGGTGAGATCATGATTGTGATGGCAATGTGTTTTTTTTTTTTTCCCCTAGGGCAGACAATTAATCAAGAAGTATTAATGAAAATGCCAGCTCCATTATTGCAGAAACGTAAGTAATTTATTGGGAATTGGACTTGGGCCATTAAAATGTTATTACAGGCTTGTCAGTCGGCGCTCCATGTGCTTCTGCTAAGGAGCCACTGTCTTAATGAAATTGTTCTGTGCTGCGGACTCGGAGCTGACGGGGCCTGTGTGTACTGTGCCAGCGACGGTGACATTGGGTCCCCAGGGTGGGCAAAGCAGCGTTCATGTCCGTCCTGCGTTAAGGATCTGTGAAGCTCCTACTGTGTGCCAGGCACTGAGATGGGGAGCAAACCACGGAGACGCAGGCTCTGCTCTCCAGGGGCTTGTAAACTCAGGAGGGAAACATGTACGTAAAGACGGCGATGTGAGAGTGCAGGAAACTAGCACACGCAGGGACATTAGAAAGCTCAATTCTGGCTAAAGGTGGATGGGAGGCTTCCTGGAAGAGGCGTCACTATGCAAAAAGAATTTCTGCCCTAAAGTTGCCTCCCTCCCCCGAAAATCTGATGGGACTGTGAGTAGAAATTGGTTAACTGAGGGTTTAGTGTGCACCATGTGTTCTCAATGGGGATGATAGTATCTCAGGGAGAAGGTGGGTAAAAACTGGCTCTTTTGGGTGCAGGCGGTGCATGAAAAAAATTTCAATCCTTTTTATGTTTAAAGCACAGGTATACATACAGTAGATAAATAGGTATAGAGCATATTTTTGGTATTAAAATTTCATGGTAGGGGGGAAGAAGATTAAGGGCAAAAATGCCTAAAGAGAAGGTAAGGAAGAAAAAATTGAGAGCCCGGTGTGCAACCAGCACTTGGACTATGGCTCCCAGCACGAAGACAGCATGAGTGTGTCCTCCGGGCCATCCGGCTGACAGGAAACTGCAGGGGTTAGAGCCCACAGTGAGGAGGTGGGACTGAAGCTCCAGCCAGCCTAGACGCTGGCCAACCAACCTGACAGCTTCACTTTTCACCTTCTCTCCCATCCGTGCCCAGTGGAATCCTGTCGGTGGCCCCACCAGCAAGGTCTCCGGCTTTTCTCTTGGCTGTGGCAAAGTTTGGGAAGCAGATGAAGGCAATTCTCAGGGACTGACACTCCTTCCCAGCCAGCTGCCCTCATCTGCTTTGTGACACAGCCATATGGAAAGGTCTTCCCTCAACCATCCCATCCCAGATGGCCTCTGAGACTTAACTGATTGTTATTCGGGAACTGGGTGTTTCAGCTCATCAGCTCTCTTGTGGGCAGAGCTGAGCAACCTCCTGTTAAGCACACTCAGTCTACTCATTCAGTTCAGGCTGCTACACACATGGTGTTTCCCCTCCTGGGTCACAAAGAGCCAGCCAGCCCCTGCTGACGACTGACCAGGGATGGCCTTCTCTTTTGGAGAAGCCCTTTGTTGCCCTTTCTGATCTAACAGACCTTCTTCTAACGTGTCTACACGTTATTCATTCTATCAGTCAGGATAGGCTAGGATCTGCTGCAGTAACAAACAACCCCCAAATCTCAATGACTCAAAATAACAAAGGTTCATTTCTAGTTCTTTCCCCTCTCTCCCTTTCTTCCTTTCTCTTCTTTCTCCTGTTCCTGTCATTTCTCTCTCCTCTAGCCCCTTTGGGTTCAAAATCTTGGCTCTCTCACTTACTAGCTATGTAGCATTGGGCATGTTAACTTAGTTTTTTTTAATGCCTCAATTTCTTAACCTTTCAAGCAAGAGGTAATTATAGTACCCATTTAGTGGACTGTTGAGAAACTAGGTGAATTAGGGTGTGGAAAGTTCTCAAACTACACTGAACATAAAATAAATGTTCAGAGTTTTGTCTAATTAATAGCTCTATTATTATGACTCTGTATAAGGGAGTCAAAAATGAAGACCGTGTGAAGACCCACCCAGTCTTGATGGATGGGAGATGGACCTGGTCACGTATAGGGGCTGGTAGTGAACCACACTAATTGGGTGGGAAAGGAGGTGGAGGGATAAAGTGAGAGACAGGGAAGCCTTGACAGAAGAGGAGAGACTTGAGCTGGGATTTTAGGGAGAAGCAGGTAAAGTTTGCCAAATACAGGCAGACAGAAGAGCACTGAGGCAAAAGGATAAGACACTGCAGTCACGGCAGTGGGAGAAATCAGCACATCCCGGGGGCGCGGGGGAAGGGGGTGTTCCACAGGACAGACAATCAGATCAAGTGTGAGTTCTAGCAAAATCTCTGCCGTGGGAAAAGTGGGTGAGACCAGGACTCAGCCCAGAACCAGGAGGGGGCTGTGGCAGCAGCCAAGGGAGAGGCAGGAGAGACATTTGGGAGGAGGAACCAGCAGGACCTACAGACCCCACCTGCTCTGCGACATAGCCAGATGAGGCAGGCCTTCCCTGGGAGCACGTGCTCAACCATTCCATCCCATGGGACTGGCTCTTAGGGGTGCGGGAGGTGTCAGCCCTGGGTTTTTAGCCTGCCCCAGGGGGTTAGGACAGGATGCACCGCCATTATCAGGACGAGGATGCACCCTGGGCCAAATCGAGTTCCCTCAATTATGCTGGCCACATTCACTCAAAGCCAAACCTAATGTCGTTAGCCTGGGGCAGGGCGATCAGTCTGTTCTCCTGCCACCATGACAATGAGACTTCACTCCATTAAACCAATTTCCTCCCCATCTCCTTAGACTCAGGAAAATGGGAGTAACCTCTGGGGAGGGCTGTCTGATCCCTGACCTCTGGCTCACCCCGGCTAGCAGTGTGTTTTTCAGCCCTGCAGGCAGAAGGCCTATTTGCCGTCACTCAACCACACTGTCACTGAGGTCCCTGGGCTGTGTGATTCAGCCGTGGGATGTGTATCCTCCTCTCCAGTCACCCCCAGCAGTCTCGGAAAGGGAGAGCCAGCACTCCTTCCTCATGATGGCTCAGTTTTGCTAATTGCACTTAATTCCTCTGCGCTGTGCCCAGCAGGGGCCCGCTGAGAGCTCCCTATTGACTGTCTGCGAAGCTGGCTGGCCTGAGCCACTTGAAAACCAGGCCTGTGGCTGGGAAGGAGATCTGGCCAAGGGAAGGCAGGGGAGAGAGGCTCCGAGCAGGAGCGTGCTGTGTGCCAGGTGTTTCTGGCGCTCACCCATGCTTGTTGCCTCCTGCCCCATCTGTGTTGTGATTGGGTGTCTGTATGCCTGGTTTTCTCATGGGCCATGAGCTCACGGAGGGCAGAGATGCTGCTGTGGACATCTTTGTATACAATGCCTGTCCAAACCACTCATAAATGCTTGTGGATCAATCAGGGGGTTTGTTCACTAGAATGTAAGCTCCACGAGGGCTGCAACTTCTGTCTATTTAACTTAGCCAGTGCCTCGCACAGTGCCTGACACACTGAGCAAACAAATCCTCCGTCCCAGCAACCCTGCAAGGCAGGTGCGGTGGACTGCATCTCTGGGTTGCAATTCTTCACTCCCTCCTTGCCCTTCCCAGCCCCACTGACTTCGGATTTGGCCTTGTGACTTGCTTTGATCACTATAACAACTGGGAATCTGGACCTGACTCCAGAGTTGCTACTCTTTCCTGTGAAAACCATTAGGTCAGGAAAGGGTTTTACTGGGAGGGAGGGAAGAGTGGGACTGGGAGGTGAGTGTCCCAGGTTCCAGGAAGGCAGCTATGGCCATGGGCTCCAGGAAAGGAGGGAGACCTGCCACATGGATGACTCTGGCTTTGACCACAGAGTTTATGCTACCTCCCACCAGGGCTATGCGGATGATTCCACATCTTCTGGAATTTTTCTTGCTCTGAGCAACTGGCCTTAACTCTCTGTCCGGCCCTTCAGTCTCATGCTAACTCTGTCATGCTGTGCCTTCCATGGGAATTAGCCTTGCCTTTCAAAGATGCCCTGAGGTACGGGGCAGCTGTCCACATCTGGTGCACTGGCTCTGCGGGGCTCTCACTGTGGGACCCCAGCTAAGGCAAGCCCCTCCGTGCCCCGGACAACTGTGAACCAGGGGCCTGAACCACACGGGCTCAAAGGACCCGTCTGCTCCAATTCTAAAAGCTGCCTTCCTCCCCTAACCCCAGCTGGGACCGAGCGCCATCTCTCTTAGAATAAAGTTGACTAGAATTGTGACCTGAGAAGGCACTTCAGAGATCCTGAAGGAGTGACTGATGAATCTGAGTCTCACTGTCAAGCCAGAAGACCTGAAATCAAGCCCTACCTTTGTCACGCCTTAACCCATGTGACTTCAGAAAAGCCAGCGCATTTGGGGGGAACCTCAGCTTCCTGATGCAGGAAATGCGTAACAAGAGCCACTGTGTAGAGCTGTGTAAAAGAGGAAAGGGTATAATACATGTGAAAAAAACCCACATGTATTAGATGCTCAATAAATTTGGAACATACATCTCTAGAATAATCCTCTGGGGGGAGGGGTGGGGTATGTATTACTGTGGACGGTGGCTGATGGATGTGGGCTGACGGTCTGCACTGTTGTCAACAGAAAATATATTCTCCTGGTTTATAATCGTTGGGGCATTTATTCAGGATTATATTAGTGGCCATTCTAAGCACATTACCCATTAGCTCACTGAGATTTAGAGCAACTGTATGAAATAGGTAGAATTAGTTTTTCTCCTTTTACGTATTAATGAAACTGAGGCATGCCGGGGGTGGGGGAGATTAACAGAATTGGCCAAGGTCACTCAGTTACCAAAAGGTCAGGACTCAAATACGGGTCAGCCTGGCCCCGGAGTCCTGGCTCCTAACAGCCATGCAATGATCCCTCCTACTTTCTCACTACTCGGAGCTGCGTAAGGACGTGATGCCGGACCGTCACGCTGGGTCTGACAGCCTCCTGGAACTGCATTTATTAAACAGTGCCTTGATAAGGGTCCATGGGTCTTTGCTAAGGAGAAACTTAAGAAGCACCCCTACAAAACTCGCAGTGGTGTTTGTGATAAGGATTTGGTTAAAACAGTAGCTCACTGCATCCCACAGGGCTCAGGGGAGAAATTTCTCTCAAATATCAGTGTTAGGAAAGGTGAGTGGTTCTCAAACTTAAACGTGCATCACCATTACCTGGAAGCTTGTGAAGACACTGATGTCTGAGCCTCACCCTCAAATTCTGGGCTGGGGCCTGAGAATTTGTCTATCTCACACATTTCTAGGTGATGCTGAAGCCACTGGCCTGGGGACCACACATTAAGAACCATCGCTGTGGAGGTCTGTGTAACAGATCATGTTTCCATCTTTGCAGGGGTTGCTAGGAAGCCTAGAGACAAATTAGGAACACTCCAGCAAAAGTTCATGTGCTTTCCATTCCAACTTTATGCCCAATTTCCTTTTATTTTATTTTTTTACTAGGATTTTCCTATTTTCACAATTTTCTGACTCACATAAATGAGCAAGTTAGCATTTAAAAAGTTTTGTTCAACTGTATCTGTATGTGTCACCAAAAAAAAAAAAACTATGAAATGCACACACACACATACACAATTAATCAAAAGATTCAGTGAAATGGCTAAGTGCTTAGATTTCAGCATTAGGCTGACAAGGGATTCAAATTCAGCCACTCTGTGCATCAGTTTCCTCATCTGTAAAACAATGCCTCCTGCGTCCTAAGCCCTTTGGAAGGATTCTGCCCACGACAATGCGACAGCGCATGCACTGAAGTGCTTAGCGTGGTGCCTGACACAGCCAGCTCAATAAGTGCTAGTGATCATTGTAATTATAATCGGGCAGAAACATAAATAAACAGCCTCGTGGTTGCCGTTGCTCTGTTGACTCGCCCACGTGAGTGGGAGGAAGTGAGGAAGAGCTTTCTCATTCTGTGTGATAAGCAGCCACCGTGGAGAAGATGGCTTTGTCTTTTCCCGTCTTTGCTACATAGGATTCTGCGATTCTGCAGGAGACGGAGCAAACAGCACACACCGTGGTGAACAAGTTTTTCCTGCCCGGAGTATGGCATTGTGGAGCGCCCCGGGAGCCCCATTATATTGCTATCACACTGGGGCAAACAGACATCTCCCTGTTGGAGAGTGATGACAAGTAATGTCAAAGCACAAAATCCAAGTATTCAGAGCCCGACTCCGAGCCAGAGTAACCTTCCCTGCCTCCACCCAGGATCGTGCTTCCAACTAGGACCTTAATTCTGAGTTCTGAACGTTTCCTCCAGCAGAGAAGATTTTACAGAGCAGGGAAGGAGCTGCACCCAAGCCCAAGGCCGTGGGGCTGTCATTTCTCTGAATGAAGAAATTTCACCTTCACGCTAATTTCATTTTCATTATGAGTCAGTTGGGTGTAGACATAGTTCTCCCCATTTTATGGGTCAGTAAACTGAGGCACAGAGAAGCAAAGTGAACTGCTGAGGTCACACGATGGACGTTATCCGACCGTTCTCACATGACTACAAGGTGAAGCCCAGCAGACTGGCTGCCTCAGGATTTAAAGCTCTTTCATACCTTTTGTTCCCCTCTCGTGTTTGACTGATGACAGCTGGGTGAAATGGAGTCTTATCTGGAATGAATTTAAGGGTTTCCTCATTCCTAGGAGGGCCCGGGTGACAGCTGTGGGAGACCAGGGAAAAGGGCAGGATATGGGGTGTGTGCCAAACAGACCTCTGTGTCAAGTTTTGGTGCCCACTCTTTTCCTGCCTTCACTCCCCTGGCCCAGTCACAGCCCTGATGTGAAAGCCTTCCAGATGGTATCCAGGTGACCCAGACAGGCCCCAAGTCAGGGGCCATTAATATGCAAGACCCAACAAAGCAAGAGGCAGGAGCGGTGTATGGCCGCGCAGAGAGCCTTGGACCCAGGGTCAAGAGCCCTAGATCTGACGTTCGCTAGCGGTGGTGTGATCTAGTGTGCAACCTGAGTGTGATGTGGTCCCTCCAGACAGCCTGGCCTCCAGCTTCACACTCCTCCTGAGGCCATCCTCCTTCATCCCATCCTCCCTATGGTACCCTGAATAAAGGCCCCCAGGATGGCCACATTCTAGTCCCTGGAACCTCTGTGAATGTCCTCATCTGGTAAAGACTTTGCTATGTGGTTAAGTTAAAGATCTTGAGATGGGACACCACCCAGGATTAACTGGGCGGGCTCTAAATGAAACCCCATGTACCCTTATAATAGGAAGGCAGAGGAGATCTGACAGAAGAGTGCAAGGAGGCAGCGAATGGAGGGATGTGGCAGCGACAACACCTTGATTTTGGCCCAGTGATACTGACTGTAGAATTCTGAGCTTCAGAACCGTGAGAGAATAAATTTCTGGTTTTTTTTCAGCCCATCAAATTTGTGGTAATTTGTTACAGCGGCCACAGGAAGCTAGCTAATACAGCCCCCAAACAAATGCAGTTCTAAAAGCATGGGCAAGTCATATAGATTTTACTGAAGATTTCATCGGGAGATGAGAAACGAATTCCCACTGAGCATGATACGGCTGGAAATTAACCAGGCTCCACATTAGCGATCTCTGCCCTTTAGGATCCCTCCCCTCAGCCGAGACCCTCATCTTGGGTCTGTACCATATTTCCGTGACCCCAGAGAGTCTTGGGCAGTTTATTTACGGCCACTCCCAGGCGAACAAAAGGACCCTCCCTGAAATAAAGCATTCAGCCGGCAGGGATCGACTATACATAAGAAAAGGCGGTATTTTCTCTGTCGTGAGTGGACTGAGCAGGGACTCAGAGTCGTACAGACCTGGAAGCCCCCTCCAGGCCGTCACTCAGTGCTGGGAGACAGCAGCCTCTCCGCAGGTGCCTCAAGATCTCATCTGTTAATTGAGGGGTTTGAATACCTACCTCTTAGGGTCACTGTGAAAATAAGAGATGCAGGTAGCCTGGGTTTGGCACATAGTCATCACTCAACAAATGATCTTTTATATTAGACAGTGATGTTTGGATTAATTGAGCACTTATTGTGGGTTGAGTATTACTCTAAGCTTTTTACAAGGATGAGCGCATTCATCCCTCACCTCTGCTCTATGAAACTGGCATGAGAAAAAGGAGGCATGAGAAGCTAAATACAGTGAACTGAAAGTGACTGTGGCGGGCGTGTGGATCCAAACTAGGGCAGTCCCCCTCCAGAGACACACCTTTAGTCATGAGTGAGATGGGGGACCCTGTGAAGAATCTAAGCTGGGATTTGGCTGTGTCTGAGGGTGCTGGCAAGCCGGCGGTGGTCCCTCCACCAGCTTCGGCGAGGGGATCTGAGCGTTTCCTGCAAGAGAGCACATCCTGGGGAAAGGAGCTCGCAGGAGTAGCTGGGCAGTCAGAGGGCAGCTTGGTGGCTGCGCTGGCATCTGGCCCCAGCCTGGGGTGCTGCCTGGTGGGAGGGAGCAGTTTCTTGGACAAAGCAGTGCTTCAGGGGAGAAGCAGAGCAGCAGGAGAAAGAAACAGCCGATGCCACATTTTGTAGCTGACGTTCTGCGAAGAACAAGTGTGAGTGTGAACCAAGGGCTTCTGAGTTATGACTGTGAATGTGGCCTCACTGACACAGGCTGGTGAGATAACAGCTATTAATTTTAGTAAGTGTTGTTATCAGGACTAAATGAGGTCACGCAGGTACACTAGACATGTCACATGGCCCGCCAGGCCCAGGTCCCTACACTGCCCAACCTACAGCCCCAGAAGAAAGAGAACACCTGAGACGGCCAAGTCCAAGGCCCGGGGACTCCAGTCCTCCCACTCGTCTGTTCCCCAGCAGCTGATTGGCCACCAAAAGCTGTCAGTCATCTCAAAGGCTGTGGAGAGAGAGATTGCTGCCTGCTGGTTTAAAAAGGATGGGCTTCACATCTATTAGAATGGCCATAATTAAAAAATATATACAGTAACAAGTATTGGCAAGGGTGTGGCAATACTGGAATCCTTGCACATGTTTTGTGGGGATGTAAAATGGGGCAGCTCCTGTGGAAAGCAGTTTGGCAGTTCCTCAATAACTGAAGTACAGAATTGTTCTAGGACTCAGCAATTCTACTCTTAGGTATAAACTCAAAAGAACTGAAAACAGGTGTTCAAAAGAAAAATCTATACATGAAAGTTCATAGTGGCACATTTATAATAGCCAAAAGGTGGACAAACTCTGTATGTTCATCAAACAATGAATGAAAACACACACACACACACAGGAATATTATTTAGCCATGAAAAGGAATGAAACATTGACACATGCTACAGCATGAATGACCCCTGAAAATATGATGCCAAGTGAAAGAGGTCAGACACAAAGACCCCAGAGGGTATGAATCCACTAATGTGAGATGCCCAGAGTAAGCAATTCTGCAGAGACAGAAAGGAGACTAGTGGTCGCCAGGGGCTGGGGGCAGGTGGGGAGAGGATACTGGGTTTCTGTTTGGGCTGAAGAAAGTTTGGGAATAAGATAGTGGTGATGGGTGAACAACACAGTGAACATTCTTAATGCCACTGAATTGTACACTTTAACATGGTCAAAATCATCAGTTTTATGTCATGTGTATTTTATCACAAGAAAAATACAAAGAGGGGCGAGATGTATCTGACTCTCCCTCTGTCTCTCACAGAAATTGTCACTGGGAAATGCCAAGAAAATGTGGACATTGGAGCAGAGGCTGAAAGATCTTAGGAAGAGCAGGCCCAGAAACGCTTCCAGAGTAGATCCAGACACCTTGGATCAGCCGCGGTGACAAGGATGCAGGGGCCAGGATGCGCAGACAGGACAAAGGAGGGAGGGCAGGCCGCTGGTGCAGAGAGCTTGGCGGAGCACCTGGGATGAGCTCTCGCTGCTGCAGGAGCTCACCCCAACTTACAACTTGGAGGAACCGAGGCTCAGAGCGGCGGGCCCACCCCTCGCTGTCCACTGACACAGAGGCAAGAATCAAATGTAGGCCTTTAATCGCGGCTCCATGCTGTGCCCCAGGTTAGGTCGATAACCCTGCTCAGGTCATTTCCTGAGCTGGAGGAGGGAGAGAGGGAGACCCACTGGCTCAGAGAACCAGATCTGCTCAGGGAAGAGGTGGCCCAGTGCAAATGGGCTTCCTTGTGCAGAGAAGTGGTTTGCAGAGACCGCTCCTGGGGGCTGAACCTGTCTCAGTGTAATTCTCAGTCATTCTGGCCAGATGAGACCACTGGCCAGATGAGTTCCCCTGCACGGAAGGCTCTGCAGTCAGCCCCTACAGGTGGGGTTGCCAACCTCGGTTAAATACCAGGAATGAGCAGAGAACAGGGGCTTATTTTCCTGTGGCTTCCTCACCTTCATCCACCATCCTGCTGACCTCCACCCCGCCTCCCCAGGCTTCTTGGAGACCAAACAGCCCACATTTGCACAAAGCCTTGCCAGTCCCAACTGCCCTTTGGCTTCTCCCTACAAGGATGACATGGGCCACAGTGAAGGTCAAGATGGGCTCTGGGCTGAGGGTCCTAAGTATCCTGCTTGGGCCTCGAGGTGGCATCTGTGGTTTCTTTCCTCTGCTGCTCCAGATCCCCTCCACTGAACCTACTTTGTCCAACATAGACTGCAGTGCCATGGGCTTCGGCACTAGAGAGGACTCTTCAGGTTCCATTGCACCCCTGCCCCACCTGCCCCAAGCTCATTCCAGTTGGCTTTCTGTCACTGGCAACCAAGAGAATCCTGACGCTGAGGAAATTTCCCTAAAATCGGACCCGCCCTTCATCCCGCCCTTCCCACGTCAGTTAGTGCTGCCACCTGCTGGCCAAGTCAGATAACTGCGAGGCCCCCTGCTGTCCACCCTCACCGCCGATGCGTCTCCAGCCCCAGTAGATTTTACTTCCTGCCATCCCCTGAACTTTGTCCCTTTCTCTCCAGCTTAGTTCAGGCCTCATGATCTCTTGCCTTTAGCAGTTTTCTTTAGTAGTTTCTCAATTGACTTCCGTATTCCCCAATCTCTTTCCTTCCAACTTCTGCATCTACCCGAGTCTACCCTCCAGTGGCAAGTAAGACCAGAGTGATTTCCCTGAAATTCCATGCCCTATACCCTCTATCAATAACACCCATTGTCTGTGTACTGAAGTCCAGACGCTTCTGCCTGGCATTCAAGGCTCTGCCTGGCCTGGGCTCCACTTACCCCATAGCCCCAGCAGAAGCCCACGTGGGATTCGAGCATGTGCCGGACTCTCTCACCTGCACCCCTTGCTCATGCTGCGCCCTTGCTGGGACACTTTCCGGCCTCCACTGTTTGGCTAACTGGTCACCTCCGTGACCCCTGCCCTCACATGCCCCAGCTGTGTCACTTGACCTCGAGGCTCCTACCCAGACCCCCGTGCAGACCCTCCCTGGTCACGTGTCCATGACCCTCTGTTTACTTGTCTGTCTCTGTGGCATCTGTCTCATCTGTCATTGTGTGCCTGGCTCCCAGCACAGGGCCTGCCACATAGCAGGGGCTCATTAATGAATCGGTAAATAAGTTAACAAAAGAATGAACAAAAAATGATCAGTGAGTCTAGACTCTCAGGTGAGGAAAGTGGAAGCTTTTCTTCCCACCCCTCCTTCCCACCAAAGGTGTGATTTGGACCATGGCGGCTCCTCTGTGTACCAGTTCAGCTCAGCACAACCTCCAGCGACACTTTGAATTCCTGTAAATTACTTCCCTGCTATGACTTGTAAGCTGGGTTGCCAAGCAACGGGAGGGGATTTGGTCCTTATCAAAGGGCCTCATCTGTACATTATGCACTCTGAAGGTGCCCTAGTGCAGGTCGGGGGCAGGCAGAGCCCCACTCCCTCAGCCCCTCTGCCCTGCTGGGCACTCCGGCCGCAGTCTCATCCCTGGCCCTGAAAGCAGCTGGCCCTGCTGGGGGCACCCGAGACAGCCTCTTTCCGAGATGCTATCCCAACTGGCTCACTCTGGGGTCAGGAGAGGAGAGAGAGCTCATGAGCTGCGACCTGGCGCAGAACCCAGAGACCGCACGCTTTGAAATCAGGAAGCTGGGGCTTTGCAGCCCAGAACTGGCACTTAGCCACGTGCCCTTGGGGACGTCCTTCTCCTGGGCAAGTCTGGTCTGCTCGTCTGGTCAGTGTAAACAGTAAGACCCACTCGCCAGGCTCGGGGAGGATTAGCTGAGATGATGTGGGCCAGTCCCACTGTGATGTTAGCACTGAGCAGCCGCACATGAATGGCTGCTGTTGTCTGTGATCCTGGAGGGCTGTTGCCACTCCGGGGAGTAGAAACCACAGCACTGGGAGGTCAGGCTTGAGTGAGAGGCTCTGCTTGTGTCATTGTGGCCCTTTGGGAATGTCTTGTCACTCACCCTAGACATCACAGCCACATGGCAGATGGGTGGATGTTCAACCTCCAAATTTCCTTCTATCTCTGAGAGTTTTTTCAGCTACCATTCACTGGGCCTCTGCTACAACCAGGACGTGAGCCAGGCGCCCCTCTCCCCCTCCCAAACGGCCTGTGATGAAGCTGTTTCCATCCCCATGGGCACCAGGCTCGGCTGCAGGGTTTGAATCCAGGTGTGCCTAATCTGAAAGTCCCTGCGGCCCAGAAGCAGAGCGGGGAGGTGCTGAGTGGTGGAGAGGTGCGAGGCCAGGAGGGAAGGCCACCTGTGTGGGCTGGACTGGGGCCAGGGCACAGGGCCCCACGGTAAGTATTTGCTGATGGAGTGGCCTTAAAAGCAAAGGAAATCCATGCATTGTGCGGGGCCTGACCTTAACCTTTCACAGTCTTGTGAATTAAAGGCCTCAGAGAAAGGCTTGAGGGTGGGGGCCCTTGGGCTTCGAGGGGCTCTGAATCATACACAGAGGGGGCTGCCTGCCTCACCCACCTGGTGATAATCCAGAGTGAGGTCATTTGATGGTGACTTCAGCTCGGTCCTGCTGGCACCATTCCATCTCAGTGGCCACTTCTGGCCCCTGCCGCCTGCTTCACTGCCCTCTGCCAGGGTCAAGGCCAGACAGGCTGCACCTCTTCAAGGACACCTTTCCAGATGTCAGAAAGCTGCATGGTGGTCCCTCCCTGTGCTGCGAAACCTCCATTACAACACAAAGCACACATTTCAACCTCGTTCTCCCAACCTGAGCACATGAGTCAGGTCTGGTCCACATTTGGTCTGCAGCCCCCGCACAGGGTGGGAGCAGAGCAGGTGTCTACAAGAATAGTGGCGAGGGGGAATGAATGCAGTCTTTCTTCTGTTTTCTCCACTGCTAATGCATTTATTGTTTCTGGCCCTACCTGCCCTCAGATTTCACTCCATTTCCTTCCTCCATCTTGCATAGCTTTTAAATACCACTTGTGTCTTATTGAGATTAAAAACTAAGAGAAGCCTTGAACAGCTAGTGTGCCTCACCCTAAGAGAGGGTGGTGGAACCATAGGCTAGGATTTTGAGGGCAGAGCTGAAGCCAGGCTGAAGTTTCACGGGATGCTCTAGTCTGGCTCCCAGGCAAGGATCCGCCTTCTGCCTCCATCTCTCGTTCTGTCTCTAGGGATGGCTGGCAGCTGACTATGGTTCTGATCCATTGCTCCCATAATTACCTCCAAATGTTATTTTCATGAAGCCATATTCTCCTCCACACCGCTGTGACTCCCAGCCGTCCCCGCCACGTGCCCCATTAGTTTCAAACCTGGAGCTGGTGTATTTAAAGGGCACCACAGCCCAGCTCACAGCCCTGGCCTACAAACCAGGACAGGGCTGCTCTGGAGAGAGAGGGCAGGAGCAGGTGTTTATCAAATACATACAAGGGGTGTTGAGCTTACCCGTGGCAGGCGTGCTCTCTGTGATGACCTGCTATGGTTATAATCCCTGCTTTATAGATTGAGGAGACTGAGGTCCCGAGAAGGGGTGCAACTTGCCCAGGGGGTCCACGGCAGAACGTGGGCTTATGCCAGGGCTGTCTGGTCCCAAGCCTGGGCTCCATGCCCTGCACACACCTCCTCCCACCTCCTGTTCGGAAGTACCACCGGTGACCCAGGATCACCTCTTGGGAAAGGTGCATGTACAAAATTAAAAGTCCCGGGAGACAGAGGCCCTTTCTCGTCCAGGAGGCTCTGTCCTCTCTCTCCATTTGCACAGACGCTGAACTGGGACTCTGACCCCACGGTCTGGCTCTGGGCTGGCCCAGGTCGGCCTCCGTGCTGAAATGTCATGTCACCAAATGTAAAGGTGTGCAGCCACTGCCAAGTTCATGGTAGGCTGAATTGTTGTTTATTTGGACAATAACTAGAGAAGGTTGACTGAGTGCTCACTGTGGGCCAGGCACCCTGCTTCGCATCGGTCTCCTGATTGAAGCCCTTAATATTAAGCCCGTTTTCTAGATGAGGAAACAAGATCCAGGAGGCTGGCTGACTGGCCCAAGGTCACAGAGACGGTACGTGGTGGAGCTGGTATTGAAAACTAAATCTCATTCCAGCCCAATTCTGCGGCACAGTATTTCCAAACATGGACTGGCCACCCGCTGGCTGCATGCCCGTCATGGCGCTAGTCAAGTTCTGTGAGCTCTTTCGCTGAATCAGTGACATTGGAGGCACATCCTATTTGTTGTTAAATAGAGTTTATAGAAGGGGAAACTGAGGCTCCGAGCAGCTGGCTGACGTGCCCAGGGTTGCACAGCTGACAAATGGTGGAATGGAGATTTGAATCAGGCCCTTTTGGTTCCAGACAGCTTAAACTCTAACCATTTGCTGTCCTACCCCTGCAAATTGTATATGCCTACTGAATGCAGGGCACTAAGCTAGGCTCTTGGGAGGCAGTGATCAGTGAGACATGCTTCGAGGGAGGCCAAAAGGGAAGTCCTCAGACACAGCGCAGTGTGAGAAGGGTGGTCTGAGGTGTCTGTCCAGGGCTGGGGAGGCTGGGAAAGGGTCGGCATGGGTGTATGGAGGCCAAAAGCGGCTCCCAAGAGTAGAGGAAGCTTAATCTGGATCTTAAAGGACAAGCAGGATTTGGGTGGGGGAAAAAAATAAAAGGAAGAAGGAAATTCCAGGCAGAGGGAACAGCCTGTGCTAAAGTCTAGAAGCAAAATACAGCATGATGTTCTCAGGGAAACGCAGGTCTTTCCATGTGGGATTGGCCAAGAGTTCCGGGTGGTGATCAACTTAAGGTACAGGTGGAGAGGCAGGCCAGGGCCAGGTTGAATACAGTATGGGGGCAGGAGCAGCAGTGCAATCTGATGGTCCATTAATCTAGGACAAAGGAGGCAAGAATATGCAATGGAGAAAAGACAGTCTCTTCAATAAGTGGAGCCTGGAGAACTGGACAGCTGCATGTGGAAGGATGAAATTAGAACACTTCCTCACACCACAGACAAAAAAAAACTCAAAATGGATTAAGGACCTAAATATGAGGAGTTTTATGGCTTCAGGGCCCTCCAGGTCCATCCATGCTGTTGCAAATGGCAGGATTTCATTCTTTTTTATGGCTGAGCAGTATCCCACTGAATGAATACGCCACATCTGCTTCCTCCGTTCATCTATTGATGGGCACTTGGGTTGTTTCCATGTCTGTCCTTATTTAAATACCTCATTCAGGTCAGTGCTGGAGGAAGTGAAGGACAAGATATTCAAGTGAAATTCATCTGCTTAGTCTTGGGTCCTCCAGTTTCTTCTCCTTCCCCTATTCACAGTGTTCTGACTTCTCACTCCCTCCTCCCATGCCCGTCACATGCTCACGTCCACCTCATTGTCCTGAGCATCATGAAATCTTGGAGGTGGGAAGGCACCTCTGCATTCTTGGCTACTGCCCCCTCCTCCACCTGTGGCCAGAAATATTCTACTTGATTGCTTCCAATGATGGGGGACTCATTACCTGAGATAAAGGGCCTGTGATTCTGATCAGTTGGGCTGTGGTAAGACATGAGTTGCCCTGATCTCAACTGAGATGTGGGGACACTAAGCAGGTGCCACTGTTACAATGCATAGGATTCCTGGGGGAGAAAAGGGACTTCTTAGCTGTGTCTGGGTGAGAGGCTGCAGGTCAAAGATGGATGCCTTGTATGCTGCAACGACGTCGCCCTCCAGTGTAATCATAATAGCTGGCGTTTACTGAGCTCTTACTGTCTGCCTGGTATTGTGTGCTAGCTCATTTAAACTTGCTGCTTCTGCTTTCACCCACAGTCTGATGGCAAATTTTTAGAGGTGACATTGCTAGAGGGAGGAGGAGTGAGTGAGTTGTTTCTGTCTGGCTCCTGCTCCAGCCTCTGGTTCCCGCTAAGGGTGGGTGAGTGGGTCTTGACCC
Organism: Vicugna pacos; assembly: GCF_048564905.1. NCBI lineage: Eukaryota > Metazoa > Chordata > Mammalia > Artiodactyla > Camelidae > Vicugna > Vicugna pacos. The sequence goes on from NC_133008.1 coordinate 12,853,184, forward strand.
CAGGACAGCCTGTGGGTCTACCTAGGCCTATGGGATCTAGAAATAGCCGTATGTATGGTCTAGGGCCTCAGCCTCGCATTCTCTGCAAAGGGGTCTGTAGAGGTGTGAAAGGACCCCCTTGTGCACCGGCCAAGCCTCCCCTTGCTGAGCAAGACCGTGATCTCCTCTTCAGCAACCTCGGACCTCTGATCTGTGGGTGTCCTTGGCGGTGCTTGCGCAGAAGGCAGAAGCCGTGCCCTGGCTCGGAGCGTGTGCAGTTTTCATCCGCCAAGCTCACCTAATCCAAGGGTACAAGTGTTTGTACGAGGTTCCTAACACTGAAATACCTCCCACTCATGAAACCCCAAGTGTGTCCATCCATCTCTCTTGCTTCTTTGGTCCTCATAAAACCCTGTGAGAGAGGCCAAGTAGGTACTGTTGCCTCTACCCTACAGAGAGGTATTACTGTCCCCATTTTACAGATTAAAAAATGATGCCCTGGGGAAGTGAAGCGACTTGCTTCCCGAGAGTTGGAATAAGAAATCAAAGCCAGGTCCACCCGAGTCCTGCTTCTCTGCTTCTTCCACTCATTGTTTCCATGGGTTAGCTTTTATACTCACAGGACTTGGCTGGGGTCACATGGCTACAAAGCAGTGGCGACAGAATTGATACCCAGAGACCACGGCCAGGTGTCCGGTGTGGGACATGTGGAATCGGATGACCCTTGTCAGCCCCTCTCTGGCTGGCTGCCTCCTCTCCCGCGGGTCCCTGCTGCTCCGGGCTCCCACTGGCAATCTATGGGGCAGGGGAAGGCTTGGCAACTCCTTCCTTCTCCCGGCTTCCCTGGCTGCCAGAGAGGCAGGTGGCTTCCCCTCATCTCCCATTCAAGGGGCATTGAGCTTGCAGAAGGCAAATGAATGAGCTCTTCAGCCAGGGAAGATTTTGTTGCTAAAATACACAGTCTGATTATGAGTGATTGAGGGGCTGGAGAGAGAGACTGTAGTTAGTTGGCCGTGATTTGTTCTGATTTGAAGTAGTTCTAAACAAGCCACCGGGAGGCAGGGGCTGGGGGCTGCAGAGTTCAGTGCCGTGGGCCTTTGGCAGCGACACATTTCCCGTGGATGCCAGGGCTGTTTCTGACAATCCTGGACAGGGTTTTCAAACAGTTTTTCAAATCTGATTCGGTACATTTATCTTGTCTCCTTTCCATTTGGCACGAAAGCTTCGTCCCCATTTTGTCTTTCTCTCTCTCTTTTCTTTCTCCTTTTTATACATATATATTTTTTATTTTATTATATATTTTTTTCTCTCTTCAGCATCAGAAGTGAGCCGCAAATTAAGTGGAGGCGGCTTGGGAAACCGAAACCAGCCTGGTGTGGGATAATGATGTTATCGGTGGCCTGGGATTCGTCGTGGCACTGCCTCCCGTGTCTGTCTGACAAGGAGAATCTGCTGGAGGGAATTCATCCCGTCAGGATTGAAGGCAGTAATTCGGGCCAGTGATTCATGACCCCTTTATGGGCTCATGAATACATTCATCTTCCAGATTTATCTCATTTGAAAATCCATGATCGTCCATTCCAGCAGGAGGTGGTGGAGCGGGTGCGATGGGCGGGGGGACAAGCCTCTTTGCAAATAAAGATGAAGGGGCAGGACTGGCGGCTCCTCCGTGTGATGGGAAATGTGGCTCAGCGAAGAGGTTTCAGTTAGATGGTTCGAGAGACGACTGACTCAACCCCGCAATCAGGCCACATAGCTCCTCCCTCACCAGGAGGAGAGGACGACAGAGTCCGGCCCCCCATCTGTCCCTTCTGCCTTGGTTTGAGTCATAGGGTTGCCACAGCTGCAAGCAACCGCCCTGCTCCTGCCCTTTAAACCAGACTGAGCCAGCCACCCATCATTTGTGAACTCTCTGGGGGCACAAATGCCTGTTCAGGGATGAGGGCCCTGGACCGACCCCAACAGAGGCAGGATGAGCAGATGGGGAGCACAGACGCTGGAGCCAGGTCAGCCAGGTTCAAACCTTTGGCAGCTGCCGCATGAAACTGAGCGCATTACTTATATTCTCTGTGCCTCAGTTTCCCCATACAACTCTCCTATAGCCTGAAAGGAGTGAATATACATTAAACACTGAGCACTGCCTGGTACACAGCAAGTGCTCAATCAGTGTTGGCTACCACGCATGCTCCCCTGCTTTGCCCGCCAGCTTCCCAGAAGCTCTGTGCTTGACTCTGACATCTGCTTCCAGTCCCTTTGGTCTGGGAATCGTCTGGACATGCCCCCTTTGGTATTCTGCACCTGCATTTCCTGTATACATTTTGACCTTGGTCACAGCTCCAGCTCTGGCCCACTAGAATCCCCCCCTCCTAAGCAGGCCCCCAACGGGAGGGGTGTTCAGACAGGATGAGAAACTTCAGGGCTGTTGTCCAGTGTTTGCAGAGCCGAGGCCCAGAGACAGGAAAGCACTTGCCCAGGGGCACTCACCAGTCCGGCGCTCGCCGCACTGGTCCACGATGCTTTGGATTGTGTTTTCTCGGCAATGTCGCTTTCTTTTCCTTGACTGCATCTCAGGTTGGAGTCCTGCCTGGTTCATGGATACCGTCCCACTCCCAGGTGCTCTGGAACACGCCTCTGTGTCTCTTAAGGGACACCCAGATCATGGTGACAAGATCTCCATGTGGCAGCCGTGGTCTCACAGCCAGTACAGTGACAGTGGGTGAGCAGGGTGGGTGTGGCACAGGACGCCAGCATTTGCAGAGAAATGTGCTTTTTTTTTTTTTTTTAACAAATGGACAGACGAGCCTGCCTGTATGAGAGTGGGGGCTGGTGGAGTCTAAGCTTCTCGAACAAGTTTTTTCTTGAGGACAAGAAAATAAATGAACCCTTTGCACACTGCTTCCTTTCTCTGCTTTCAAAATCATGCTCTCAGAACCTGGGAGCTTCAGAAACAACTTTTTGGGTCCCTGCACCTTAATGCTGGAAGGAACCTTGACTAGCTTGGTGTTTTCACCACTGGCAGTCCTGTTATCCAGGCAGGTTTGGAATGAGCTTGGATGAAGCCCACTATTCTGACGCTCATCCCCACACACATCCCCCCCGCCTTCTTTCTTAAGGCCAGGAGAGAACACTGCATGCCAACTGCATTGTCGACACCCGTGGTGCGATGTGCACGATGGAAGAGAATGATGGATCGGTCATAAGGAGCCTGGCTCTTTGGGGACAGAGCCTTGAGTTCAAATCCAGCCATTTGCCGGCAGTGTGATCTTGGCAAAATTACCTTTTTGGTCTCTAAGTCTCAGCCTCCCCCTCTGTAAAATGGGCTAAAATACTTACGCTGCAGAGTTCTTACAAAGGTCAAATGAGCCAACACAGGCACTTTAGAAGTGCTGGTTCCTTCTCCTCTCCCCTTCCTCCCGCACTCAGGAGCCTGAGCATCCTGGCCCATCACAGGCTGCATCCCAGAAAGTGAGTCCTGGAAATGGGCGGGGAATCAGCCCTGCCGGGCCTGCCGGGGAGACACACAGGAGCCCCTTCCTTCCGTCATCTTGGGGTGTCTACCAGACCCGCTCCGGGCAAAGTGCTCAGTGCACATACAGCACCAGCCCCTGGCTCTGGAGACGCTCCCTTGGGGGAGGGCTCATCTCCTGAAATGGCTCAGGCTGGAGCCTGGGGAACATGGGCCGCATGCAGGTCCTTGCTGTGAGTTATTCTGATGGATTTCTCTACTGATGACACCAGGCTTGGCCCCCTCAGACACAGCTCCCTGATCTGAGGGCCGTCCTCGTGGGCTTTGCTTCACAGCAGACACACAACTGGGTTGCATCACTGCCTCCCTTTGCCTGCACCCCTCCTACACTCTGTCCCCCACCTCCACCTCCGCCCCTCATCCTTCCAGTCCCCAGACCCAGCACCCACCACAGCCAGCAAACACCTGTCACTCAGGACTCCTGAAAGAAGCCAGGGCTGGGGAGCTGCTTGGCAAAGGTTTGGTGGCCTAGAAATGGACTCTCACACATGGACTCGGGGCCTGCCTGGAGAAGGCGTGACCTAGTTGGATTGACCTGATGCTCCATCCCACCCAGCCATGCACACGGCCAAGTGGGGCCTGCTGCACTGTGCGTGAGAAACCCACTGGGAACAATGGCTAACGTTTCCCACACTGGTGCCAGGCACGGCCTTTCCAGACGCATGGAGGGGACTGCTGTTATTTACAATTTATAGAGAAGGAGACTGTACTTAGAGTCTGTCACAGCCAGCCCCATGGTGGGAGGGGCTGCCTTTGAACTCTGGCTTTCTGACTACAAAGTACCGTGCTCTTAACCATGGAGCTACGGCCCCTCCTGGAGGGAGAGGAGCCAAATGCCAGCTCTTTCTGAAACCCAGGCAAGGGCTGGTCCAGGATGCTTCCCGAGGTGCCAGCGCCCTGCGACTGGCTCTGTGCATCCTGTATAATGCCAATAGACATAATTTATTAGGAAGGAGGAAACACCAACAAAAACAAGGAAAGACGAGAACATCCACAGAGCTCATACCCTGTGCTTCCTACCGTGCTGAGTGCTGTGGAGCATTCAAAGGCCCTGGCCCTGTCCACTTCTAGCTGCATCTTGTAGGAGAAATCGCCCCTTTGGACTCTCAGGCCCTCATCCGTAAAATGAGAAGTCCCTTACACAATGTCAATCTGGACGCAATCTCTTAAGGGTGATCTGGTATTCTGTTGGACAACAGAGGTCCACAAGGGCTAATTGACTTTTCCAAGCACATCTCTCCTGAAGCTGGAGCCCACAGTCTTCCCACCATCTCCGGCCCCCTCTCCCTTTTCCACAGTCACGGCTGGGAAGGGAAGTCCCCTGACACACGTTCCCAAACTCTCTCCCTCTGTCAGGCCCACAGTGCGGCAGCCACCCCTCCGTCTCCCTCTATTTGGGAAAAGGGGCCCCCCAGCTGGGGGTTGATGTCTCTCTGCTTAATGACGGACTGTGGGAGGGTGGGAGACACACCCGATTCATCTTTGTTGCCTAAATACCTCTTAAATTCTCCCCTGAATACTTCTAATTCAGCAGAATGTGAACAATTACAGTGGGAAGCTATTCATAGGTGGAAGGGGGCTGATGGAATTATTTATCAAAGTGACATTTTAATTATAGTGAAGAATGAGTTTGTTGTCACTGAGATGGAAGGCGGCGGTACCAGGCCTCCACACACCCCTCCAGGGTAAATTAAAAATGCTCCCTTCTTCATGATAACTCCATTAGGTGCTGGAGACACAGGAAGCACATGGCAGGTTCCTTCCGGGACATACTTCTGGGAGTTGAAGCAGTGCATCCCTGTGAGGCGTTCTGCTTCGTGCTGGGAGGCTGGGGTAGGGGGTGTCTCTGGGACATGTGGGGCTGGTAGGCAGAAGCCAGATGGATTCAGAAGAGTCTTTCTGCTCTCAGGGGGTCCTTGCTCCTCCCCGCCCCATCGTGGAACCAGGCCACTCGCCCACCGTATCCTGGTGTACACACTCTCTTCTAGCTGCGTGATAAATCCCAACTCTACACAAGTGTATACAGAAAAATTAAGCCATCTGGAGTAAATGAGCCAATTTCCTTAACCTCCCTGACTCCCAGCTCTACTCCTCTGAGGCCACCAGTGTGTTCAGATTCTCCTGAATTGGTCCTGAGATAATCTGCATATACAAGCACGTCATAGTCTATGCTGGCTTTGAGTTTCTCCTTTCATTACAGCTGAGCTGTTTTATCTCCCCAACTAGGAGGAACGCAAGCAGAAGGCAGGATTAGGCTTCAGGCTTCTCTAGGGCCCGCCCACAGCCCATCGCACAGCAGCCTTGTCGATTCCTACCACTAAGTCAGCACCTGACCCACATCAGGCACCACACTTAGCACTTTGCAGAGGTATCAGTTCTGATCTTCCAACAGGGCACAGAGGGGTGGGTTTCTGTCCCCCTTTTGTAGATAAGGAAACCTAGATTCGGAACAGCTAAGCTAAGCCTTCCAAATCGCACCATGCGGAGCTTCTGGGTGGCGCGCCAGGCCTGCGTCTTCTCATTCAACATTTAATAGATTCTTATCTATGCCTGACACTGTGTCAGAAATAATTAAGAGATGCTCTCTGATCTCACAGTCTACATGTGGGTGGGACACGGAGGAACGTGGATAAATCAACATGCTATTATGTTGCAGTAACAGTAGGCTTAATACAATGTGCTTAATGTTTGGAAAGAGAAAGACTGATGTTTAAATATAAGCCCTGTCACTTTCTAGGTCATACGTGACCTTGGATAAGTCACTTGGTTTTTTTTCAGGGTTTAGTTTGGTTAAGTATAAAATGGGCATAATAATACCTACCTCATTGGGCTGTTACAAGCATTGGGTATAATATTTATAAAGAATTGAAGGGACGTGAATAGACATTTCTCCCAAAAAGATACACAAAAGGCCAATAAGCAACATGGCAAGACGCTCAACATCACTGATCATTAGGGAAGTGCAAATCAGAAACCACAGTGAGGTACTACCTCACACACATTAGGATGATTATTGTCAAAAAAAACATAATAACTAGTGTTGGTGAGGATGTGGTGAAACTGGAATCCTCAGGCACCACTGGTGGGAATGTAAAATGGCGCAGCTGCTGTGGAAAACAGTTTGGCGGGTTCCTCAAGGAATTGAAACAGAATTATCATGTGATCCAGCAACTCCACTTCTGGTTATAAACACAAAAGAATCAAAAGTAGGAACTTAAAATAGATATGTATATGCTCATGTTCATAGAGCGTTATTCACAACAGCCAGAAGGTGAAAGCAAGCCAAGTGCCCAGGGAGGGACGAATGGATAAATACAATGTGGCCTCAATGATCAATGGAATATTAGTCAGCCTTAAAAAAGAAGGGAATTCTGACCATGCTACATCAAGGATGAACCTGCGGGACATTATGCTGAGTGAGAACGCCAGTCACAAGAGGACAAATCCTACATGAGATGGCCTATTACAGATCCCTGCAACCCACAGAGACAGACAGTAGAACAGTGGTTTCCTAGGGCTGGGGGAGGGGGAGGGGGATGGGGAGCTAGCGTTTGGTGGAGATGCCTGGTGGTGATGGTTGCACAATAGTGTGAATGTACTTAGTGGTCCTGAACTGTACACTTACAAATGGTTTAAGGTGATACATTTCCTGTGATGTTTATTTTACCACAATTTAAAAAAATAGAATTGAGAGAGCTCAACAAGGGCAGATTCTCTCTCTTCTTTTCTTTCCCTTCCTCTTGAATAAGCTAAACGGAGCGCCCAGCACAGTCCCAGTTCTGGAAACACAGCTCCTGCCTCCCTGTGGCTCAGATTTTCACGGGAAGAAAGACACAAAGGCAGGTGATTATCCTCCCTGTGATATGCGCTGTGCTGGCGGTCAGCCTAGGGTGTGGGAGAAACACAAAGGGTGCCTGGGATGTGGGCGTGCGCTCGTCTGTGTGTGTCTGTGCACGCACACACCTCGGGTTGCCTTGGGAAGGTGGAGGGGGGCAGGGAATGCTGCCTAAAGGGGGTGACACCCCAGCGCATGCTCCATCAGTGTGGCGATCAGCATGACAGGGATCAGCATGACAGGACCTAGTAAGGCTGTCCTCTCCTTCCGAGGGGTTGTGCCCCCTCCAGGCCCGCCCCATACAGACCCCTCAGGCTAATCCAGCCTCCCTTTCCCCATCCAGCAGCATAAGAGAGAGGACTTTGAAGACACAGAGGAGGGAGGAGCCACAGATGGAAGGAGCCTGCCTGGATCAGAGGCACAGATGCACCTCCCCCTCGGCTCTGAGCTGCACTGGGGAGAGGTAAACTGTTACCATCTTCAGCCACTGAAACTCTGGGGCTGTTTGTTACAGCATTTGTACTGTTCTGACTAACAGTCTAGCAGAGGACCTGGTTATTTAAAATAGAGATAGTCTCAGGAGTGGTCATGACAATAGTAAATCTTGCCCCGTCAGGTCGATGACAAACTGGGGGTGGACCATCACCAAATCACGAACCAGAGCCCAACCGCTAAGCCTCTGCAATTGATAAGAACATTTCAGCCAGTCATCCATCCCCTTGTTGGGGATCTCACTTCTGACTCAGACTTGCTTGCCCACACTCCCTTTGCCTGCCTCCTAGCCCTTAGACTTCATCAGCAGGATGTGGCTCCCTGGTCCCCAAGCTTTCCCTCGGAGGAGTGGTATCCGGCAACTCTCACAGTGGCTGCGGAGTGCCCGGCAGGGACGGACTTCTGCCAAAGCCAGAATCAGGGTGCTCCGGGATGCTAGCTCCCCTGGTCTCTCCCAGGCTGGTCCTGGGAAGTGTGACGTTTCCAGCTGCCTCCTATCCACACTCAAGGTCATCCCTGCTTGCTCCGAGTTGCCAAACTTGCATCTGATAACACGAATACCAATCACAGAGCGTGTACTCTGTGCCAGGTCCTCTGCTCACGATTTACATGTCATCCCTTCTAATCCCCACACCGTCCCCAGGAGTTCTGAGCCATCCCCATCCCCATCCCCATGCTGCGGAGGGGGAAAGGGACACTCAGAGAGGGGAAGGGGACACTCAGAGAGGTGAAGCCCACCCACTCAAAGCCATCTATCCTGAGAGTGGCAGAGCTGAGATTTGAACCCTCGACTGTCTGGCTTCAAAACTTGCTGCTCTGGGCCAGGCCTCAGGACTTATCTTGCGGGTCAGTGGGCTCCCAGGGCAGCCTCAGCTCGCAAAAAGAGTAATTTAAGCACCTGCATGTACTTCTCTCACTCTGGTCTGCACTCCCATGTCACCTCCTCTGAGGGCCTTCCCTGGACCCCTGTCTAAAATGAACACCCCGTCTCTCCCTCCCCCAGCCACTTTCAACCCCTTACCCTCACTGCCTAATTTCCCTTCAGAGCATTTATATCTCTGAACTCATGCATTTACTTGTGAATTAAGTGTCTCTCCCACACTAGAATGTAAGCTCCATGAAGACAGGAAAGTTGTTTCTCTGCTGTACTCTGAGCTCTGAACAGCAGCTGGCACAGAGGAGGTGGTCGGTAAATATGTAAGCTAATTAATTTGAGACCCTGAACACCTAATCAAATTAGGTAATAACAAGTACCACTCACCTGGTACCTTTTAGGTGTTAGGAACTGTACTAGTGCTGATATGAAAGTATTGTCTCATTTTATTGAAGAGGTGAACCCCACCATTATACCCATTTTATCAGATGAGGAAACTTAGGTTCGGAGAAATGATGCTCCCGAGGCCATCAGTACGAAGCAGATGAGGTGACAGCCCTGGCCTGTCTGGCGTCCAGGCTTGAGTGCCGAGCCTCTGCACTGCACATCCCTTCTCCCCTTGGGTTGACCTTGACCCTTGACCTGTGGCCATGTAGTCAGACGGAGTCACGGGAAACAGCCTAGACATGCGAAGATGGGGGACAGGGAGTGGTTTGCCCTGCAAGGATACTGGGCTCCCTGGGTGACCTCTTTTATCTCCTTCCCTGGGGGGAGCTGCGCGGGGCAGCCTCACTCAGAGAGCGGATGGGTTTGGAGAGGAAGTTGGAGGTGGGGGGGGTCCTCCCCTGGTCCTGCTCTGAGGCTGCCTTCCCCTGACTCTACCTTGTTAAACAGCACAGGTGCAGGTGAGTGACAGGCATGCTCATGAGCTGATAGCTTGCTTTTTAAAATCTGGCAAGACTACAAACCAAACATAGAATCCAGCAGGGAAACAGGACGTTCCCTTGAGGAGAAAGCTGGGCGGCCCCGTGAGTGAGTTTATTAAATGTGCGGGATGGAAATAAGAGCGCTGGTCCTGCAGCCAGGCAGCTGGTGTCACGTCTTGGTGGATCTGCCAGTCACGAACTGTGTGGCCTTGGGTGAGTGACAGCACCTCTCTGTGCCTCAGTCCCTCATCTGAGAAATGAAGACAACAGTGGCTGTGAAACAGAGGGCTGTGAATTAGATGAAGCATCCTGCGAGGAGGCTCAGTACATGGGTTTCTTAGGACCCTCCCTGAGCTTTTTACATCATGAACCTGAAAGGTTTAACTCTCCTGAGGGTCTAACTCGATGCCCAAGGGCACATCTCAGCAAACCAGCAGGTTCTCAGGGGACCCATGAGAACCCATTTCAAGTCTGGACTGCTTGGACCAGGCTGGCCTGTTTCTCTCCCATTCTCTTTCTCTGTTATTCTTTCACTCACTCACTCATTCATCCATGGCCTCTGCTATGCCAAGAGCTGAACTTGGTGGTGGCAAGAACAGGATCTACCTAAAGTAGATTCTCCCAGTGCTAGGCTGAATGATAGCCCTCTAAGGATGTCCACACGTCCTCATCCCTGGAACCTGTGACTATGTTACCTTACATGGTCAAAGGGACCTTGCAAATGTGATTAAGCTAAGGATTTTGAGATGGGGAGATTGCCCGGAATTATCCAGGTGAATGGGCCCAGTGTAATCACAATGGTCCTTATCAGTGGCGAGAGGAGGAGACTCAGAGAAAGGCGACGTTATGACAGAAGCGGAGGTTGAGTGATGCACTTTGACGACGGAGGAAGGAGCCACGAGACGAGGGATGCAGGCAGCATCTAGAAGCCAGAAAAGGCAAGGAAATGCCTTCCCCCTGGAGCCTTAAAGAGGGAACACAGCCCTGCCACGTCTTGATTTTCAGCCCCTTAAGACTCATTTCTGAAACTCAGAACTATAAAAATAATAATCGTGTGTTGTTTTGAGCTACTAATGTTGTGATAATCTGTTACAGCAGCAATAGGAAATACTGGTACCCCCTCCCCACCCCCTCACCCATCCCACATTATTCTGTGAGCCCCGCGAGGGCAAAGATCCTGTCTGTTCTGTTCTGAACTGTGTGGCCAGTGCCGAGCATGGCAGCAGGCTCAGAGGTGCTGCTGCTCAGCGAAGAGCTGTCGGACAAAATGCTTGGCCCCCGCCCTCAAGGAGCACACACAAAGCAGCGTCCAAACCTACTCAAGGGAGGGAGCGCTGGCCTATGCTCGGGCTGGGGAGACCAGAAATGCTCCGACAAGAGTAACAGCGGTGCCTGCTAGAAATCGAATCTCTGCTGGGCCAGGTGCTGGGTCAAGCACTTTAGAAGCACGGTTCCATTTACCCCTGCCAACAGCCCTACGGAAGATGGGGGATGGTGGCCCAGACTAAGAGAGATGGAGTAACTTCCCCCTAGTCACACAGTTGGCTAACAAATTTAAGTAGAACTATCTGGCTGCAAAGTTCATGCAATTTCTGTTGCAACAGACAGCTGCCCTGTCATTTCCAAGGCCCACTGAGACTTTCACATTCTCACCTATTCTCCTCCCTACCACCACCACCACCACCACCACTGTCACCATCTTAATCGCAGCATCTTATTATAGCACCTAATCCATGCAAGGTGCTGTGAAGGTTACAAAGAAGTAACTGTTGTTGCTGTTATTATTATTATTATTATTATTATAATTGTTTATCAAACACCTACTATGTACCAGGGACTCTGCCAAACACTTAACATGCATGCACTTAACATCACATTTAATTCACTTGACCAGCCCAGGGACAGGGACTAGTTAATTCCTCTTTTACAGTTGAGGGCACTGAAGTGCAGGGAGGTTGGCCAGCTTGCCCAGCAGTGAGAGGGAAAGCTGGAACTTGAAAGCAGATTCATTTGACATCAGAGGCCATGCAATCAACCACGATGCTCTCCAGCCTCCCTAACTTCAGGGTCAAGGCCGTGTACTTGAGAGGTGCTGTAGGAGACTTGTGGAAACGCCAGCTCCTCTAGGACAGTAGGACAGGGCTGGGGAGGTCCAGGGTCTAGGACGGAAAGCTCTCTGAAGCATGGCCAGACCGGGAGCCAGCCCTGCTCCTGTGGGCAGCGAAGGCGGTCATACAAGGGGGTCTGTGTGGGCATCTGTCGCAGGTCACTCAGCCAACGGCCCCATCTACCCCGGGAGGAACATTTGCCGGGAATGCATTCGGCTCTAATTTCCTCCATTCACTATGTCATTATGAGCTGAGTTCTGGACGCTGCTGGGTGCACTGTTGCTTTAGTAACAACAGAACCATCTCTGCCGCAGGGATGGGGGGGGCACAGGTGTCGCGGGCCTGGAAATGGGCAGGGAGGGTGTGCCTGGGCGACTTGCGGGTGGAGTTGAACATCTCTGAGCACGGAGGATGGGGAGCACAGGGGCTGAAAGGCTGGGGAGCTGTCATGATTTCAGTCTTTGTTAAGGCCTTGCTGGGGAGCTAGGTGTCTGGATGTCAGGATGCACCTGGTCAACACCCAAGGGGTGGGGAGAAATGGGGGGACGTGTTGGGGAATATCGACAAGCAACAGGCAGTGAATTCATGCTTTCTTCCACCCTTGGGTTCAGGTTCCTGCTCACCCTGTAACTCATGGTGACCTTGGACAAATCCCATCCCTTCTCGGCCTCAGATTTCCCCTCTGGAAAGTGAGGGAGTCAGACATTCTCTAAGGACACTTCCACCTGTGAAATTTTATGGCTTAGGTAGGCCAAAAGCATATAGTTTTTTGTAATTAAAAAAATTTTTAATTGAAGTACAGTTTCAACGTGTCAACATCTGTTGCGCAGCACAATGTCCCAGTCATGCATATACATACATATATTTGTTTTCATATTTTTTCCCTAAAGATTGTTATAGGATATTTAACATAGTTTCCTGTGCTATACAGAAGAAACTCTTTTCTTAAAATCTATTTTTATACATAGTGGCTAACATTGGTAAGCCCCAGAGGCATACAGTTAAGGGAGCAAGCTCTGAATCCAGATTTTATTTTAAGATGATCTTTTGTTTCTGGATTTACCACTTACTGGTGGTGTGACCTCAGGCGAGTGACTTTGCCTTTCTGAATCTCAGTTTTCTCACCTGTGAAATATAGATACCAGTGGCTCCTACCTCATAGGGCTGCTGGGGGTTAAAGGGGAAAATGCCTGTGAAGGGTTAACCCCCTGCAGGATGCTGAGAGCACAGTAAATGGGGGCCACTGTGATGACAGTCATGAAGCCCCAGGCCGCTCTGCTCTGGGCTGTCAATTTCTTCTCTTTGGGAGGAAGGGGGGACGTTAGGTTCGGGAAACTGCAGACAGAAATGTGGAGCAAGGGAAAGAAAGCACCTGGATTTCTCTATTACCACTGATTGGAGCTGAAAATAAAACTGAAATTCAGCTAGAAAGAAGGAGCTTGTGAGTCACTAGGGAAAAGAGCCCTCCGCCAGCCGCCGAGTCCTGTGAGTTGTCCCTCCACATCTTCCTGTCCTTGTCACTGTGACCTTCCTCTCCCTTGGGCTGGGCACCTGCCCCGTGCCTCACACTGATTACAAAATTCTCTAAGCTGGTCCCTCGGTCTCCTGAACTGCTCGCTGCTGGATCCTGGTGTTAAGTGCAGCTTTTCTTACATTATCCCCCTGAGCCCAGACCTTTCACAACTCACAAGCTTCTAGGGTTTGGCATTTCAAGCTTTTCCAAGTTCAGGTCCCAATCTCCCTGCCATTCTTATCTCTAATGGTCCAGCCTGGCCTCCCAAGACCTCTATGACTGCCGCGAGCAGCCTCTCTGACTTCCTGCTTCAAGCCCCTTCTCTAAACCTAGCATTAATGAAGTAGTTCACGCATTCATTAATTTATCTCGCCAACAGACGAGAATAGAATTTCTAGGAAGCATAGAGAGCCTGGCATGGCGCTGGCAGCCCATGGCAGACATTACTAACAGATCACAACACTCCTTTGCTCGCCAAATTCAGATACAGCCTCAAAACTCTCAAAGAAATTCCTCAGGCAGCCTCTACTTATGAATGAGTTGGCATAACCTGTATTCCATCTTCAGGCAGTAGAGTCAGACAGATGAGGGCTTCGGCCCCACCCCTATCCCCGGGCCACCGCTTACCCTGCGTGACCTCAGACAAGGCAACTGTCCATTCTGAGCATCCATATCCTCAATGTTAAACCAGGACAATCATTTTGACCTCATGAGGCTACTGGAGTATTAGGGCTCATAAATACGGAGAGGAAACATCGGGGTTTTCTCATGGCTTTTGCCCCATTTGCTCAGAAGCATTCACTGCCCACACGGGTGGGAGATGTAACTGGAAAGAGATGCTGGTGGTCACTGAGAAGGGTGAGGAGGAAAGAGAACCCCTAAATCAGTTTGAAGAGAAGATTGCAAGTGAAAGACAGGCTGGGCATTGGGGTTTCTGTGTACAGCCTGGCCCGGGAGCAGCAGAGATTCCAGGAAGATGGGCTGAGACAGCCTCCCACAGTGCCCATGCCCTGGCACAGTGTCCAGAGCAGCGGTCGGTTCCCGAGTGCTGCCTGGAAGTGCGTGCCCGGGGAGCCGGTAACCCTGATGAGCCCGCCTTTGGGATGGGACAGGGAGGAGGCACTGGTGACTGCCCAAGACCAGATGGGAACAAGGAGGTCTCTGTATTTGCTGAAGTGGATGAGATCAGCTGAGCCGGGTGCCCTTGACCCCCACTGATGCACTGACCCTGAGTGAGCTTCTCCCCTCCCCACCCTCAAGCTCCTGCTCCAAACTTAGATGCAGCTGTTGGAAAAGAAGTTGGGAGAGAAACAGAAAGGACACAGATTAAGGTCCTGCCACCCAAAGGGATGGGGGCTCAAAATGGATGTGAAATTCTACATAAAAACTATATACATTTATATATACATTAGATACAAAAACTAATTGACATTTCCTCCCCTGAATTTGAGAGCTGCTGTTTGCTCATGACAGATGCAAAGTAGCTGGTGTCTATTCGTATGGCAAGTTTCGCTGCTAATTCTTATTGCTAAGTGAAAGTACTACTAGTGTTTTTGTTGTGACGATTAAATTAAATAATGTACCCTCCGACACATAGTAGGTGCTCAGTAAATATTAGCTTCTGTGTTTTCCCTTCCCTGTTCATGGAGTTAAATCCCTCCCACCCACAGATTCTGAGAACTTTCATTTCCATCATCTGGGCAACAATTCAGGGGCTGAGGAGCCAAGATCTGACTGGCCCACCAGCTCTATTGTCAAGTACATTTGATTAATTTATTAAATGCTCTGTGCTTTGATAAATTTGGGAATAGCAGGCTTGGAGGCAAATTGCTCCCTTGTAATTCAAGGAAACATGCAATCCTTCAATGTTAAGCCTCCAGTAAACTTTGCATTCAGTGTCCCTGGCTCTTCCCCCACATTTAGGACCAGGGCTGTGGACTCTGACTATCCCCGAGGAAGACTGGCAGGTGAAGGGTGTTATGGAGCCAAGAGGTCTATCCTTGGATTTTCTGGCCTTCTCTCCTGGTTTCTCTTTTCTCGGTCAGCTGGAAGGCTGGTTCCCGTCTCTTTGGGAACAAGAGACTCCAAAAACCTGCCCCAGATCAATAATCTGGAGTTGATGGGCTATGTGGTCCCCTGGCAATCTTCTTCTGAGTGGCCACTGCTGTTAATATTTTTTTTTAACAGCCTGGAAAGATGTTAATACACAGAGGAAGGGGCTAGATGCAATACTATACTTGGCAGCATTTATTGAGCAATTGCTAAGTGTTAGGCTGTGCTGAGTACCCGTATTTTCTCTGCTTCCCATGGCAACCCTGTGAGGAAGGCCTTCTTCCTCATCTTACCAACTAGCAAAAGGTTCTGGGAGAAGCACCTGCTTATGACTTCCCAACAAGTAAGGGGTGGAGCCACCTGCCACCCAGGGCAAAGCACCTTAGTGAAGATGAACTAGAAACTGTTACTCAAACCATCTACAAATCACCTGTCATCTGCTCTATATTGTCGGGGCTCCAGGCAGCTGTGAATCTTTCCCATTCCATAGGCGGGTTTAATGATCATACAAAGAGCCTTAAATCATTTTCACAAATGAGGTGGCTAAGGCCTTCTCTCACCTCATAATCTCTTCTGCAATATTCATATCCCTTCTAGAGAGCTCAGCCTGCACAACCAGAAAGCCATCGAGATGGATTAGCTCCAGGAGCCTTGGCGCACAGGTCGCTACTTTCCCACCTGTGCCCAAGGCAGCCATCATGAATGATTCACGGATCTCATTTCCACGGAACCCAGAGGTGGCCCCGGAATCCTTCTGAAACAGCTCTTCAGGAAACCATGAATTAAAAGTTGGCACAGGGAAGTGAAAATCCTATTTGCCGTCGCTGAATGAGAAGACTGCCCAGGGTCCTTCACACTCCGATACCCCCTCGAGGCCGCGTGGTGTGGGAAGTGAACTTTAGCCCTGAGCTCGGGATTTGCGAGCCCTGTGACCTGGGACAATTCTTCATCCGTAGCATTAGCTCTGTGGCCTCATCTAGTTCTAACGACCCGTGATTCATGACAGGTCAACTGATAAGGGCTGGATATGAAGTGACTGCACAAAATTTTGCACCCCAGGCCAAGAAGACACCATTGTCTGGGCGTGATGATACCTACCTCTAGGCTTAATAAGAAGGCATCTGTGCTAGGCATTTTAATGAGAACTTCAGAGTGCTATTTGAGATGAGGCTCCAGTGAATCACAGTAGAATCATATACTCAGGACCAAAAGTGCCTCAAAATTTACTTGTGTCACCTGTATCTGACACACGTGAGGTACCAAATGATACCATGGTATAGGGAGGTCTCAAGTGTCAGACATTGCCAAGTCTCTGCTTGTATGCCTCCTGCGACAGGGAGATTCCTACTTTTCAGGGCAGCCTGACTTTTTTATTTTTTTTTTGACACTTCTGAGTATGTGAAAGGATATTAAAAAAAAATCCTGGCCTTACTTCATTTCATGGGACCTTGTAACATGGGCTCACACAGGGCCATCAAAGCCTTTTGCCTCTTGATAGATGAACAGGTATTTGTAGTTACTTTCCAAGTCTTGTGTTTCTTTACCCCTGCTCCTCCCCTGCCATGTCTTCATGCTAAAACATCCTCAAGTCCCGCCACTGTTCCTTATATAACAGGGCTCTGAGTATCCATGCCCTGGATACGCCTGGGGGTGTCTATACCAATATCCAACTTGAACACAGCCCTGCAGGCATAGTCTGCTCAATGTGACGTGAAGTGGGAGGTGGAGAGGTGGCTGAGGGGCTGGGTCCTGGGGTCAAAGGACTTGGATTTGGACCTCAGCTCTGTGCGACCTTGCATAAGGGACTTCTCAGACTCTCAACTGCTTTATCTGGACATGAGATTGAAAACAGTACTTGCCTTATGGGATTAGGTTGGCTAATATGTGCAAAATACGCACAGGCAATGCTCAAGTAACATTAGCTGTTACCACCCTGTCTTTCTAGAGATGGTATTTCTGTTAGTATAAACTAAAGAAATAATTATCCAGCTGTGTTTCTAAGAAAGTGCAGATCCCTGGGAGCAGCTCTGTCACTTTTAGAGGTGGGACGTGGACCAGTGCATGGTGGGGGAGGGGTAGGGAGGGGGTCAGCCCACCCAAGCAATTAATGGCCAGGGGACCAAGAGTCAACTCTCCTTAAAGACTCAGAAAATAAAATACAGCAGAGAAGGCTGAGCCCTGGCCTGACAGAACACACCAGGGATGTCTATGAACTTGCAAGAAACTCGTTATTTCTTTTTTTCTTTCCCGTTTAGGGCTGTTCATCCCAGGGCATTTAAGAACTGATTCAGGGCAAAGTATGTGAGCTGGTAATGAGCTTTTGGGATGTTTTTCCCCACTCTGGCAGGGAATCAGAGAAGCAGCTAGCAGGGCTGTCAGAGGAAGGCGAAGAAGCCTGGCTTTGATTCCTTGTGAGCCACTCTAAGTCCTGGCCCAGCAGGTCTCCCCGCCTCCAAGCTAGGAGCCAAATCTGGCTCTGAGCAGGGGATGAGGAGCCTTGGAATTCCAAGAAATCTCTCGGGGCTGTTTGAAGAACCTCAAACTTCACTTTGAAATGCTGGAGGACCCAGCAGAGCTCAGCAGGGACCAGAGCCCTAGGAGGGGAGGTTTGTTATAGCCAGGAGATGCCATTAACTCACGACTTACCCCGCTGGACCAGCATTACAGTGAAGGGATGCCTTCGCTAAAATTGTCCAAGTGCACTTTATGACACTGGCAACTGTGGGGTAAGGCCAACTTCTGCCTAATCCTGCAGGCAAACAGGCAGGGCTGTTTCTCTGGCCTGCCTGGGGCTGTCTTTGGTGAATTTTTCATTGTTGACTCTCCAAACGTGGTCCATGAACTACCTTCATCCTAACTACTTGAAGTTATTTTTTAAATGCAGATTCCTGGGGTTTTCCCCAGGCCTGCTAAATCAGATCTCTGGGGCCAAGGTCTAGAATGTTATACACTTAACCAGCTCAACAGGTCTTTTTCAGGCTCATTAGGGTTTCAGAGCCATTGCATCTAGATGTAGATGTATTGTGTGCTCAATACATTCTGAGGCTTCTGTGGTTTTCAGAGCAGAGAGATTGTACATAGGGAGGTAGCGAATGTGGATAGAAAGAGAATAGAGTTTGGAGAGATGCATACCTGGGATGTATGCTGCTGAGTTTTGGGGTGATTTGTTACACAGCATTATAGTGACAATTGCTAACTTACTCAAGCCATTTTCAAATTAGCTCACTAGGCTTCACTCATGCTCATCTTTCAGTTTCTCAAACACATAGAGCTTGTTCCCACCTCAGTGCTTTTGATCTTGCTGGTCCTTCTGCCTGGAATCTCATTCTCCCAGTCTATTCATGATCAGCCCCCTCTCAATATTCATATTTTAGCTCAAACATCATCCCCTCAGAGAGATTCTCTTTGACCAGTCTATCTAAGCAGACGTCTCCCCTCCCCAGCCCTCTTTATCTTCTCTACAGCATATATCATTTTTTTGCTTCTACTTTAAGATACCTTATTGGCTATGATCATTGCTGGGTTCTCATTGCCTAGAACATAGCCTGGCATATAGTGGGCATTCAACAAATATTTGACGACTGAGTGAACTGTGCTACTTCTCCCAGCACCGCGTGTCTTAGGGAACCACTGCAAGCTCAGAGGGACCCTTTTAATGCCCTCTGATCTGCGGCACTCAGAGACCCCTGTCTAGCTCTTCCACTATCCTCAGCCCCCTCCTGAGCACTCACTGCTGTCTGTGAGAGCCCTCTAGTTTTCTTTCCTCCCTTCTCACTCTGTTGGCAGTGGGGACCTTTTCTCCACCACCGGGCCCCAGTGTAGAGCACTGCCTGCCTAGCACACAATGGCCCCTCAAGACACACTTGTTGATTGAGGGAATAAACAATATAATGTGTCCTTTGTCCTAACAATTCCACATCTAGTGATTTATCCTTAAGAGGTAATCACACCTGCACCAAATTGTTCACTGAGACATTTTTTTAGGCTAGCATAAAATTCTAAATAATCTGAAGTCTGTCAAGAGGAGACTGACAATAAGCTGTGATGTGGAAGAACACAGAGTTTGTAGCCAATATAAATGAAGCTCTTGGTATATGTACATTTAGGTGACTTCCAAGTTTTTTTTTCTTTATTTTGCTGTAAGTAATACTGCACGGAACATCCTTGTTCTCAAATACACGTGCCCATCTCTCATATACCTTTGGGATAGACTCCCTAGAATTTGAATGATTTGGGTCAGTTGGTATGAAATGTTTTTAAAACATCTTACATTTTCCAAATACACCATGTTGTTTCCAAAAATTAATCAACAAAATTACCTAGAGTACCTGAGAGAATAATATTTCTTTGTTTCTTTAACCTTTTTTAAATCAAATGAAAACAGCATTGGCCCAGAGTCAGAATTAACAAGCAAGTCGTTCCATATTAAAAGATTCAGTTAGAATGAAGACAAAGGCATCATATGAGCTCTGACATTCACACGCAACAGACACACAAATGGATTTCTCACGGGCTCCAGCTTTTGACTCAATGTATCCAGGCAACAGAAGTCTGGATTTAATAACAGATGTTCGCTGCATAGCAATCACCATATAATGCCAGGGTAGACTAAAACAGCATTTTATCAACCAATAAATGTGCTGTTTGCTTTATTTTACCATGTTGTTCTTCAGTTCCCTTCAAAACCGAGAGGACAGATTGAGTCACTCGGCATCTGCTGGGAGCAATATGCTTGGCTTCATTTAAAATGAAAAATCAGGTCTGTGTTTACATTTTTCACCAAAGCATGGGATCTGATGTGCTAACACTCCCAACCGGGCTAGCCGGAAGGGTTTTTAGGAAAATCTCAGGGGAACTGGGACCAACGCAGGAGTCAGTTACCCTTCTGGGAAAGACATATGGTGGTCCTTCCATTTCAATCAGCCCTACCAGAGGGAGGTCCGGATCTCCCCTACCCGTAGACCAAGTGTGGGCAAAAGGACCCTGCTGGGCTCCTTCCCACAGCCGGCAGCTTTAGGAACAAGAGTCTACTTTGAAAAGGCCAATCACCCAGCAATGTTTGAATAACAGCCTATGTGTAACCTGTAAATTGATGAATCCACGAACATAGTTTTCTGAGGGAAAATGCTTACAAGCTGGTAGCCAAGAATAATGTCACTTTAAATCAGTCCAGGTGGACAGAGAGACTAAGTCAGGGAAGACAGAAACAGGCTAACATTTGTCAGGTGTGTACTATGCACCAGGTGGCAGGCTAACTTTTCATATATTATCTCATTTAATGAGCACAGCATCACCCTGAGGCAGTACTCATTTGTCCTCACTTCAGGGGAGGAGGCAGAAGCTTGAAGACTTGAAGTCACTTGCCCAAGCAGCTAACATATGATAAGGGATGGTGTTGGGGTGGAAGGTCAATCCTATGCTAAATTGGGTGTGACTGATTGTGTTTTCCAAAGATACTTGCACCAACAGCTTCCATGTGCTCTTTTAGAACCTTGCCACTTCCCCATGGAGAGATGGGGTCTATGGTCCCTATCCTTGAAACTGAATGGGCTTTTGTTACCATATCAGCCAGCAGGTGTCCTGGAGGTGATGCTATGTGATGTCTGAGGCTAGATCTTGAAAGGCAGTATGACTTCTACCATTACTTGCTGGAATACTTGTTCATGACATCTCTAGCTACCATGTAAGCAGTCTGCCTACCCTGAGGCCACCACCTACTGTGAGGCCCAAACAAGAAGCTTATGGAGAAGCCTACACAGAGAGGAAACAGGTCCCTGACTGTAGCTCTCAGATGACAGCCAGCACCAATCTGCCAACCACATGAGTGAGTCATCTTGAAAGTGGATCTTCAGTGAGTTACCCCTACTGACTCCACATGGAACAGAGACAAGCCATCCCTGCCATGCCCTGCACAACTTGCAGACTTGTGAACAAAATAAATGATTTTTGTTGTTTTAAGGTATTGTATTTGGAATGATTTGTTATGCAGCAATAGCTAACTGATATACCAGTGAACTCAGAAGAGGGTTGATATTGCTCCATTCACTCTCTAATCTTGAGGGCCTGAGTATAACTTTTCAGTAAAAGAAAAAAACATATTTTTTATATAACAGTTGTAGGAAAGTGAATTATTAAAGAGAAAGGCCGGTCACTGTCTCTCTCTTGCCTTCTGAGACAGTCTGCACTCTGTCTATGGAATATGTATCTACTTTTACTTTAACCCCCACCACCATGTACCATCTCTCTAAATAAATCTACTTTTACTCAAAAAACAAACAAGAAAAAAAAAGAAGAAGAGGAAAGGCCAATTGTTAGCAGTCCTCTCCCCTTCCCTCGTCCAGCCCCACACAGGAAAGTCAAGCTAGCATTATGCTTCTAAAGGCTTACTTAGAAAACTTGTGCTCCCTTTGTCCAGAAGGAGAGAGGATAAAGGGAAGGTGGGCTTAGTGCATGTAAAGGAAGCAAATGGAAAGACTAAGTGAGGGGCAATTTTGAACCACTGAGCAGCACAGCCTAAGGGATGGACAGTGGGGATTAGCACACACAAACGCAGTGTAGACACAGGAGTAATATCAAAAAATGGCCACCACCCTAAAAGGAGGACCTGGTTCCAACTAAAGTTTTGAGTTCTTATTTGACATTCCCCTCTCCTCTCAAACTGGGATGGCACCTCCCAAAATAACTGAGGCTGAATTTTCTGCCAGGATGGCAGGAGGCAATTATACCAGATTATACTGATTCAAAGATATAACATAATTGATATTTTTTGCATCTATTTTTTCTGCTTAAACATGAGTGACATATGCCCTATAAAAGGGGGAAATTTTTCAGTAAGTGTTTACTCAAATTATTTTTATCACGTTAATATACACAGACATAAAGCTAAGTATAAAATCCTTACTCTTAGAGCTCTTATAGAGCTATAAAATAGAAACAAATTTCCAAATTAAACACAAATAAGACTGCAAAACCAATAAACTTAAAATTAACAACATTAGTTGAATGTGAGGTGGTCTGGTTTAAAGGGAACCGCTGCTTGCAGTGTGACTGTGGTGTGGAGATAACTTTTTTTTTTTAACATTTTACTTCAGCCTGCTGGTCGACTTCATGCTATGATGGCTCAAGTCTCTCCTGGAACTATCAGAAAATTGTATTCGATCACATGCAGGCAGTCTAGGTACCTAATTCCTTCTCTCAATTTTTTTTCCTTATTAGCTCATGACAATAAAAATGAAAATGAAAAGAAACCCCAAAATAAACAAATGCCCAACTCAGTTGGAAACATAAATGAAAATATGGACAGTAAAACCACATTGCATAACTCAGGGGTCAGTGAACTTTTTCTGTCAAAGGCCAAACAGTAAATATTTTTGGCTTTGCAGGCCATATGGTCTCTGTTGAGACTCTTCAACTCAGCTGTCTTATTGCAAAAAAAGCTCAAGATACTATGCAAACAAATGAGCACTGCTGTGTTTCAATACGAGTTTAGTCATGGATATCAAAATTGGAATTTCATAAAATTTTCAAGTGCCATGAAATATTATTCGTCTTTTGACTTTCCCCCCAGTGTTTTAAAATTAATTGTAAAAATAATTTTAATTAAATTAAATAATTTTAATTAATTGTAAAAATAATTTTAAATTATTCTAAAAATAAAACTAAATGCAAAAATAATTCTTGGCCTGGAGGGCATACAAAAACAGACTGGCTGTTGATTTGGTCCATGGGCTGTAGGTTGTGGATTCCTGGCATAGACTGTGACAAGAAGGTTACAACTGACGATCTAGAATATTAAATTGATGTTTAAATGATTTATCATTTAAATGAAAAATTTAAAATTTAAAAAAGAAGTTACCCTTGAGAATCCATAGTCCCTGGAGAATATCTCAAGGATCTGAAATGAGAGACAGTGCCCTGGAACATCCCCAGAGAGCCAGCTCACCACGTTGAACAGGGAAAGGAAAATGCAAGAGCTGCTGGAGTGGATTTCCTCAGTCCCACCACAGCATCTCCCTCCCCTTGCAGAGGCAACACAGTAGGTGCATAAGAAAAGTACCAGCAGTGCCCCCAGACCATCCATGGCAGCACTGTAGTAGCTGCAGCTTCTGCAAAAACCTGTTCCTAGTCCAGCCAGCTTGGAAAAGACTCCGCAGGTCTGTGTCTGGGTTCAGGGTAAGACAACGGTGTTTGAGCTCAGGAGAGAACCCTGGACACTAAGCTGGCCTCTCTGCTCTTCTGCTTATTGGCTGGATGACCTTGGACTTAACCTCTCCCTGTTTCTTTTCCTTTGTGTGTAAAATGGTCATGCTGCCGCCAAGGCTCCTCTACCTCTCTCTCCCCACATACATGAGGAGTGTTAATGAGACTTAAATGAGATAGTATGTGCAATGTGCTGGGCACAATACCTGGAATACAACCAGCATTCAACAAACCGCAGCCATTCCATCATTCAAAAGTCCACAAATGAAAAATGCTGGAGAGGCTGTGGAGAAAAGGGAACCCTCCTACACTCCTGGGGGGAATGCAGTTTGGTGCAGCCACTGTGGAAAACAGGATGGCGATTCCTCAAAAGACTAGGAATAGACTTACTATATGACCCAGGAATCCCACTCCTGGGCATGTATCCAGAAGGAACCCTACTTTAAAAAGACACCTGCACCCCAATGTTCATAGCAGCACTATTTACAATAGCCAAGACATGGAAACAGCCTAAATGTCCATCAACAGATGACTAGATAAAGAAGATGTGGTGTATTTATACAATGGAATACTATTCAGCCATAAAAATGACAGCATAACGCCATTTGCAGCAACATGGATGTCCCTGGAGAATGTCATTCTAAGTGAAGTAAGCCAGAAAGAGAAAGAAAAATACCATATGAGATCACTCATAAGTGGACTCTAAAAAAAAAAACATAAATACAAAACAACAGACTCATAGACATAGAATACAAACTTGTGGTTGCCAAGGGAGCGGGGGGTGGGAAGGGACAGACTGCGATTTCAAAATTTGTAGATACTGACAGGCATACATAGAATAGATAAACAAGATTATACTGTACAGCACAGGGAAATATATACAAGATCTTGTGGTAGCTCGCAGCGAAAAAAAAAATGTGACAATGAATATATGTATGTTCATGTATAATTGAAAGGTTGTGCTCTACACTGGAAATTGACACAACATTGTAAAATGACTATCACTCAATAAAAAAGTGTAAAAAGAAATCGCAGCCATTGATAAAGTCATTGTAATGACAGTTGTTGGGTCGTTGTTTGAGCCTCCCTGAGCCCCATCAGTGAGCGGGGGTACTGGGTGGTCCCACTTCGTCTCAGGGGTGGGTTGAGTCAGCCCACGCAGAAGTGCTGTGCAGCACACAGATGCCGCAGGGCAGCATCAGCCCCTCCCAGGACTCGCATTTGTTCCAGAGGCAAAGTCTCTAAATGAATATTTCTGTTTCAGTCAATAAGATTGTACAACTTGTGGTGAAAACTGAGAGGCGATTAATCATCGAAGCTGGAAGCATTTGATCCTACAGCAGAGAGGAAACAGAAACAATGTGCCAGCGATTTCAGCACGCCACGTACACCTTGGTCTTTTAAACGCTGCCTGGTGGGGTTATAAATAATTTTCCTTTGGTGTCAGTGGTTTGCACAAGGGAGTGTTTTGGGTGCGTACAATACTAGGCATTTAGCGGATTCCGGGTGTCAGTGGCCCCACTAAGGTCCATCTGCAAGGAGCTTTTCTCCACTCAGCAGGAAAACAGATGCAGAAGTTCCAATCTAAGATCTAAAACCTCTCAGCAGATGTTTTATTGGGCTTTTTTTGTTTTTGTTTGTGTGTGCATGCATGTGTGTGTGTGCATGTGTTTAACTGAGGCAACTCTTAAAAACTGGGACATTATGCATATAGTCTATTTCCAGCTTCTTTTGAAAAGTCAGGAAACCTAGCCACATTCCCCTGGGTAGCAACATGCTGGGGGTGAGAAGCAGCTATCCCTTTACAGAAGGTCCGTGCGCCTGCATTCACCACGGCCCCCACCACTCTCTTTCATCTTTCTGACAAGTAGACTATTTGGGTCGTCATTTACTACTGTGCGTGGGGTGCAATTTGTCTTATAGTAGAGACATAGTTCTTTGTATTCACATCTCTATTAAACTTGGGGAAATGAAAGATAGATCAAGAGGGATGCATTTTTCACGGAAAATGATGGAAAACATATTTTCCTGTGATACTGAAGAATATTCCTAAGTACTTTTATGCAAATGGCCAATCCCTGCTCTCTTGCATGTCTCATCTGACCCAGAGCTATGACTCTGCCCTATTTCCTAAGCCTCCAGAAAGCCCCACCTTGAAGCCCAGTCTTGATATTCACGTAATATACTCAGCCAGGGTCTACCAGGTGCCTGCTCTGCACTGGGCATCATGCCTGGCCCTGGACTGCAGGGGTGGATCGGGCAGAAGTGCCCTCTGTCCTCCCAGTCTGGCTGGCCAAAGGAACCCCAGCCATGCAAACAAGCCGTCCCAACAAAAAAGACTGTCTGCCTTCACAGGGAGAAAGCCACGTAGTATCACTAATGAGGAGTCAGCCATCTTTCCAGGAAGAAAATGATGTTTCTGCTGAGACCTAGAGAGGGAGACAGAGTGAGTTGTTCCAGGCAGAGGAAAAGCACATGCAAAGGCAAGAAGGCAAGAGAGAAAGGTGCTGGGAACCGCAGGAAGCTAGGTCTCGGTGGAGTACGCAGCATGGAGGTGGATGGGATGGGAGATTGTCTGAGAATGAGTCTAGTGGGTTGAGCATCTGGGCTGTGATGCATAGGCAGTTGGAAAGAGATAACAGCTCATGGGATGGGGCCTGGGGGATGAAATACATGGATAAATCCCAGTAGCCAGAGGAGACTGAGAGTAATCCAGAGCTCAAAAGATAACGCAGTGGAGGAGGGAGAGGGGGAGCAGCAAAGATGGACAGACAGTGCGGCTGCTAAGGGAGGCAGGGCATCCAGGGTAGCAACCCCTCAACATCTCTGCCGTAGGGCCCTGAACCCGAGGGTGATGGAGGCCCAGAGGACACAGTGCAGGCCCCAGAGCTGCACAGATCTGGCCATGCCATTTTCTGATGACTTAATATTTTTTAGCCTCAGCCTACTTATAAATTGGATAATGATAAATACCTCCCTGACTTGCTCTGTGGATTAAATGAGGCTAAAAGCATCTGGCACTTAAGGAGACCATAATAAAAGTAAGTTGATTTTTCAATTGATTCTGGTGTGTGCCTTTAAAACCCTGATGCCTACCCTGGGATGACTTATCTTCCTTTCCTCCCATGAGGCATCTCCTGTTCGGGGGCCCCAGCCCTGGACAAGCCCTCCCCGGTGCCTGCCATCTGTCACTGGCGCTCGCTCTAGTGCTGACCTGGAGCCTGGCACGGGGCCGCAAGGATAATTACCACTTCTGAATCGATTCCTTCGAGCCCTTTTGAGCAGGCTGAGGAATGCTGTGATTAAAATGATTAAAAACCTGCCTCCTATTTCACAGCTTTTAATATTTGATAAGATTTTGGAGAGACGGATAAGAGTAGGGCATGAAATCTGGCAGTTTGCAGTCCCAGCTTCCAGCCCCCTCAGGAAGCTATCCGAGCAGTGAAAAGGGGATTGAGAGCCAGAGAGAGAGAGAGAGAGAGAGAGACAGAGAATGAATATGAGGAAGGGTAAACCGGCATGCATCCTCCAAAGGGGAAAGCACAGAAAGAAAAGGGGAGATCTTCATTCTTCCAGGTTCTTCATGGGAATGCCAGTAATAATTAAGATTATCATCATGAAAATAATGATAAGATGACAACAGCAGCCATCATGTATCAGGTACCCAATATATGCCAGGCGTGTGTGTGTGAGGAATACATCTGCTTTAATCTTCCCAACGATCTTACAAGGGAATAGATTTCTTCTTGATTTTATAGAAAGTAGAGGCTCAGAGAGGCAAAGTGACTTTCTCCTGGTATCACTCAGCTAGTTACTGGGAGAACTGAAATCTACATTGGGTTGATTGGACCCCAAGCCCTACCACGGACAACGCTGAAGAACGTCAGGGCAGAAACAGGAAGACGCTGCAGATCAGGAGACCTTAGGATTCTCTCCTGCCCCCAACCATAGGCATGATAGTCAGTTGCCTTTGGAGAGAGCAGCCCCAATGGTCGGGGTATCAATGCGTGAATGCTTTGCTCTTTCTGTCACTGCAGCCCGGAGGCTTTCTCCATGCCAATTTCCTTCCTTTCATCCGGTTCTTGATGACTCTGCTGGAATGTCAGTTCACCCAGGACAGCGTCTCTGTTTGGATTCAAATAACCCTCACAAAGCTTAGCATGGTTCAGCACTTGCTAAGTGCTGGGGGCTGTTTAATCTCTTTTTCCCAGCTATTATCTCATTATGCACAAAACCCTAACAAGTTAAGTACTGCTGTTATCTTTATTTGACAGATGAGGAAACTGAGGTTCAGCGGTGTTGGGAAGTTTATTCAGATAACTCCAGTAGGAACCTGGACTGCTCTCCAGTGTGGAAAAGACAGCTTGAGGCTTCCCGAAGTCAGGTCTGGGAGGGTCACAGAAGTCCACCAAGAGCGTCAAAAAGTTCGTGGTCCTAGAAAAAGCTAGTCAGCAAAAGTCCCTCTCCTGCTGTGCACTGGGGGCTGATCATGGACAGTTCAAACAAGCTGGGTCAGAATGGGCTCCGCAGAGAGAGCTCGAGAAGTTGCTTTGTTCTCTTGATCCCTGGAAGGTAAGAGAATGTGCCAGGTTACTGCAAAAGAGCTGTGTCTCTGATTGAGGTCACCCTAGACCTCCCAGAGGACATGACAGTTGGGAGAAGGGCCCCACGGTTGCAGACAATGGCTGCTTTCCACTTGGAGGTGGAAGAGATACACCCGAGCCCATTCTGGGGAGATCCATGCAGTAGTGTGGGGTCTAAAATCCATCCTGCAGAGCAGAGGATGCTGAGTGGGAGGACATTAGCCATTGAGAATTCTGAATGGGATACAGCGTGGGAGAGGAAATAAACAAACCTAGGCAGTTTCAGAGAAAGAGCAGGAACAGGAAGATTTCAGCTTAATACAAGTATGAACGTTCTTATAGTCAGAGGGGTCTGTGAAAGAAGGTGTGAGTTAATCACCACTAGAAGTGAGTGAGCTAAGGCCATGCACAAATGGGGGATGCTGTAGAGGGTACTTAAGCCTAAGGAGAGAGTTTATAAACTTGAAGATCCCTTTCAAACCTCAGGAGTGCAGTAAACAGAACTTAAATCAATCTCTGTTCTCCCATGTTAATTTTAGCAGTCAGCACATGTTTGGGACACACTAGATATCCGGGAAATGTTTGTTGAAAGAAAATATAATCTGCTGCAACAGAGATGCACCAAAGTGTGCAGAAACACTAGTGAAGGAATCATGTTCCCATAATAATAACAGCCACAAAGTCCTCTATAGTTCAGTTAGTCCACATGGATAATCTCCTTTATTGCTCCCATTTTATAGATCAGGAAATCGAGGTTCAGAGTCAAGGGTCACACATGTAGAAGGTGGCAGAGCAAGGATTCGGAACCGCAGGGGTCTGACTTCATAGCCATGCTCTACACACCAGGGCTGCCCTGACCCTGGGTGCAAACCTCCTCCTTTGCTGAGGTTGTAGCCTGGACCCAGGGCAGCTCTTCACTGAGACCGCCTGGTGCCTGCAGTGGGGAGTGTTTCTAGGGCCAGAACAGGAGGAGTACAGTAAGCAGCTGCCCCCATAGTCAGTTTCTCTAGTTGGTTTCCATTTGCTGCTCAGAGATTCTTGGTTGGGTCTCTGCTCTCCCGAGAGTACTAACAATACTCCTGGGATTGGTGGCCTCGTCATCCCCCTCAAGGTTCTCCCTCAGCCACTACAGGTCACCTCCAACCAGCGACCTGCCCCTGACTCTTGGGGTGGAATGTTTAGACCCCATAGTCCATTGCTGGCCCCCTTTGGCTTTGTTCAAACTTCTGTCCAGGGCACCATCGCCTCAACCCACACCCACCATGCTTACTCCCCGTCCAAACTGTGACCAGGATGACCTGCCACTGACCATCTTTCTTCCAGGCTCTGGCCTCAACTGTCTCCCCCATTGCTTCTTAATCTTTGCTTCTTCAGTGGTTAGCTCCTGACCTGTCTGAGCTCTGGAGCTGGGTCCCATCTCCTGACTTCTGCCTGATCTGTATGAGATCCTTCTCTGACTCATCACTTAACCTTTTGTCCTCTTAACTCTTCACCCCTAGTCTGACTTCTTTCCCCCTGACTTCCCATCTGATGTTTGGTCTCATCTCCAACCCCCCTCACTTCCTGTCTCCCACTTCTCACTCATCCCTTAGACCAAGGTGTCTCCAGGCAACACTTTGGGCTCTCGGGACTGGGTAACTCTCTGCTGTGGGGGTTCTCCTGTGCACTGTGGGAGGTTTAAGCAACACACCTGGTCTCCACTCTCTAGGGACCAGGAGCACCACTCTCGACTTGTGCCCACCAAATTTGCCTCCAGAAATTCTCAAACATGCTCAGGGGCAAAACTCCTTCATGTTGAGAACCACTGTCTCTCATCCATGAGTGCCTGCCCCTACCCCTCAGGCACTGACCGGTATTCCATTCTTTCAACAACTGAACCTTGCGCATTTTTGTTTCCAGCTCTTCTAGATAACAACTATTCCCACCTCTCAAGCTACAGACCCCTGCCCTCCAGAATCCTGAATCAGATTCTTTTTTTTTTTGAATATCTGGCTGCTTGCCACAGACATTTTGTTCTCCGTACTCCATGCCATAGCTTCCTTCTTCCTGATTCTTTGTTTCCCTCCTTCTCCTGGCTTTTGGTTTTGCATCTTAATAACCAGTTCAATTTCTCAGGTGCTTTGGGTGGGTCATTAATTTCATGGTGCTCCACTCTTGTTAATAGCATTGTCCCTGACAACCAGGGGCCTGTTTAACTTCCATCCTCCCCTTCCTCTGCCTAGTTTTTTGCTTCAGTACAAGCCTTCATCACCTGTCCAGTCCCCAGGAGAGAAGTCAACCCTGGTCCACGTATCAGTGTAGACGATGTGGTCTCTGAGCCATGCAGATCTGTTTCCTGAGGGGAGGGAGGCAGCGTGGTGTACAGGGAGAGAGAGATATTGAAAGTATAGTCCCCAGCCCTATCTTGGTCCTTCCAATCACTGTGTGAACTTGGGCCAGTCACTGAATCTCTTGGAGGCTCGGTTTAATGCAATCTTTCCCTTTTCCTTTAAAAGCTTAAGAGGAAACATATAACAGTACAGATAGCTCAGGATTAGAAGAAGAGAAGTTTTCTTCCATAATTGTCCTCTCTCAGACGCCATCCTTATACATATATTATTTTCACATTGTTGCTAACACATATCCTGTATTTGTCTCATTGTTATCATTTTCTTACAGATTAGGCATTGTAATACTTTGCTGTGTCACATGGAGATGAGACACTTGGACTTAAAAACACTATCTAATTACTCCTCTTAAGAATCCTAGGAGGCAGATATTATTTCCTCCCATGAAGACTTTGAGGTCACAAGGTCTCTCAGGGTAAAACTGGCAGGGCCAGGATTACAATCCTAATTATCCTTCCTGACTTAAAGCACATGCTTTGGGGGAAAAAAGCACACTGTTTCTCACATAAAATTAACAGATTTGAATCAGATGAAGAATATAAAATGCTTAACAGTGCCTGGCACACAGTGAGTACTTATCAAATGTTAACTCCTTTCCTTACCTATTGTTGGTGAGTAATACACAGAAATCGTGAATGTTTCAAAAAGAGCAGAGGGCCTTTTTAACTCTCCACTCTCCACTGGGCTCTAGGGTCTTTTAGGCAGAGGTTGTATGTGCCCCCTTGCTTTCTTCAGCACCCTGGACAAGGCTCAATAGTTATTGACTGAACCATTGATTGAAGCAACACTGGTAGTGCCAGGTCACCTCCACGGTGACTCTGTGGGGAGAGGTGGGACTGGTGTGCTGGCCCATGGCTGCTTTCAGACAAGGGCGTTTGCATAACTGGAACGTGCTGTCCCCGTATCTAATAAAGATCTGAA
This sequence comes from Vicugna pacos, assembly GCF_048564905.1. Lineage (NCBI taxonomy): Eukaryota > Metazoa > Chordata > Mammalia > Artiodactyla > Camelidae > Vicugna > Vicugna pacos. The sequence continues at coordinate 12,884,579 of NC_133008.1, forward strand.
CGTCACTAATTGGCAGGCAGAGGCTGTGTTCTCTCTATGGGATCAGAAGGGAGCAGAACGTGCCCTGAATGTTAATTTCTTCTGCAGCCTGCACTTGGGGGCGGGGGGCGAGAGGAGGAGAGGAGGAGAGGAGAAGAGCCGAGGGGCACAATCTACTCTGAACACGGAGCTCTGGTCTCGTGGCCATTTCATTAAAATGTCCTGAAGTAAAAATTAAAAGGGCATAAGACTCGGGGCCAGGTACCTTGGGTCCAGTTTCTGAATCTATTGTTTACAATCTAAGTAAGAAACAAATCTCTCAGTCTCTCTGGGCCTCAGTTTCTGTATTTGCCAAGTGAAAATAAAAATGATAACAAGTATAACTAGTAAAAACATTCAATGAATGAATGAATGAAACCTGATAGGTTTTTTTCAGAGGGATGTGTCATCAGCAATATAAATAGTCTGCTTGTTCTGCAAGAGCATAAATAGGAAAAAAGTCTCACAAAAATGGAAAACAATGACAAACCACACGCAGGCTTCTGGGTGAGGTTGGACAAGAGTCCCCTGCCTCCCATGTGAAGAGCAAGACCATGTCCTAACTCAATGGTGTCCTTGCTTGGTTGGGCAATTATTTGAAGTGCTTTTAAAGATACAGGTTCACAGGCCACATCTCTGAATAGAGTGTGATTCAATGGGTCTGGAAGGGTACGGAGCATGTAAGAATCTGAATTTTTTATCGGCACCCCCAGCAATTCACCATAGAGGCATAGAGGCAATGCTGATTCAGGACCATGGTCAGCTCCACACCACAGACTTCTGTCACCCGCACCTTTGATCACTGGAAAGACCAAATGAAGTACCACAGGAAAGATATTGTTCAAATGAGTGTTGTTGTTCTCAACTTACCCTCCAGAACCCTTAGGGACGTTTGAAGGACATCTGAGCAGGGTTGGGAGAATACAATCATAGGAAAAATATGGAGCTACAATTTTTGAACTCCCCCAGAACGTGAGTATAGTTTTTAATATATTATCGGCACAGGCTACTGGGCTAATATGCAATGTACTTATCAAACATGCATAGTTACAGAAATCAGGAGTGACAAAATAAAAAATTATCAATAGAAGGCCCGTGGTTTCTTCCTGTATCTGTGATGAGCATTTGCGTACCTCTGGGGTATGGGCTTCTCTACTTGATGACGACTCCTGTTGAAGATTCAGAAGACCTTCCTTGTGTATCCACTTTTTGATGTGCTCACAGTGTGCTGTGACATGGCAACAGAGGAAGGAGGATGGAGGGTGGTTGGGGACTGTGTGTGTGTGTGTGTGTGTGTGTGTGCACATGTGTGTGTAAGAACAGTGTTTGAGAGCAGAATGTTATGACAGGAACCTTCCTAAATATGTCCAAAATTATAAAACCTCCACAGCTAAATAAACTATGTTGTATGCCTTTGCATTCCTCTGCAGGTAAGCTATAGGAAAGAGGGAGACAAAGGAAGACTCTGACAGCACTGCTTATGGCAAATATTTAGTGCAGATCCCCTTGCCCCAGAAAACTCAGGCTGGAGTGTGAGGTGTCTGGGTAAGGACAGATGAAGAAGCCCTGTGCATGGGCAGGTGATATCATCAAACAGGACCATGAGCCTGTGTCCAGTAGGCTTTGGGCACCACTCTATGCAGTTCCATTAATAGCAGCCACTGGGATGCGATTCCAAGAAACTGAGCAACGGATTGATTCAAAGTCAGAGCAATCACTGGACTCATTTCTTTCACTGCTGTGCCTGCATGGTTGGAAAGTGTGAACTGCCCCAGCCAAGGTGGAGAGGAGCAGTGCCTGCCAAATCAATAGGCAAGATAGCCACCTGCACTCTGGGGAGGCTTCCAGCCAGGAGTGAGGATGAGTAAATGACAGGTGGGTGGATGGAGAATAGGGAAGCTCTGGGTTTTGCAGGCTCTCCTAGCAAGCCTCCAGCAGGGTCCAAAACTAAAAGAGCAGATTACAGGGGGAATTAGATCTGGTATGGAGGGCTCTGGGAGGCAGTGAGAAATGCCTCTGGCTATAAAACTGACTATCTAGAAACTCAGTGCCTCTGGCCTGGGCTCCCCTTCCAGAGTGGAGGAGAAGATGAACACCTGCCTTGGGGCTGGGTACTTCAAGGAGCCACAGGACAGGACCTGGTCCCACGTGTTACTCCAAGGCCTGAACCCTATTCAGGACAGGTGTTCTGCATGCTGTGTTTCATTCTTCACCTGCAGCCTAGAGTCCTGGGCTCAGACAGATAGATTTCTCTGTACTAAAATTCCAGGAAACTTTAGATGAAAATTTGCCCCTTGTTGAAAAGATTTTTTTTTTTGAGAAAATAGAGCATATCGTTCTCAAACAGGGCAGCTCAGAGGCTGGGAGATGACATGCAGGGGATGAAGGGATGGGTACCCGCAGGATGCCAGGCTCTCAGAAGGACTCTCACAAAATCAATGCACTTACAGGGACCCCACTGGGCTTTAGGAACTGGACACAGGAAGAGAGGCTGGAGAAGAGAGCATTTATTTATTCATCCAACAAATGCTTATCAGATGCCTGCAGTGTGTCAGGCATTCTTCCCACCTCTTGTAAACAGTCATGAACAAGGCAGCCGAGGTCCCTGTCCTCACAGAGCTCCTGTGCAGTCATGTGGTCCCTGGGCAGGGATTTCACAGTGAAGCTGTTGTGGCCTGGTGACTGCCCACTCATTCATCCTTGTCACTGAACACTCCTGGGCTCATCCCTGCGCCACACTTGTGCGGCACCCTCTGCCTGGAATTCCTTCTGCTTCCTATCTGCCTTGCAAATGCACATTTGCTCTTTGGCTCAGCTTTGTTTGAGCTCCCCCAGGAAGCCCTCCCTGTCATCCTTGCTGGGCCAGCTGCTTCTCCCTTTGCTTCCACCTATCTTAGCATTTGCCTTTTCTGTTTGTCTTTAAAAACATAATACACTCCTTGAGGTCAAGTCTAAGTTCTAATCATTTTTGTAGCCTCAGTGCCTAAAATAAGTCCTACCACATAGTGGAAACTCAATAAATAAGTATTGCATCAAACTGAATGGACCATTCTTGCATACCTACATTGTGCCCGGCACACAGTGTACACTTGGCATCATGCGCAGTGGAAAGGTGAATCAGACATGGACCCAATGGGGCCTTAAGAAGCTCCCAGTCTAGTGGAGGGTGATCGGAAGCAGAGACTTTGCAGCTAAGTGATAAGTGGCAAGTGAGCTTTAGGCAATGTCCCGGAGGGACAGGGACAAGAGGAAGAAGCTGCCTCTAGTTTTGCCTCCCACGTGTCCCCTTCATACACAGACTCCAGCCAACTTCCTGCACGTTCCTGATCCAGCCTGGCACCATCTCCCTCCCTGCCTCCCTTCATGCTGTCCTCCAAGCCTGGAGTGCTCTCAGCCTGTTCAGACTCTGCTCACCCCTAATGTCACGGTCACTGTGGCTGCCATGTCATCCACATGCCAATAGCCCTCAGTGGGGCTGGCGAGGCAGGCAGGAGGGCAATGTTCATCTGAGGATCTAGGGGGCAGCCAAGCAGAACAGGGGGTCGGGGACTTTTAATTGACATTTAAATGTCAACACGCCACATTAAATGTTATGGGTGTTTCACTCTAGCCCGCAAGATGCATAAACACATCTCAGGCTCCTTAATCACTGCCCATATTAATTACAGATGCCCTTTGCAAGTGGAAGCAAACCCAGGGCAGATGCCACACTCCAGCCAGAAGCTGGACGGCAGGGATGTCCATAGAATGCTTGTCCTGGACCCTGGGCCCCAGAAGGGACCCTCTCTTATGAGAAGGATGGACAGTTAGACAAAGACCTGCACAGAGGGAGAAGAGGAGGGAGAAACAGGGAGAGGGAGGGAGAGGAAGAGAGAGAAGTGAGAGGTAGAAGGAGGTGAAGAGGAAGAAAAATGCAAAGCCACACCCAGAGAGAAAGACATTAGGGACTAGGAGAGGGGTGGGGAGCAGGGTGAAGAGATAGCTTAGGACAGAAAATAAGACAGAAACAGACTCAGAGACATAGAAAACAAACTTATGGTTACCAAAGGGGAGAGGGAGGGGAAGAGGGATAAATGAGGAGTACTATGCATGAAACAGATAAGCAACAAGGATTTACTGTGCAACACAGGGAACAGCATCAGCATAGTGTAATAATCTATAACGGAAAATGATCTGAAAAATATATATATAAAACCGAATCACTTTTTTGTACACATGAAACTAATACAATATTGTAAATCAACTATACTTTAATTTAAAAAAGAAAACAATGATTTAAAAAAAAGTGACTGGAATCATTGACCTGCAAATGTAAATGATTCTTACTGGACAGTCCCAGGGACTTGAATCTCTGGCATACGCACGAGCTGCCTGCCCCCTTCCCAAGATTGGGCCACTCTGATCCCAGGGGAGGGTCGGGGAGTCAGAACTACTCACTAACAGGAGGCAGTCCTGGGAGGGAGAGGGTCAGCGAATTCACGACAAGGAAGTCCCACTGCCCCCGTGAGGTAGCTCAGAACTGAGGCCCAAGGTCACAGGCAGAATTGAGCCCAAGACCCAGGTCTTGCCTTTTCCGGGGCTTCTGCCACAAGCCAGCACATCTGTCCAGACCTTCTGGCTCTCTCTCTGATCAGATCTGAACCTGACTCATGCTTTTTAGCCCAGAACCAGACTGGGGGTAATAAGTACCGGGGCACACACAGCTCTCCGGGTCAGGTCAGGAGAGGACAGAGAAATCCCTGGTGAGACTCTCTGCTGGAAGCCCAGAGGCGGGGCGGGAGAACTGGCGGGCAGGTGATGGATTGGTCTAACGAGCTCTGGCTGCCCCACGGCGAGCTCACTACCCTGAGAACTCGGCTCCTCCTGCTGCTGCCCGGCGCGGGCTCCACAGGAAGACTGCAGGACACTTCTGAAACCTGTTTAATGCTGACCACTGGCTTTATTTACCAATTTAAAATTTTTCTCACGTAAACCTTCTCGTCACAAAGTTAATTTACAGAAAAGGACATCATATAGAGTGTATGCCTATATTGCAAAACATATACTATAGGACACTACCTGTGAACGCCCTACCCTCTCAACCTCAGAAACACAACAGTGACCGAGGAGATAATGTCCCCTGGGAGATACTGTCAGCCTTACTTATACGGATGAGGGATGAGCAGGAGGGAACTGGGAGAGTAGGAAATGTGGTTGGAGGCTGGAATCCAGCTGAGGAGTCTACAGTTTGGGGGTTATTTGAGTTTGTGGGTATCTGCCCATGTGTATGCGGTTTTATGCAGACCCCTGATGTATCTGTTTAACAGCTCCTCCATTGTCTGGAAATTAAGCTCAATTTCCCTAACTTGCACCAAGGCCCTCACAGATCCTGGCCAAGGATGCGGGATGCAGATGTGAAGTGTCCAGGTACCTTTTTCATGGAGCCCCAGCCTAGAGGGGAGGACTGACAATAAGCAGATCCTGGCAGCAGGCAATGCCAGAAGGGGGATAGATATGAAGGAGCCGAAAGTAAGACTCACTCTTCCTATGGCCTACAGGAGGAAAAATTTAACTAGACGAGGGGATTTGGGGGTTGGACTTTGAAGGATAAATAGGAGTCTGCCTCAAGGCCGAGGGGAGGATCATCTCAAGCAGTAGATAGACAAGGTGTAATGTTATAAATTTTAAGAACTAGGGCATGTTGTAAACAGATCCTGTGCCGGGTATTGGGGAAGAAGCCAAAAATGAATTATATATGCTGTTGCTTTGAAGATAATTTGACATACTCGGAAATAACTATGTGGGTTTATTGTGATAGCTTAAATAAGAGCAATATAAACAATATTTCAGGACTACAGAAGTAAAATTTTGAAGACAATGCACTTATCTTCTATCAAATTTGCACAGGGAGTTCAGGTGTTGATAGAGAGGAATCAATTCTGTCTAAGGTGATGATGGATGCTGCCCTGAGGAGTGATGTTTAAGCTGGAATTGGAAAGAGGATTCTCAAGAGCAGATCAGACAAGGGACAAGGTGCCAAATAAAGATACTGCATAGTCCAGGGTTGACTTTCCCTAAGAAATACCTAGAATCAAAGCCTGTCTGGGATGGAAGAGAACCCAAGGATCGCTGTGTTTTCCAATCCTTGTATTTCACAGACGGAGAAGCTGAGGCCCTGGGAAGAGAAGGAACTTGTTGGAGGCCACGCAGCTTACTGGAGGCTAACGAGACACAGCTCCATACATTGACCTGCAATTTCTGGGTTTTAAACAACTCTTGGATTTATAAGCACTTTGTTTTATTTTATTAGATTTGTGTGTCACGGCTGATGCCTTTAAGGATTTCTGTTCGTGCTTTTCCAGCTCATTAAAGTGTAATAATAGACTTGAAGACCATTAGGATTTCAACTCCCTGAGTCAGCACTTGGCTGCCTCTTTCAGGGAAATGCACAGGTGGGTTGGAGGGCACCACCCGGGGTCACTCCCAGCCAGCCCCAGGGGTTCCACAGGCTGCAGTCAGGGTCACTCTGAGAGTGCTCTGTGACGAGTGGAGTCACTCTGTCCACTCTCACTCCCTCCGACCTTTCTCTACAGGTGAGCTTGGTGTCCCACCTGCCAGCGATGCAGCTCGAAGGGATTTTTTTCCCCTGAGGTCCCAGCCAGTTTGAGTCTTCTGGTTTTAGATGGCAAATCAGTTTAAATAATAAGCATCTTTGACCATGGCACTTTACTTTCAAGTTCATCATCCCAGCCACATGGGCAGGAGATGTGATGTAAGCATTTTATAAACACTCCAGGAAGGAAGAGGGCTTACCTAAGCCACACAGACAGGGAGGGGCAGAACTGAGACTTGTCACCCAAGTCCATGTAACTTTAAGGACAGTGCTATTTCCTAAACCAGAATGTAGTTTGCTACTAGACAAAAGAAAGCTTCACTACTGCGTGTGGAAAGAAAGAGGAGGAGCAGCCATAATGCAGGTTTTATATATATAAATATAAAATTTTTTATATATATGTATATGTGAGTCACTATGCTGTACACCAGAAATATGACATTGTAAATCAACTATACTTCAATAAAAAATAATAAAATAAAAATAAAATAAAGGGGGAAAAAAGGTTAACTATTATTTAAGGCCCCCAAATCCCAGATGCTGTTCCAAGCACTTTACCACTCTCCTCTCACTTAACCTTCATAACAGCTTTATGCTAGAAAACTCAAAATTAAGCCCAAATTTCTCACCATGGCTGCAAAGCCTTCTATGATTTGACCCCGGTTACAATTCCAAACTTACTCCTACCCATCTTTTTTTTCTCACCCCAATCTAGCCACTCTGGTCTTCCTGTGCCTCAAAATTGTTTCTACCTCAGGGCCTTTGCACAAGCTGTTACCTCTGCTCTTCCTAACAATGGTCATACTGCTCAAATGTTACATTCTTATAGAGGCCTTCCCTAATCCCCACCAGTGCTATATTCCAATCCTGTGACTGTTTGTCCCTGAGAGGACCCACACTGTTCATTACTGGGGGCCAAACCCCAAGGGCAAAACTTGCCACATAAGGAGCCTCAAGAAACACATGAGCTACATGAAGAGTGCCAAGTGGAGGCAGGAGAGGAGGAGGTAGGGAAAGAAGGCACGAGGTACCGGAACCTCCTGCCTATTGGTCACTCCTCCAGGCCACACCACTTTGAGATGGTTTCACAATAGACACATCTTCAAGACAGAAAACTGTTGACTGAAGTTTACCCGTATTCCTTCCTGAAAATATTCACCATGCCCTAGTAGTGACTAACAAGTTTAAACACCTCTTGTATGCCAAGTCCTTTCAATGCACGAATATGTTGCATCCTTTTGACAACCCCATACAGTGGATACCTCTGGGATCCTGCTTTACAGCTCAGGAGAGAGGCCTGGGGTGTTGAGTCACTTGGCCAAGGTGCACAGCCAGAAAGGGGATTGCACACAGGGCGGAGGTTGGGGCCTCGGCAGGCTTGGCTCTGGAGTCCGCATGCTTAACCTCTACTTTGCACTGCCTCTCAAGGGAGGTGGGGGGCCGGTCCAAAGTCATACAGCTGATATATGAAAATGTTGGGCTATAAACCCAGGTCTTTCCAAATCCTAAGGCAGGACAGCCCAGGAAAGCTTTAACAGGAAGCATGAGCAATTAGAATCCAGGCTGCAAACTAGCAAGAATTTCCCCATGTGGCAGTTGGAGCCGACTGCAAGATGAGGGTCTAGAAATATTCTGGTGCATTAAGGGGTGCCTCCTGCCTTTTCCTAATCACAGCTCAGGTTCTAACACAAATGCCCAGGGTCTCCCTCGTGAAATGAGGCATCCGCAGATGGGGCTGAAAGGAGACAAGCAGAAGAGACACTTGAGGTTGTCAGAGCTGGGAAGCTGGCTCCAGCCTGCTTCTGGGCCCGTCTGCCGCATGCTCCATGCCTCCCCTCCCCTCCCTGTCCCTCTGTCTCTCTTCCCTATTGACAGTAGGTCCTCCAAGCCTCTTCCCTGGCCTAGGGAGGAGACTCCAACCATAGGGAGCAGGTCCCTGACCAGTGAAGGGAAGGGAAGTATAGAAAGTCCTTGACTATGCCAAAGAGGGTGGGGCCACCTGGCAGTGGAGCTGGGATGGGACCTAGGTGACGGCACACAGAGCAGGACTCCAGGAATCTCCCGAGACTGACAGCTCAGATGTATCCTTCCTCATCCTCACCCTCAAACTGTTTCTTGTGGGCCCTCCAAGAAGAGCTCTGGAGTTTGGGAACCCTGGGACACAAGCAGTAATGAGGGCCATTTTATAGCACAATGGTTTAGACAAAACTTTCAGGCCAACCATTTGCTGTTTGATGTTAAAGTGGCCTGATAAGCCTCACTTTGTTCATCTGTCAAATGGGGATAATGGCACCTGCTTTATGGGGTCTTGAGATTTTCATGTTGGTAATGCTGTGCCTAGGATGTACTCTGTGCTCAATAAACAGTCAAGCAGTTGCTACTGTCACTATTGGAGTAGGTCATGGAAAGTTCCTAGCAGGCTGGTCTACATTGGCCCAACCTTGTCCCACGCTGGGGCAAGAGGTCAGATCACAGGTGCCTAGAAGCCAGACTTGGCCTGAGTAGTGTTTCCACCCCATTAGCCTTTCCTCAGCGACTTTCTGTCCCTGCCTTGTAGCCCTGTGGCCCCCGAATTATAAGACAATCTCAATAACTTGATTCTTCACAATTCCTAAGACCTTCTCCATTTTTCCAAGACTTTCAAAGATGCCATCCAAGTTCATTTCATGAGGACCCTGCGAGACAGGCAGAAACACCCCTGTTGACAGGTGAGGATGGCCTCACTACAGAACCGCTCAGCAGCACGTCTCTGGAGGAGTATTTGCTCCTGGCTTGCTGGTGCCTTCCAGCATCTACCCAAGAATTGTTTAGGGCAGAGCCTGGAGGTAGGGGGTTGGCGTCCCTGGGACACAGTGACATAAAGTAGAAAGGGCAGAAGCTGTGGTCACAGCTGGCCCTTGGAGAGAGTCCTGAGGCCACTGCACCTGTGTGTCTTCACCTCTCAGAGCCTCAGTTTCCCCATCTGTAATATGGGATGATAATGCCAACTTGGCAGGGTGGCTGAGGTTAAACACACCAGACAGGCGTGGAAGGTGCTCCACACGTGTTGCCTCCTGGAGGAGTCACCTCTGTCCTTTTGGAGGGCATGGCTCCCATCTCACCCTTCTGCACTCAAAGACCTTCCTTTGGAAGCGGGATTCCTAGAGCATGAATCAGGTGCCCCGAAGTCACCTCCACAGACGCTGTTGACAATCAGGCTGAGCAGCACATTTGCATTAACTTAAGTAATGGCTAAGCTCAGACTCAGCCTAATTGGTGAACCTAAGTCTGCAGATTGTTTATTGGTGGAGCAAAGAGGAGCCCGAGTACTCTTGTTCTAGGGAGAAGGGGCTGGAAGGAAAGCGACTCTGCTTCGCCTGCCAGTGGCGAGGGATAATTACAGCGCTTGTCAAAATAAGATGTGGAGATGGAGCCCATTCCCCGCCAGCCGGCTTCTCAAATCCCCTGGGAATCCCTGGTTTAATTAAATACCTGGTGCAAACACTTGGCGCTGGGTATTGGCAACGCGACAACACGCCTGGATTAAAAGTCCACCCCAAACTGAGCCAGGATGAGTGCTTTTCCCCTCCCCTCCTCACAGGCTCCGAGAGGTGCAGGGTAAGGGGTGGGGGCCGAGAAAAAGGAGAGGAGACGGGGGAAGGAGAGGATGATAAACACGGGAAAGAAACAGAATCAAAGGAAGCTCTGGCTGGAGCAGAAGGGATTAAATGGAACATAAAAAGAATTTCCCAACTGGGAATCGTGCCTGCGAAGAAATTTTCTCTCTTGATTAAGAAAATAAGACTCACATCCTTGAGTACAGCCACGGGTGGTGAATCTCCGTTTGGAGAAGGGTGGCTGGGCTGCTCAGCCCTGGCGTCTAAGATCCTGCAGCTTTGTGAGTTTCATTCTCTCATCAAGCCACCTTCCCCATTCCTCGGTCCTTGAAAGTCACTGCCCTCTTTTTACCACTTTGGCCCAGTTTTGCACAGAAGAGCCATCTTTTAATCCCTCTACAGAATGGCTGAGCTGGGCTGCAACGTTAGACAAGACTTAACTGAAATCCTGGGATGACAACTGGAAAATTAATACCGACCATATCTCAAATCTGGATAAGCCAGTGTGCAAAATGCAACTTCCTCTGACAGGCTCCCAGGACCTTCTCATCTTTGTTAGTGGCCGCCAATCCAGAGCCCATTCTGGCCCACCTCCTACTGATTCTAGACTGGACGTCTCAACGTAGTGGCCCAGGGAGTTGACCCAGTTAGCACTTAGATGTATTTTCTTGAGGACACGCAGTCTTTTAAACATCAGATAATTTTGCATGACAGCTGTATATCCAGATTCTCACGAAAAATCAGAAGACCTGGCCACACAGGGCCACGTTCCCACAAACATGAATGGTCAGCTGGAACTGAGGACAGGCCACACCCTTGCAAGCATTTGACCTTGTCACACTGGGCTAGACCTGGAATGAGAGGGCAAGAGCCAAGACATGACCCTCTTGCACTGCCTGCCTGCATTGTACGAGGTATCGAATCAGCTGTAAAAATCTCATGGGAAAGATAAGTGCATGTTCACCCATTCATTCATCCATCCATCCATCCACTCAACGCATGTTACTGAGCACTTCCTCTGTTCTAGGTACTCTGCTAAACCTGGGGACAGAAGGTTAAATAAAATAGATATCCTAGGTCCACCTTCTCACTCTGAGTTTCCTGTCTGAGGTCCTCTCATTACTTGTAAGGAATTGTAACTGGGAATCACCTCCCCTTCAAGCCAGCCTTCCTGTGAGGTGTCTGTATTTTCCCAAGATGAAAATTGTGCCACTGAACAACTTGGCAATGCCACCATGTGTACAAGAGATGTGTTAGCATGCTGAGGGGCGGGGTGGTGTGGAGAGATTTCCATTGTTCTAACTCACAGACAAGAGAGAGGAGGTGGTATCACGCAGAGTTAAAAAGAATGTAGATTCTGGGCCAGACTGTGTGAGTTTAAATCCTGGCTCAGTGCTACCTTGGGCAAGTTACTTAGCCTCTCTGTGCCTCAGTTTTCCTCATCTGTTAAATGGGAATAATGATCATTCCTACCTCATGAACTTGTTATGAGAATTAACATTTGTTTAGTAATTAGGACATAGTAGGAGTTCTATTTAAGGATGTGATCAACAAATAAGTAAGAACCAGGGATACACACAAGTTCTGAGATAGGAGTACAGGACATGTGGTTTCTGAGCATCCTTACATGTTCATGGTTATAGGATTCATCTGCAAAATAGAGCTGCACTTCACGGGACTGTTGTATTATACAGAATGTGCTCACTGGGGTTTTCTTCCTTTGTCTCCCCCTCCAGCACAAGCTTGGCAGCTTCATAGCTTCATGCTTTGGTGTGTGGCCTCAGCACACCTCTGGGACGAGTTCCCTGCATATCAAGCAGCCCAGAGCTGAAGATGATGTCATTCTCTGGGAGCCCTCCAGGGCTGGCTGGGCTTCTGAGGAAGGAGGGAGGGAGGAGGGAGGCAAAGGTTGCATCTCACCGCTCCGAGTGCTAACCCCCGCTCCTCGTCAGCATCAGCCCTGGCCTGGACAGCTCCTGATTGCCTCTCTGGTCCATTCTGTCCCCTTTGTAATTCCTTCCTCATACAGCTGAGCTTTGAAAAGCATCAATGGGAGCTTGTTATTCCTGCTTAAAACCATCTAGCAGCCTTCCTTTGCACTTAAAATAAGATCCCAAATCCTTAGCATGGCCCACAAGGCCTTGCACGGCCTGGCCATCACTCGCCTCTTAACTGCTCCTTCAAGCACCCCCCCCCCCCATTTACTGTGGTCCAACCATGGCTGCCTGCCATCTCTTCTCTCTGCCTGGCCTGGAGTGGCATTCCATCTTCCTCCAGATGTTTATATATCTGGCCCTTTCCTGTTGCAGAAGCCTGAGCACAAATGCCATCTCTGCAAGGGAGGTCTCCAGGATTTCTCCATCAAAGCAGCTCTCCAGTCTCCCTGCATTATTTGCTCACATCCCCGTGTTTTATTTCCTTTGCAGCCCTTATCATTGCTTCCAACTACCTTATTGGTTTGTTACCTTGACTGTTGTCTGTCCCCACCCCCATTAGCAGAGCAGCTGATCATAAATCCCATGAAAACAAGCACGTGGTTTTGCTCTTTTTTGTTCTGCTCTGTATCCCCAGCCCCCAGCTTGGGGCCTGGCACATTGCTAACTCAATAAATATTTGTGAAATCAATGCATGGGTGAATAGATTCATTCTTTTCAGAGGCCAAGAGATGTGTCCTGGTCCTTCCCAGGGCCTGATGCTGCACTGAGACCTCCTGTGACAAATGGTTCTAATTTTAATAACTTCCTAAAGGCTAGGAAAATGCAGTGTCTTTGATCTATAGCACAGAGGACTGAGTCTCTCTCCAGCCCATCCAGACTTCACCATGAACACACACACACATATGCCGGCGCACACATACACACACCATTGTGTAAATAAGTGAAACTGTGTGGATGAAGGAAAAGAGGATGGAGTTTGGCCTCAGATGCCCCTGAATTACAAACCTGGTGAAGCCCTGGCCAAGACTGTAAGGAAAGAAAGTGTGGGTAACACAGAACCTATAAGAAGGGGGGCTCTGGTTCTGCATAGCTATCATTCCATGGGGGGGTGCATTTACCCTGCACTTTGGCAATGGTTACACACACGTCTCTGGTGTTCTACACTGTGTAGGGTCGAGAATGCAGTGAGTCAGATGCAGTATTTGCCCTCAAGCAGCACCTCCCATCCAGGGTGGACACAGATAATAACATGACCTTGAATGTGGCAAAGGCCACACAGACACATGCAGAAAGCAGTACGAGAGGCCAGGTGAAAAAAACACATTGCAGTCTATGCCAGGGCTAAGATGATGAAAAGCCCCAGAGAGGCTCGGACTGCTGAGCTAAAGGATGTTTTGTTAAAAGGCAAGAAAGAGAAAAGACACATAAGATGAAGAGTATGAAAAAGGAAGTGTCAATTTGTGTGCTGTGGTTGGGGTGCAGTGGGTTGAGTATAGTTGAGTTGAGGATATATGGTGAGACAGGAAGGGATACACGTAGGGAGAGAAGCAGTGGAGTCTTTAATACCTGCTAAGCCACCCAGGCACCTTCAGCATAAACTTTGGGGACACTTTGGGGGCTGCTTGACAAGGAAGAGTTGTGGTCAGACTTAACGTTCAGGAAGATTACACTGGTGCGGTTGTGGGGCATGGATTGGAAGAATGAGAGTTAGGGGTAGGGAAATGAGATCAGGGGGCCATTGAGAAAGGATCACGGCCTGTTCCAAGGAAATGGTATTTCAGAGAGAAAGGAGAGGATGAAATTAAGAGTAACTTATGAAGTAGACTTAAGGTTCTTGGTGACCAACTGAACATAGTATTGAGTGACAGGAAGGAGCTGAAGATTACTATTACTATCATCATCATCATCATCACCAATACGATTACTGTCATCACCATCTTCATCACCATCGTCACCATCATCATCATTGTCATCACCAACCTCATCATAATTATTTCACCATCATTATCATCAGAATCACCACCATCATCCAACAATATCATCACCATCATCATTACTATTGTCCACCATCATTATCACCACCATCACTGTCATATCATCTTCATTGTCATCATGACCATCATTGCCATCATCATCCAACACCAGCATCATTATAACTATAGTCATCAACACCATCATCACCACCATCACCACCATCATCACTCCAGCTAACATTTACTGAACTTGGACTGTGATTCAGACACTGTTGCAGAGCTTAATTTAGGAAGAATCCTCAGATCCATCAGAGATTCTGTAAGTCTTAAAACCACTTACTTCCTTACCTGTCTCTCCTGAACTTTCTTCCCTAGATAAATGATGTCTGCTGTTTGAGGAACAAATGAGTTTGTGCTTAGTCTTCCTTATGGTTCTCTTGAGTGGTACAATTATATCAGTAAGTTTTGCTGCTTCTAGGCTAGGTGCAATAAATAGCCAAATATCTGGCCAACTGCCCATCTTGTGGGCCCTGTTCCATAGCCATGGTCCTATACCTTGAGAAGCATCAAGGTTCTAACCACTTGATATGTCTTTCTTAATGCTTCCATGACAGCTCAATATTCCCATAAACTCCACAAGACAGAAACTCTGCCTGTTTTATTCATCAGTGTATGCCTGCAGTGGTAGGCGTAGCGGGCATTCAACAAATATTTGCTGAATAAATGTTACTTATCTCTATAACCCATTTTTCAGTGTTCATTGAGGGTTGACAAATTTCTGTGACAGATGTGAATTCTATCCCGAAAAATGAATTATCACTGTTCCAAGTTCCTTATATTTCTGAGGTTAAATATGATTTGAAAATGCCGAATCAAACAAAATTAAAGACTTTTTTTTAAATCACAGAACTTCTCAGGGCCATTAATATTCCAATATACGGTGTGAATCTCTAAGATAATATATAACATTCTTTAAGCTTATTTAAACATAGAGACCCTTTACATGATTTAATGTGTCAAGGAACAAGCTTTCAGAAATGCTGCAGTTAAATCAAGTGTGCAGTGATTTCATCAGGGTAAACCAGCTATCATTACTGCAGTTTTCCTTAATTATATTCTTAACATGGTTAAGAGACAGATAATCAATTTTGTCAATTAGTTGCATGAATGTCAGTTCCTTAAATCAGAGCAGGTTTTCTTAGCCAAGAACAGCATCATGGTTTCAGGGTGGGACTAAAATCTTTTTGTATTAAAAAAGAACCCAGGAAAACAAAAAGGCTGATTTATGACATACACTTTTCAGGCCAGATGAGAACTTGTTCCATTGAAAGGTCTACAGCTTTTAACAACAGGATCCCTGCTCCGGTGGACTTGGAGTGGAGACAGAAGGGCTTACCGTTGGGTGTGCAGAAGGCAAGCACAAGCAGGGACCGCAGCCCTCATAGTGACTGTGAGTTCCCCAGTGCACTGCCTGGTTTCTCTAGCTTCAGTCCCCATGCTGGAGGTCCCGGAATCAGGATTCTCCCATCTAAAGAGGGACAGGATGGCTTAGCCTGGGGAAATCAGTGATTCTGAAAGCAGATCTACTGCCTTTAAATAATGATTTGTAAAGAATGAGCTATGCACTCTGCGGCCACGCCTAGCCACTGCAAATCTTGCTTGGATACCAGGAGGTAAAACCTAGGCCCTACCAAGTGGGTAGAGGCCCCCATATACAACTTAGATCTCAAAGAGTTAGACCTTTCATATGAAGGTGAATAAGAAATAAATTCACATGGAAAATCTGCCTGACCTGACTTTGATTCTGGGGGTGAAGTGAGGCAGGGAGCGGGACTCGTGTTCCCTGAGAATTTGTAACCATATGCTAACCCTCACTTGGGCTTGTGGTCTGAAAAACCTCGAGCAGAAAATTTAATTTAAAATAGTTTAGGATTGGTAGTTCTCCCAGGTGGCTGGAAAAAAACAAACACAGTCCTTTCTGGAGAAGTGACACTTTACTTCAGTCCTCAGAAAATTCTGAAAGATAAAGTTCCAAGGAAAATTCATTGTCAAAAATTACAAAACACACAATGAAACAAGGCACTATGAGACAGATCCAGCAGGAACAACAGAAAGCAAAATCAGATCAGCAAAGCTTCAAATATTAGAATTTTAATTAGACAAAATAGAAGATGGCCACATTCACATGTTTAAAGAAATAAAAAGGAGGCTTCAAAATATGAGCAAATAATGAGATATGGTGAAAAAAAAGAATCATACGGAACATCTAGAAATCCATATATTAATTAAAAAACTTAAAGCCTCAATGGGTTTATGGATAGATTAAAGAGCAAATTAGACACAACTAAAGAGAGAATTAGTAAGCAATTAGGTAGAAATAAGTAAAAGTATCTAGAATGCAAGATGGGAAAAATGAAAGATGTTAAAAGATGTGGAGGATGTAGAGTGAGAATGTCTAACACAAGCTGCTGCTAAAGAGTATTCAGTCAGTGAACAGCCCAATTTTAGAAGGTGCGGGAAACGTCACAATCTATGACAGAGAAATAGTGAAAGCAATCCGAGGGAAGAGTTAGGTCACCTACAAATAAGCAGCAATTAGGCTAACAGCTTTCTACTCAACAACAACGGAAGCCAGAACGTAGCGGAATAATATTTTCGGTGAGTGAAGAGAAAATAATTGACCACCTGCAAATGTATACCCAGAGAAATTATGTTTCAAGAATGAGAGCAAACTAAAGGCATCTTTGAACAAATGAAAACTGAGGGTTTACCACCAATAGATCCTCACCAAAGGAAATTCTTAGAGACGTTAGCTTAGTCAGAAGGAAAATTGACTCAGATAAAGAGTCTGAGATTCAAGAAGGAATACTAAGGAAATACGTGATCAATATGAGGGTATATCTGAATAATCATACTATATAAATTAATAATAATAATGTTTAATTTACTGAAAATAACAGGATAAAATACTGCTTTCAGGTAAGATGCAATAAATCATGGCAGGCCAACGCCCCCACAGCCACAACTATAAAGGGGAAAAAAGCTGCAAAAAGAAATTTTGAAGACATCAAAGAACTGTGGAAATGAACACTAAGTGGACTTCAATTGCAGAAAAGGAAGAGTTCTTCCTATATAAGCTGATAATTGCTGACAGCTTTCTTCCCTGCAAGCATTTGTGATTCTGGGCATTAACTAAGGCTTGGCCTTGGCCCAAGCAGAGGTAGTCTGCTGGGGGAAATGAAATCTAGCAGAGTTGTAGGCAGTTGTACAGGGCTGGCATGATAGATTGGAAACTACAGAAGTCAGAAACATAAGGGTAATTTTCTCTGTAGGACATCGCTCAGTGCTGAGGCAGCATAGCTAACACGCAAGCTGGGGTGGAAAGTCAGAATAAAATCTCTTATGATCTCATGGTATTTAGGAGACATGGTATTTCCCTCCTAGAGGGAAAGGACCTGACATAAACGCCTGACTGTTTCCCCCATTTTAGGGATGAGGAGGAAGAAACCAGCTAGGCTCTTATTCAACAGTCCTGGAAGGCCACACTCAAGGGACAAGCCAGAGATGGTGGACTTAGTCTGTTAAAACTGCAGCCCATCAGTGATCCATCTCGATTTCTGACTGGGTAGGGGGAATCAGCCTTTTACCCTGTCCGCCTAACAGGGGAAAGGGGGGAGCTTCTCTGATAGAATAAACCAGCTAGAACCCCCACAGTTCTTAAATACACAACGGTTCAGCATGTAGTCCAAACTGTGAGGCATGTGAAGAGGGAGGAAGAGGAAGAGAAAAGGAGGCAAACAACACAGATTCACAGATGATCTGGACATTGTAGTCATCAGATAAGAACGTTAACTATGATTACTGTGTGAAAGAAAATAAAGGAAATGATGGATGAAATGGATGAAAACGTGTGCCTTCTGAAGTCTACTATCTTTCAACAGTTACTCGGAATCAATAAAAAAGTACCAACTGACTAGATGGGTTTAACAGCAGACAAAACACAGTAGACTATAGGATCAGTGACTTAAAGACAGAACCATAGGTAACAGTCAGACTAAAACCAGAGAGAAAAACACAAAAGAACATTAAAAAACAAAGAGTCTAAGCATCATGTGGATCATATCAAAGGTCCAATATACACACATGCATAGCCCCGGAAGCAAGGAGAGTAAATGGGAAGAAGCGATATTTGAAAAGATAACAGCCAGGAGTTTCCAAACTGATGAAAGACGTCACTCACTGATTCAAGAAGCCCAGCGAACACCCAAAAAGGATAAAGACAAAGAAAATTCACCTAAACTCTTCCCAGTCAAACTGCTGAAAGACAAAGAAAAATTCTCCCAAGCAGTCACAGAGGGAGAAAGATAAACTGTCTTCAAAGGAAAACAAATCAGTCTGTTGGCTGACTTTTCAACAAACATGGGTGAACTTCAGAAAACATCTTTAAAATGCTCAAATTTACTAACTAACAAAACTACCACCCTGGTATTATACACACAGCAAAAACAAATCCTGCCAAAAATGGAGCAAAATAAAAATATTTTCAGACAAACGGAAACTGAAAATCAACAAAAATTTAATGTCATCAGACCAGCACTAGAAGATGCACCCAAGAAAATTCATCAGATTGAAGGAAAATGTTTCTAGCCAGAAACACAAAATTGTAAGAAGGAATACAGAACACTACAAAGGAAATACTTAGGTTAATATGCAAGAATATCGTCTGCTTCAAATCACAATATTAATAATGTCTTGCGGGACTTACAACATATGCAGAAGTCAAATGTTTAACACCATTTCAACAGCACAGAAGGGAGAAATGGAGCTCAATGATGGTAAAGTTCTTGCATTGTTTGGCAAACAGCAAAAGTCCTAACTTAAAACTAAACTGTCACAGGTTAAGGATGTACTCCAAAGTAACCACTGAAAAATAATTCCAAGATGTGAAACAAAAAACCAATACAAGAAAACCAGAGAATAAAAAAAATTTTGTTTAGTTTCCCAAAAAGGCAGGAAAGAAGAAACAAAGGAAGAAAGAAGATATGGCAAGTAGAAAACAAATAGCAAAATGGTAGAATTAAACCCGACTATATCAGTAAGTATATTAAATATAAACGGACTAAAAATCACAAGACAGAACCAAAATAGGGAACTACAGAATTTAAGTTGGGAAGGAGGTGTTGGGAGGAGGAAATTTCCCCCCTACTCTGCTTGAGTTGTTATTTTGGCTGGTTGAGTAATGAAACTGACACAAGACAGAGTCGCAAGAGAAAAAAAAAACTAATTCATATGCACAGAGGTCCCATAGAAATGAGCCCCCAAAGTGACCAAAGCAGGCTGTTGATACATCATTTTCAGACAAAAAAACAATTATTTGTAAAGATCTAACTAAACACAGGAGCTTGTGCTTAGGGTAGCAGACTAATGAAGCAACCAGGCTGGCTTCTGCAGCTGTCTTAGCCTTGAATTTCCTAACTCTGATGATAAGGATGCTTTCTATCCTCCTGGTACTGGGAAGACATTGGGGATTGGGAAATCACATGGGAGATTTATTTCCTGCTTTCACAGGGAAAGAAATGAGTCAGAGTGTTTTTTTTTTTACCAGCTGTTTCTCAAGTAACTTTAACGTAAAAGAATCAATGGCATCTTTTGTGGTAGCCTGCTCTGAGCCCCGATAGACGTAATTAGAGTGCAAACATTGCAAAGGTATTATTATTCAGAAGAAATGTAAAGATATCGGTGAGATTTAGACCTTGTTAAGCGTGCATGTTAAAATATCTAGGATATATCTACTTAAAAGAATCAAACTAGTAAGCTCTCTCTATTCTGAATTCCTTCAGAAATTCTTATCAGTTATTCTGAATTTGACAATTATTGTACAGCTACAAGGTTTGGTAGAAAAGTAAACATCTTCCTAAGGCTAAAATATTTACTAATGAGCTGGCTGCTTAAATATTTACTTTAGGCTCAAATATTACTCCCCATTAACACTACTTCCTACCTTTACTCATCTCACCCATGTCTTTGGTGGTTTCCTTCAGCTTCTTAGTTGTAACTATCTGAATGAAGATGCAATGGGAATTCAAAGGAAATTGATGTAGGAAAGAAGAGCAAATCTTACAACAAATCAGGATTTCAGGAAGTTAGCAAGAGAGCGGTCGGATGACTGTTCCATTCACATTTAAACTGCAAATGAAGAACCGGCAGAGTTGAACTAGTTAACAACCAAAGACGAGAAAATGGACCAAGATGCCAGAAGCTTCAAAAGAAAAATTCTATCATCTAATAAGTGGAAGATACTCTTGGGAAACCAGATAAATCTTTAAAACACTTGCACAAAATGACACTATTATCACATCATGAAAAAGTCAAACACAAAATAATATTACCTTGTGCTAAGATACAAATTCTCTCTAAAAAATGTCATCCCCCCCAAAAAAAATCAATACTTGAAAATTTCTACTTTTAACTGAAAAGGAAGTAATACGTTTGACATTAAAATCTACATTTTGTTAACAGAAGATTAAAAAAAAATAAAACCACTTGTTTCCATGCTTTCAGTTTCCATTTTTCAACGTACGGCTCCATTTGAACCTTTTTCGTTCACTATTTACAATGAATATTTTGACCCTTGTTTTAAGAAGATTCTCTTTACATGGTATTTCACTGGTACCAATTATCCTTAGGAAAAATGAGAACTGCTTGTGTCTACTTTCATTGACCTGACAAGCATCTTTCTGTGTGTTTTTATAGGTATGGTGTGTCTTAATTTCTTTTCCATGCTGGATTGAGTCTTGACAGTTTCTGAGTTTTGATAGTTGCTATGAGCCAGGTACTTTGCTAAGTACCTCTCATGTCATCCTTCCAGCAACTCCAAGACATCTTAGATTTAGAAGCTGATGTCTGGAGAGTTTAAGTGATGATCTTTCCCAGTGCCCCATAGGGAGTTTATGACTCAGTCTAGATCTCCAGTCCAGATGTGGGTGACTTCCCAACCAAGCCTTTAATCTCAGTGCTACACTTTCTTATCTATATTTTTAATCCCCAGGGGTCATCACAGAGCCTGCTTACATAGTAGGTGCTTAAGTAAAGGTTGGCAGGTCTGAATTGTGACTTAACTCAGGTCCCCAGTTCAGTGTGATATGGCTGAGTAACTATTATTACCATTGCTCAGTTTGACTTTCGGGCGTATGGCTAGGAGCCCAGGTGCTATAAATCTGTAGATGGGGATGCCTCTTTGGAATAGGAACTAACAGTGGAGCATCTTTTTCCCATCCGGCTTTATAGATGACATTACAGGGATGGGAGAACTAAAAGGGAGCCAGCAGGTCCTAAGCTCCTACAATGTGCCAGGTGTTGTCTGAGGGGTTTCAAATTTGTAATCTACATCTCCTAAGTACCCTATAGTTGGTGTTACGATCTCATTTTTGTAGATGCACACACCGAATCTCAGAGAGATGAAGGCATTTGCCAAGCCTGCCTGGACTACAAGCAGCAGAGCCACGGTTCAAGCTGTTTAACCGCAAACCTCTTTGCCTCTTCACAACACTACTTTATCATTATTGTTTGGAGCATCCAAACAAGGTCAGAAAACAGAGCTTGGCCTGGTGGTTCTGCCACTGCTGAGAAAAAGGATGGGAAGGTACTCCGTCACCTGGGTGGCCGGAGGGTGAGGTTCCAAGCAGGTGACAAGTACTGAATAGTCCAGCCCAACTGTTTCTGGGGTGAAGCTCAAAGCATCATTCATTCAGCTCAGAAAGGTGAATCCCTCCCAGTGGGACTCATGGAGACAACTGCACTTGCTGTCCAGGACTGGCTATAAAAGCTTGTCTGAGTTAAGATACAAGACTCACAGGGGAACTGAGAAACAATCGTAGCCAACTCGAGAGGGTCAGGGTGAGACCTGATTCCTCCAAGAGGAGTGCCTCAGGCCTGGCACATGGGACAGGGAGGCCATGGGGACGTGTGGAGTGTTACGTCACTTGCAGTGTGGAATCGTAGGTAGGAAGGGGCCTCAGAGGTCAGCCTTCTCCCACTGCCCACATTCAGCCCATTTTAGAGACAGGAAACCAAGGCTCAGAGAGGGGAAGGGACTTGTCCTAAGGCACACAGTCAAGGTGATCAAGCTCATGTTTTTTCTAAACGTGTGATGCCATTTACTTAAATTTCAAACTAAGCGCAGTATTTTAAAAATGGATTATCTTGGGATACGTCCATAAACGGTGAAAAGAAGAAGAATAACAAAGAGGAAAATAGATGGGAAAGGGAGAGGAAGGGCGATTGATACTAGGATATTCTAGTTTCAGCAAGGTGGAATGTTCACAGTGTAATTTGTTTTCATAGCTCTGCCAGCCCATGTTTCATAGCTGGGGAGACTGGAGTTCACAAAGGAGAGGTCGCTGGCCGAAGGTCACCCTCTGAGACCACCTAGCCCTACATACCCCTTCTACAGATGGGATCATGGAGGCAGAGACGACATATCCCAGGTTCAGTGCAGAACGGCACAGTGCCCACCTTTTGGTGTCGCCCCAAGAACTTCTCTACCAGGGACAGTGAGACAGACCTGCTTGGGTTCTTACTCAGCTGACCGCACACTTCATCCCTGCTGCCTGCCCTTCTAGCTGGGGTCTTGTTTTGACCCCACCTTCTGCAGTTGGAGGAGGGTTAGGACACACCATGTACATCACGGGACATGAGAAGCGCCCAGGGCCACCTATCCTCAAGTAGCGTCCCCCACTCCTCCGCGACTCGCCTCACACCCAGGAGAGAAATTCCACCTTTACTCACTCCAGGCCTGACTCCTTCACTCTGAGCTGAAGCCCTGACCCTAATTACACTTCACGTCCCAGAGGTAACAGCGTGCTTTCTCCTGTCTCCCTAGGCTCCACAAGAGAATGAGAGAAGCAGGAGGTGACAGAGGGGCATGGAGGCAGGCTTGGGGATGGGAGGGACGGGGGTAGGAATGAAGGAGGAGGAACAACTGCGTGTGTGTGTGTGCGTGTGTGTGTGTGTGTGTGTGTGTGTGTACAGACCCTCCCTGTGTTCCCCGACCCAGCAGGAGTCCAAAGTCAAGGTGATCAGAAGAATAGGGGCTGGTGAGGCTGTGAGGAAGGAACTGGCCTGAGGGGGACTTCCCACACCCATCCCACTGTAAAAGGCTTTTGGAATAATAATAATAGTAATAATAATGATAACAATCAGAATATTTAGCATCTGCTGAACCTCTGCTGTGTCAGGCTAAGTGGGGTTGATCAGATTACCCTCGCAAGTTATCAGCCCCACTGCAGACTGCCCTGTCCCTCCGAGCGGTCACAGGGAGGGCACGTCCATCTGAGAGCATGCCGCAGAAGTCCCCTCCACACGCACTCTGAAGCTTCTGTGCCCACACTGGGAATGGAGCGATGGATAGCTCTAGCCTCAGCCCTGGCTGAGAACAATTCTTGGAGCCTCAGTTTCCTCATCTGTAAAATGGGAAGAACCATAGTAGCTTCCTCCCGGGCTATTTGAAAGATCAGGTGAGGTTTGTGTGTAAAAGGCTCAGCACAAAGCTGAACTCAGCTGTGTTCGTTCTTCTTGGTTTAAACATCTGAAGGGAAATGGTGCCGGGTCCGGGGCCAGAGGGGCAGCTGCAACAGTCGGAGTTTCAGCAGGACACAGTGGCCCACTCAAATCAGGTAAGTCGAGGACAGCATAACAAAGGGACTGTTTACAGTGCACAGGGCAGGATGTGGGGAAGACAGGAAGATCTGGGTAGCGAGGGCTGCCTAAGAAAGACCCGATCCTTTTTTGAGGGCCTGCGCAGCCCGTACAAGCCCACAGGAAGGAGTCTGGGGGTAGGTACCTTGACGCCCCTCTCCTCCTGCCTTTGTTCTCCTGCTGGTGCCTCCATTTAGAATGGCCAGAAGCCAGAGGCAGGGAGGACCTCACCAATAGGTTTCTCCTACGTCAGCCTCCCAGCCCACAGGGAGGAGAAGGCAGAAACAGAGACAGTCCAACTCAAGAGTTTGTTGATGGAGAAACTGGGGCTCAGATGGGTGCTGAATCCCTGGCCCAGAATCACAGAACTTGGGCCGCCCGACTCCCACGTCCATGCTCTTAACCGTTATCCCACGTGGCTCCGCCCATCGGTCCCCAGACCTGGGTGTTACTTCCCTTATTTACAGACAAGGGAACATGCGCTCAGACAGGTGACGTGTCTTGCCCAAAGTGACACAGCAGAGTCCAGATGGGAGAAGCCAGGCCTGGGGGCCCCAATGCCAGGCTGCTTTCATTACTCAGCACAATCCTGCCTTGGGAGAAGGAGAGACGGTTCTGGAAGCTACGTTTAGATCAGAGCTGCTCTGTCTCTGAGCCACCAGCCCAAAGTGCCCCAGGTGGCTGTGAGGGTGGGGGTCTAGGGAGAGCTGGTTGTCGCTCCATCTCCCTTTGCGGAGCCGCATCCTGGTGAAGCTCTGGGTGTAATCTCTTCTCAGCAATGATTTTTCCAGACCAGTTCTCCTCTCCTTAATCCATCCTGCCTAACACCCTGGGGACACTCCCTGCCATCCGGCCTCCCTCCTTTCCTGCCCTTCCCTCACCCCATCCCACCCCAGCCTCAGTAGCTCTCCAGACTTCTGAGTGGGTTTTCTTTGACTCTGTTCTCTGCACCAGACAGCTAATACATAAAGCTGCTTGCCAAGGTCATCTTAACTCCAGTGCACTGCAGTGAGGGAGTGAGGGACACTGAAATCACAGAGAATCAGCCTAGGAAACTCCATTTTCCTTAAAGTGTCCTCAGGGGCAGGGGGCAAGGGAGGGGGAGATTCTGGTCCCTTTCCTCCCCTCACTCTAGCTTGACTGGTGCGACTGGGCTGGCAGCAGGGAAATATTTGCCTTCTATTATTTCATCCTTGGGGAGGATGGAAGAGAAAAGAAGGTTAGAGGAGGAGAGGGTGATTTTGATGATGGTAGAAAAAAGGTTCTGGGTCACAGTCCGGACAGAAAATGGTCAGATCTTGGAGAAGGTGGGACAGGGCTCTGCCTGTTTACTAAGGTGGAGGTCTGTCCCTCTCTCTAATAAATAGCATGCCCATTTTACTGATGGGGAAAACTGAGGTCCAGGAAAAGGAGGGTGGTGCCCATGGACATACAGACCATGGTAATCTGTGGAATGAAGCAGCAAACCACATCTGCCTTGGGCTAGTGGAAGGAGCTCCCAGTCTGAATCTGGGCTCTGCTCTGACTTGCTGTATGAGCCTGGGCAAGTCACTGCTGCTCTCTGGGTTTCAGAGTTTGATGGTTTTCTTTTTATTAAGCACCGACTGTGTGTGAGGCACTGGGGACACTGCAGGGAACAAACACAATCCTGCCTTGATGGACTTTATATTTCTGGGGAGATTCTCAGCTGGGCTCTCAGCAGGCATTTCCAACCCTCCAGACAACCATCTAAGACGGGTGTTATTAACGCCATTTCACAGATGAGAAGATTGAGCTCCATCTCAACGCTGGTGGAGCCGGAGGAGACAATTCCTCACATGATGCCTTCCCCCTGACGGTATTCAGGCAGAGAGAAGTGGAGCCCAGTCCCCCGCGAGGCTGCTGCAGATCTCGGATATTTGAAATTTTGTTTATTTGGTCTGGAGATGAGCGATCAGATTTCTTTGAAAAGTAGATTTACCTTCTTAATTATATTTGAGGTGGATTTACAGTGATATTAATTCCCACTCCCTGAATAAACATGGGAGGCGAGCGTTTGCTTAGGGAATGACCTCAAAGAGGCAAGGGGTGAGGGCCGGGACGGGGAGGGGCTGGGATTTTAACATTTCCTGCAGGTTTTCAGAGGGTGATCCTTCACACAGGGGAACAACTGGGGTATGGGGTGCTGGATTTACAAAAAGTTTGTGGCTAAGTAGGAGGGGGCCTCTGAAGGCAGCCCCCTCCCATCTTTTCTCTGGTCCTTTACCAATAGGTGCAGCGTGTTCTTTGTGCACCTGCTAGCTGTTGCTGGGAAGCAGAGAGCTGTACAGTCCCCAGTTCCCTGGCACTAAGGTCTGAATGTCTGTGTCCCCCCCTCAAAAAAAAACTCATATGTTGAAACCTAAACCCCGGTGTAATGGCATTAGGCGGTGGGACCTTTGGGCGTGATTAGGTCATGAGGGTGTGGTCCTCATGAACAAGATTAGTGCCCTGATAAAAGAGGCCCCAGAGGGCTCTCTTGGCCCTTCTGCCACTTGGGGACATAGTGAAAAGACAAGATGCTTATAAGTTTAGGAACCAGGAAATGGGCTCTCGCAGACACTGAATCTGCTGGAGCCTTGATCTCGGACTTCCCAGCCTCCAGAACTGTAAATATTTGTTTATAAGCCATCCAGTCTGTGGCATTCTGTTTCAGCAGCCATAACAAGGCTGGCTTTTTCTATCCCACGAAAGCCGCCAGCCTTTCCTTGTGGCCTCCAGTTCAAAGTAATGACATTAGAGAAAGTTCATGTCTCCTCTTCCCCTCACCCAAGGTCACCGCATCATGTTCCACTGAGTTACGAGGCCAGAGGTCAAGGAGAACTTCCACCCCTTCCTCCTCTTCTGACGTCTCCGAGGACAGGAGCTGAGCTGACCTAATCTGCATCCTCCGGGACGTAGCCTGGCAGGCACCACTGCTCCCGACCTCCCCCGGGGGACTGGGATGCCACTGGGACCGCAGCCCCCGAAGCCCCCCACAGCCCCCGCTGGCTGAGTCGGAGACATCAGGGTCTGCGGCCATGGGACGATTTAGCAGCTAATGAGAAATGGAAACCGCGAGAACAAACAAATGAAGCAGCCACTGCTGTAGGGGAAACACGTTCACCAGACTCTCTGAGAAACTGAGGCAGCCGGCACAGACCGCTGCACACAGGAGGGGGCTTCGGCTTCTAATGAGCCATCCTGGCCCAGGAGGCGGCTGCCACAGCCTGACTCCTGACACCCCGTGTGGCATCACCTCTGGGCCCGGCAGCCAGCCCTGCGTGGGGTGTCTGGGGGGCAGGGACTGACTGCAGGGTGAGGCTGGGGCGACATTGAACCAATGAGTAAACAACTGCCTGGGAAAACACTTGAGGGCCTGACCCCTCCACAGCCCGGTCTCGCCCATCGCCCTCCTGCCCTGCTCCCTGCGAGAACCAGCATTTATAATTTACTGTTGATCAGAGATGTTGGTTGTACCCATTTTGTAGACTGGGAGACTGGCACGGGGAGAGGGGAAAGTGACTTCCCAAGAGCTGCAGTCCTAAAGATGAAACCTGAACTTTTGTGCATGCAAGTCTTGGGATTCAAAGTTGTAGCTCTTTTCATCAAACAGCTTGAACCCCGGTTGCTCAGTGTCCACGTCTTCCCCTCGTGTACTACCCCCATTCTAAAGGCGAGGAAAGTGAGGCTTAGAGGTGTTGAGCTACTGAGCCAACGCCACACAACCGGGAAGTTACAGCGCCGAGTCCCAGGCACTGTGCCGAGCGCTGGGCACGGGAGGCAGCGGGGCCCAGTGGGTAAGGCCTTGGAGACTTGCACTGCCTGGCACTGTAAGCCCTGGCAGCGTGGCCTTGGGCAAGCTACCCAACCCTTTCTGCATAGGTTTCCTTGGCTGAAGAGCCAGGATACAAACAGTACCTGCTGTATAGGATCGTGGGACAGTGTGGGGAGAGAAGTGGGGTGCTCACCAGAAGCGCCCCCTAGATACTGGCTGTTACACTCTGCCTGGTTCTGGCAATGTAGATGAGCAAGGGGCCGCCTTTCCCCTCTCTGAGCTCTCTGACAATGTGTGTTCTCCTTTCCTGTTACTCTCAACACCCAGGGACCGCCCCAGTTCAGGATGCAGGCAGGGCGTGTTCCACGCTGCCCACCCCCAGAAAGCAGAGAACAAAGAAGGCACAGCTTGATTTCTGAGTCTCTAAACAGACTCTGACAACTGCAGGCAAAGACCTACAGTTGCAACAGAAAAGGCTTTTGACTCCTCGGGCTCTTTGAATTCCAGAAGCCCAGAGCTGTGAAAGACGCCTGGAAAAAACAACACATCTGGAAGGCTACATGCTTGGTCAGAGAGGGAGCGTCACTGGTGCGCGCTGCCTCACCACTCCCTCCCTTGCCCTGTACATAAAATTTGCCTGAGCTGGTGTGAGGAGGGGGAGAATCCATGGGGAAGGAAGACTAGGTGTTTGTTGGCGGTCACCTGAAGGCGGACTGTGACCCTCCCCTCCTGCTGAATCCCTAAGGCGGCAGGAGGGGCCGGGTCTGAGAGCAGAGGGCAGCCACGCCGCCTTGTGGCCCGTGATCTGGATACCAAGCCAGCTTCGTGGAATGTCCTGGACAATGTGCCTGAGGTGGCGTCAGAGGACCTTATCCCAGAAAGCCCACTGTCTCCTTGTGCCCAAGGGGGTCTCAGGAATACTGGAAAGAGAGCAGGAGAGAGGAGGAGGGAGAGAAAATGAGAGAGCATGAACTGTACTCAAGAGGCCTTGAGGTGCACCTTGAGGTGCAGGAGAATGACCCGGGGATCAGCATGGACCTGTGGCCTGAAGCAAGGTCAGTCAAGGACATCACAGTGGATGTCAGCACTGACAGAAGACTGAGGACCAAATGCCCCCGCCCCGTGAAACTGTCTGACATGAAAAGCCAAATCCAGAGAAGGGGAAGGAGAACCTAAATTGACTAAGATTTGTTTCTGTCATTTGGCAGAATGAAGGCGTGAAGTTGAAACTGAGCTCAGTTATCAAATAATAAAGAAAGCAACATTTCTTGCATACCCAAGTCTGTGGTCTGAGTCGACTGTAGGCTATAAGCCAAGAAGAAGTTTTAATATGAAGCACTGATTTCTAGGATTTAGATCAGCCTAAGGACGGGAAAGGAGGGGGGTCAAGGAAGACTTCCTAGAGGAGGTGACCCAGGAACTGGGCTTTGAAGGTCATGGAGGAGTTGGCCAGATGTATAAGGATGGCGGTGGTAAGACGTTCCAGGCTTGGGAACTGCCTGTGCAGAGGCTTGGTGGGGAGACGGCCTGCTCTGTTTAGGGAGTTGAGAGTGGCCAGAGGTCAGGTGACCATGGGAAATAGTGTGAGCTGGGTCTGGAAAAAGGGGGGAAGGGGTCAGGAACTGAAGATTTCAGCCATGCTGGCTGTTTCAAGGGCCTGTTCCCTTGGGTTGGGGGACTGAGGTTCCTGCAGTGTCTCACGCATTGTCGGCCTGCCCTGGGCTGAGCTACAGGTAAAAATAGCAAACCACATTCCTATCGTGCTGCACTGTGGGGTAAAGGAGCCAATCCTGTTTCTTCAACAAAGCAAATTATTAAAATGTCCTCATTAGAAGCAGGAGCGGCATAACAAAGCATGCTAATTATGAGATTTGAAGCTCCCGGTGCCATAGAACTGATATTACCAAAGACAGGGAGGATTTGATCTCATTATTTCATGAAACTGAATTAGGCATTTACGTAATGTGCAACATTTTGCCTTTGGCCACACACACCTCCTCACCTCACTGGTGGTCCTCAGACTCGGGGAACAAGGTGTTGGGAACACAGGATCCCAAGCTCTAGCCCAGATCTTCCGAATCGGAATTTGCACTTAACAACACCTCCGGGTGATTTGGGTGCACAAAAGTTTGAAAGCACTAAAGTATAAGGCAAAAGCTTCCAAAGACTGGTCAGCGTTAACAATTCCCCTCTTTAATTTCCTACAGATGCTGCCACATCCTCAACTGATTCGACTGATACTCCAGAGCTCACACTGCCTTCATACAGGGTCGAGCCTAAAACCCACACGCTCTGCCGTATGAGGATGCATGCATCAGGCAAGGCTCTTGGTTGCAAACTACAGTGTCCACTCTGGTTGGCCTATGTAGAGAAAGACTTTATTAGAAGCTATTTGGGTATTCAGAGACTCTCTAAGAGGGTCAAGATGTTAGGTTTGGAAGCCACTCTATCTGGACCACTGTCCAAGCCCTCTCCAGGAAAGACCTCACCCACTATTTCCCTTGCTCAACAAAAATGCCATGGCCACCCTAGGAAAGAGACACCAAAATGTCTACACTACTGCCTCCAGAAAGCGGTCTGCCTCCACTGCTGCCCTCACCAAAAATGGATTCCATATTTCATCTACTTCCTGAGGTGGACCTCTTTCAGATAAAGCCTCCCATGGGTCCCTCTGCTATCTTAGCCCTAAAGGCAGGGGCAGTGGGAAGTCTGAGTGTGAGTTCCCGTCTTGAGGAGGGAGAATTTCTAACGTCAGGAATTTTCCAAACATAGACAAAGTGTTCAATAGACCCTGGGAAGCCACACACTGCTGAGGGGACAATCCTGGGGCAGCTCCCTCGGTATGACAGTCAGAAGGGTGTGAGAGGTCAGGCAGCCCCACCGTTGTCCTTGAAACCCAGCTACGTGATATGCTCTTCTTTGGTCATTTCCTCAACTTGAGCCCCAGTTTCCTCACCTACAAAATGAGAAGGGTCGTATCAGCAGCGTGGTTGGGAGGATTAAGTGGAGCAGTTTCCAAAGCTCTAATGTAGCACCTGACACACTGGCTACCATTGATGTAAAACCCATCAGTTAGTTGAGATCATCACCACCAATGATCATCCTACCCCGGGGCCCTGGCAACCTATACTTCGATTTTATTTATGTTGCCATCTAAACAGTCAACAAATATCTCATGAGTAACGAGCACCTATATGTGCCAGGCACTGTGCCAGGTGCTGGAATGGTAAATGAGGGATGCAGTCCCTGCTCATCAAGAGTTGGCCACCCGGGAGAAATAAATGCACCTGCAGCGTTCTGCAGTGGGCTGGTGACCACGGTGGCACAGGAAGGGGCTCTCAGCGTTCATCCCCAAGAAAACTATTCAGAGGAGACAACATTCAAGGATGGGTTTGGCAAGGGAGTAAGGAGTGAGAAGAAGGGCAGGGAAATTCTAGAAACTAACAGGAACAAAGGCATAGAAGGGGAGAGCTGCAAGGCACTTCTGTGGGAAAGCTCTATGACCTGGTGACTATGAGTCTACTTTCTGGAGTCAGACTGTCTCATGTGGGTTCAAATCCCAACTCCGCCATTTATAAGCTCTAAGCCTGGGCAACTTTGTTATCCCACCCTTGTAAGTCTGTGGTTTGCCAACTGTCAAATGGGAATAATGATTACAGAACTGATCTCAGAGGCTCACAAGAAGATGCATGCTCAACAGTGAGCATAGTGCCTAACCTGAAGCAGGAACCCGGCAAATGCAAGTGAGGACGACGTATGATGACTCAGCGTGGCGGTCTGGGTGAGTAGTGCCCTGGTGTGAGATTAGTCCTTGCCAGAAACCTTGTATCCTTTAACAAGGCAGCAACATTTATCGTCTCTGTCAGCCCAGCAGCCGTTCCCTTTCTTCAAGGATGAGCTCCTGGGTTTTCCCATTCCTCCCTCAGACACAGTCTGTTTGGTTGTTAAGGCAGAATTCTCTCTCCTCCCAGATCCTGGCCAATCAGAACACAGTGTGTGGACAGTCCAGGCCAATGAGAGCCAGCCCTGGGATTTTCCTAGAACTACTGAGAAGTCCTTTGCCACTGAGGCTGCTGAGCTGGCAGGGTGTAGATCTGGGGCTGCTGGTGGCTACACACGACACCCCAAGGCTAGAGCTCTCCTGAGAACAAAGCCACAAGAAAGGAGAGCAGACCTGAAAAATGGAAATCCACAGACTCCTGTTGACATTTTCTTTGAGTACTTAGATTCACGTGTGACTGATGGTCATCCTACCCAATGAGTCTTCTTATTTTCTTAAAGGGTAAGAGTTGACTTTCCATTGCTTGAAACTGAAAAGGACCTGACCGACGCAGATGGAATACCATGTACCCTTCACTCTGCAAACGGGCTGTGGACCCATCTTTGAGGCTAACAGTTGTCTCCTATTCAATAAGACTGCCAGCTTTGTTGAATACTTAAAGGGAGGCCAGTGGGCTCCGCTCTCAAATTCAGAGCATCACCTTGGCTGGAATGACATTTCCCCGGGCACTCAGAGGCGGTCTCAGCACAAATCCCTGAGCAAAGCCTCTTCCTTCCCAAATGAAAAATGGCCTAAAGTCCTTTTAGACCCTTGGATTTCTCTGCCTGGGCGCCCATGGCTCTGTGACTTCTTGAGGTCCCAGACTGGGTCCCAGATTTTTTGCCTCTAAGCAGACAAAGGGGAGTGGAGGGTAATGGGTCCCCTTTACTCTGACATCCCACAAAGGTCTCTCCTCTCAAATAAGTCTGACACTTGCCCATCAGTAGTAACATTACACTCTTGGGCTTTTGTTTCCAACCACCTTCCAAACACCTTAGGGAGATGACCTAAGTTCTCCGGAGCTCCTGCTGGGCCCCAGGCACTAGACATAACACTTCTCATCTATTCCTCGTGCCAGCCATGCAGGAGGGCCCGCTCTACAGATAAGGAAGGTAAATTCAGCCAGCAAATACCATGGCAGAATTGAAGTCTGGTCTGCAGTTCTTTGCATGAGCCCATATGATGTTGGGAGGGTCTAATAGTCCTTCAAAACAGCTATCCAGGGACCCAGAGGCCACCTTCAGC
This sequence comes from Vicugna pacos, assembly GCF_048564905.1. Classification (NCBI taxonomy): domain Eukaryota; kingdom Metazoa; phylum Chordata; class Mammalia; order Artiodactyla; family Camelidae; genus Vicugna; species Vicugna pacos. The sequence goes on from NC_133008.1 coordinate 12,917,231, forward strand.
TCACTTCTGAAAAAAGGGCCCACTGACCAGGGCAGGGTGCCAGGAGAGGTGACGGTGGAGCTGGGGCCAGGGAGCCACTGCAGCCTCTGGGTCCAGAGTGGCTGGGAAGCTGAGCCAGAGCAGCCTGGGTGAGACTGGCTGCTGAGATGCAGCTTCCCCCAGGGCAGGCCCCCAGGCAGAATTCTCTGAGCTCCTACTACAGTCAATCCTTGAAGCTCCAAGGAAAGCTTGGGAAGCCTTCCCAAATCCTCCAGCTCACAAATACCACCGCAGCATGCTGTCTCCCCGATACGTGTGGTGATGGATAACAAAAATAAAACGGCCCCTGTAGAACTGCTGTGTTTCTGTAAACACGGGGCGATAATCATTTCTGAAACTGTTAAACTCTGCCCCCAAAACAAATACTACGTGGCATTAGATTACATCACTACTCTCAAAACAAAGGTGTTTTGTTTTATTTAGTTAGTTATTTATTTAATACATTTGCTATTACTGAGAATCCAAGGACAGATGGAGGAAAATGCAGTTGTCCTAAGATGTGTGTGCTGGGGGTGGGCGTGTATAAGCACGTGTGCCAACCTCCAGCTCAATGACCCTCTCATACCTCCAGGTCTCCAAGGAGCACCCTTCATGTCCGTAGCTTCACAAAATAACTAGTGACCACCTGCCGTGGGTCTTCACATCAATCCTGAATGGTTGAAAGTCAAACTCATCTGCCTGGTTTTGCCTCTGTCCTGAGCTGCTGGCCTTGGCGTGTGGCCTCACACTGGGTCCCTCAGTACACTCACAGCCCCATTTTACAGGTTAGGAGCTCACTGGGGGGCTAGGAGGAAGGTGACGTTTCCAAAGGGCTACAGAAGCCACAGGGCCAGGATCAGACTCCCTGTCTAGGTCTTCCTGATGCCAGGCCCATATAGTTTCTCCCGGGCCAGCATCCCTGCCTCAGTCTAGTTCAGCTCTGCAAACATTCATTCATTCAGTGGCTTCAAACCTCCTTCGTAGTGGGCAGAATATTGACATACATATAAGCAATACATAGCTTTATTTACCTCCTGCCATATGTCAGGCACTGTCAGTTGAAGACATCTTATTTTCAGACCTTAAAGCTTCATAGTCTAGAGTTTCATGCTGGGCTTTTGGTGAGCAATAGTGTCCTGAAGCGTGAGGAAGGGTCACCTAGCCAGCTTTGGGATGGAGGAGAGACAAGGGAAGGCTTCCCGGAGGAGGTGACCCCCATTCCAAGCCCCAGAGGACAGGAAGTGGGTAGTCAGATGAAGGGTGTGGGTGCAAGGCTCGGCTGAGGGAATGGGATGACAGTATCTCAGTCTTCCCCTCCCACATGTCACTATCTGGGTTCCACTGGTGACTCTCCAATTCCAATAAATCTTCAAGGCCCTGAAGGAAAGATCTCTAATTACAGAGGGGCATGATCTGGGTACAGTACACATTTGAGATGCAGGAGGATGAATGAACCTCTCCAGTAACAGCTCTGCTGCAGCCCAGGAAGAGCAGAAAAGCCCAGGACTTGGAACCCGACAGATCTGGGTTCAAATCGACCCCGGAGTATGTCCTTTGACTGCATGGATCTCCCTTCATCTGAAGAAATGTGGTACCATGTAGGGTCGATGACAACAAAAAGAGGTTGATTTTATTGAATGTGTACTGCGGGCCAGGCCCTGTTCTGAGCACTGCAGACTTGGCACCCACTTCAAAGTCACAGCACATAAACTGACTTTTGCAAATGAGGAAACTGAGTCCCCAGAAATGTGACATGAGTCTAGCAAGGCTGCACAGCCAGAAGGTGGAGGAACCCAGCTGTACGTGAAAGAGCCTGGCGATCTGGGCAGACAGCAGGAGCCAGTAACTGCAGACTCAGCAGGGCTGAGCCGGGCCCTGGTGCCTGGGAGAAATTCCAAGGCTGATTGTGAGATGGAATTGCACGGAGCGTGGAGATGAGTGGCCCCAGGAGAGCAGCCTGGTCGACTCTGGCATTCCCAGTGGTGGCACTGTTTCCCTGGTGACTGGCAGGGGTGAGGCTGTGCAGGGGTGAGGCTTCTGAGCAAGGGATGCAGAGGGGAGGTACTGCCAGCTCACTGTCAACTAACCCTCGCCCCTTGCTGAGGGGGACGGCAGAGCCACGATTACAGGAATTACTCCCTTCACCCAGGCAGACCCAGGGGAGTCAGATGGCTCGCCCCACCCACCCACCCCTCTCCCCCCAGGAGAAGCTTCCAGAGCACTCCTGCCTCTGCTCAGTTGCCTAGGAAAGGGGCTTGTCACCATGTTTGGCTGGCATTGCGACACAGTAGTCTGAGTCAGAGACACATGGCAAGAAAGGTCAAGGCTCCCGAATTAACTCAAGGAAAAACTGCCAATCTGCAAAGATCTATGTTGGGTTTTTATGGAGGTCTTCCTTCCCCCGCATTCCAGAAAAGGAGTGCAGGTTGCTGGTGTGCAGAGATGGGTGCACTTCAGACAATGGAGTGCTTGGTTAGTCCCTGGTCAGGCTGTGTTGAGTCCCAGGCACTAGCTAGGGACTTTTACACAGATTACTTCCTTTATTCTCACAGTACTCCTATGGGGGATTTTGATTCCCCCATTTCACAGGAGAGCAAACTGAGGCCAAGGGAAGTTAAGTTACTTGCCCAAGGTCATCTGTCTGGTAAGGGCTGGAGCCAGGTTAGGACCCAGGCATTTGCAGTGTGCGGGCTCAGCCATTCAGAGACCAGAGACAGGGACCTGCCCGCGGAGGCAGCGGCTTCCCAAGCCCAGGCTGGCCTGGTTGCTCAGGCGTGGGCTCTTCCCACCTGTCCTGGGTGCACAGTGAGAACCCAGTACTTGGGGCACCTCAGTCTGAGCCCAGGGTCTCACTAAGACTATAATGTATCAGACAAAGCTCCCCAGGCCTTGGACAGAAACTCCCCACTAACTGCAGCTGCCATCAGACGTCCCCTCATTCCTTCAATCTGGAACTAGACCAAGTTGCACGTTTTCACTCCCTTGCCCCAACCCACTTGTCAGAAGCAGGGGTTTTATAGAAGAGAGAGCTCTGTCACGCCCGGTGAGCCCTTGGGGAGCTCAGAGCACTTGACCTTCCAGAGGGAGCTGTCCGGTTCCACACTAGGAGGGGCTGGGACGCGGCAGAGAGCTCCAGGTTGGGGTTCAGGAGTCAGACTCCTGGGGTGGCCGGAGGTAAGGCCCTTCCCCTCTCAGGACCTCAGTTTCTGCCTCTGTAAAATGAAGAAGTGGACTAGCTCAAATCTTTTTTTTTTTTTTTTGATTTTCTCTTTTGTGAGTATCCACCTTGGGACCTGCGGCAAACACTTGATAAAATAGCTACTGTGCACTGATTAAGTTCTGAGTGCTTCACGTGAATCATTTTATTGAATCCTCCCAACAACCCCATGGGATAGGTTCTTTTGTTATTTCTAAGTTGTAGACACGCAGAAAGAAGAACAGAGCGGCGGGTTCAAGTGACTTGCCCACGGTCACTCAGCAGGTGATGGAGCCAAGGTTGAAACCCTAATACGGTTTCAGTGCCTGGAGCATTCAGCCTTCCATCGTTCATTCCTCACTTACATTTTCAGGCATGGCAAGGCCAAGTTTGAGCAACTAAGGAAAGGGCACAGTGGCATCCAACAAGGTTGGTTGTCATGAGTATGACAGGAGATACAGTGCTGGAGCTTGGCCAGACTGTGGAGGGATAAAATTGGCTCTGAGGCTGATGGGAAACCACTGGAAGGAGCTGAGCATGGGAAGATGTGACCAGATTTACCCTAAGAAAGACGGATCTGGAGGTAGTGGGGAGGATGGTCTCAAGTTACTGAGGATGGAGGTACAGAGGCCAGTGAGGAGGCCACTACAAGAAAGCCAGAGACGACCCCGGGCCATGCAAGGTGGGAAGGGAGGACAGGCAGAATGCAAGAGACACACCTGCTGTAGAACTGACGTGACTTGGCCTCAGATGACCTGCAGATGTTGGGGGAGAAGAAGGTTAGAAGGACTCCTGGGTTTCTGGCTGGGGGCTTGGTCTGGGACGATGGAGTGCTGCTGGCCGAGAAGAGAATATGGCTGAGCAGCAGACTGGGGTAAGAAGAGCAGAACTCATCTTGGGGCAGGAGAAGTGGCAGGAGACATCCGTTCGGAGATGCCCAGCATGTGCTTGGAGAAGCTCAGACGGTGCCGTGGGTGCTGGAGTACTTGGCGTCCATAGCACATAGGTGCTAGTGGGAGGAGATGGGCCCTCGCAGGGAGGAGGTGTATGGAGGAAGAACACAAAAGGGCTTAGGTTAGAACTCTGGGGATCCCTCCTTGACGAGGGTGGGCAGAGGAAGAGCGAACGCATCCACTTCCCACCTCCATCGGCTGACATCTGCCGAGTCCTGGCCCTGCCAGCTGGGATACTTAGGAGGCCAATAGATTATCCTGTTCTTTCAAACTCGGCCCCAAGTAGCAGTAACCGGTCGCAGTCCCCAAACCCTGCCTCTCTGCTCTGGCACCAGCCCAGGATTCTCCAGCAGGCTCTGAATCGTGTAATTATCCATGCAATAATTATGCCTGGCAGAAGGCTCCAGCTTTCCTGGGGGAGGGCTTCCCAGAGCATCGCTAACAATCCAATCACCATCAGCCTGCTCTGAGGATGCTCGCTACAGCTCGGCTCCCTTCCTCTGCTCGAAATCAGAGCATAGTCCCCGGCTGGCCCAGGGGGCACCTCCTGTGCAGGAGCAGGTGGGCACCCATCAGTCTGAAGGGGGGGACCTGTCAGTATCACTGGGTTTGGCTTCCTGGATGTACACAGCCCCACCTTGGACTGCTGACACCCAGAGAGCTTCCGTGATCTCCCACAGCCCTATTTATGACCTGGGGTGGGTGGTGGGAGAGAAAAATCTATCAACTCAGAGCAAGCAGCTAATCAGTTTTTTTCAGTTGCCTCAGGTCTTCTGATGTAATTATAATTCCTACTAAGGCGCTGGTGAGTGTCAGACTCATTTCAACAACAGCCGCAGACACGATAATCAAAGCGCCAGGATTCCTTTGTTCCAAACCCCGTACAGACGAGGCTCACAAGGTGCGCTTTGGAGGGAAAACTGAACACGGAACTTTTTTTTTTTCTCACCTCCTCTCCTTCCTGTTTCCTCCCATACAGAGATCAGGCAGAAGCTGCCAGAGTCCCACATGCGACTGGAAACAGACCCAGGCCTACGGGGCTGTGAATGTAGCTCCCACACATGCACGGGCCAGCCAGAGAAACCTTGTAATGAGGCAGGAGTGGTGCCGAGGGAAGGCTGCTGGCTGCTTCCCAGAGACTTCGCGAGGTGGCATTTACCTTGGCGAATTCCCCAGCCTCTGGTCCCCAGCCTTGGAGGTTCGGAAACCTGATTTTGCTGGCACACCCAGAGGGAACCCATCTGTCAGAACACTCCCATTAGCCCAGATCATGAGACCAAAATACAAACCACACTGAGAAAAGGAATTGCCATGCAAAACAGGACTGCTGAAGCTGTCGTGACCAGCACGGTCTCTCCCTGGAGGCAGAGCTGCTACGTTATAATAATAAAGTTTTCTGGTGAACTCAGAGTCATCTGGGATGCTGGCTGGGCCACTAGAATGTTTAATGGCAACAGACTCCGACAGTTGGCTGCATCCTTTCCCAGGAAGGAGGCAGCTGACACCGGGATCACACAGGCCATGTCCCTGGGCAGGGCAGGACTTCCCCGGACAGGTTTGGTGTGGACCCTGCCTTCTGACCTCTCGTCCGTGAGCTGCTCTTCTCCATGCCCAAGATGACCAAACAGCAACTGGCTTCAGACTCCTTCCCCAGGCAGGACTCCACCCAACTGACTGGGTTCCCATCTGTCTGAACTGCTGTCTGTGGCAGGCCTGGCTGCGTTTTTCACAAGAGCATAAAGTTTGCTGTACACCAGAAATTGACACAACACTGTAAACTGATTATATTTCAATTTTTCAAAAAATTTCTTAAAAAAAAAAGGGTATAAATTTGTCGCTAGGCCAGCCAGAGACCACATTTTCTGCCTCTTCCCCCACCACCGTCCTACCATATCTGGGTGGGATAAGACAAACTTTTCCCAGTGAAATCTGTATATAAGTGATATTTGTCATGGCTGGACCACAGTGGTTAAGAAGCGTTGTGCCATCTCTGCCCCCTTCATCTTGATGTAAAGGTGGCCCTCGGGTTGGTGGAGTGACAAGATGGAAGGAATAGGGATCCCTGAGTGACTACGTGGAAGAAAGCTCCTTGCCCACCAGGAACACCCACATTGAATAGTTATATTAATGATAAATAAACTTCTATGTGTTAAACCATTGAAATATTGGGGTCTATTTGTTACAGCAACTAGCATTACCTCAAAGACTAAATTGTTCTATTCTAGGTGTACCTCCCTGAGATTACAATCGTCAGACAATGGAGGGTTAAATCTTCTGAGACTTCGAATTCATATCCAACTACCATCTCGTGTGTCACTCCTAAAGGTGGCTGATGGTGTGTGCTTTGTGTGGATTTGCTTTTCCAAGTTCTAACTTGATTTCCACTGGCCTTCCTTCCCAGATACGACCTGATGTTTCTTGCAGATTCTAAGCCACAGGCATGACATGGCACATGGGATTCTGAAAGTATAGATATTTATACAAAGAAACCAACACACAAATGACTGGAATGGTCTTTCAGCCTGGAAGAGGAGTTTAAACACACACACACACACACACACACACACACACACACACAGAAATGCACTCACAAAACCAGAATGGAGGCAGAGCAGAGAGACAGCCTGGAGCAGCAAATACAAACTTAATCAGAACTGGAATGCCAATGAATTTCATCTATCTCCCATGCCAACCGTAATCAATTGATAGTGACTGCCTGGAATGCTGTGTTAAGAAGGATTCTGAGTCACATTCTAGCTCAGAAGGAAAGAATACTATGATGGATGATCAACGTCTGCCATGGGTAATAGATGAGGTAATGATAGCACATTAGGAACTGTCACCCTTGTGCTAAGGACTGGAACTGTGGCTACAGAGGAGCCTAGATTTATTGGACTCATTGAGTCAAACCACAACAACCAAAACCATTACTAATCCTCAGGTGAGTGCCTATTACAGGGCAGGTGTTTTATATACAACTTTTCAATTAATCCCCACAGTAACTCTGAAGGGAGCTACCAGCCCTATTTTACAGGCGGAAGGATCTGAGGTTCAGAGAGAGCAGGTGACTTACCCAAGATCACACAGCTCAAGAAAGGCAGAGCCAAGTTCTAGATAAGAACTGCCTGGCCTCTAAGTCTTTGCATTTCACCATAACATGGAACACCCTCTGCGTTCAGTGGGGTGTGGACTGAGAGGAGCAATATCCGTCCGTCTTTCAGTCTGGCTGCTGCCCACTGACAGGAGAGCAATGATGGCGGGGGAAGGGCTTGTCTCCCAAGCGGCTCAGATGGAAGCTGTGTGAAACCAGATTGGTTTTGGGTTTGCACTTCCTACAGCCTTTCTCCGTCTCTTGAGTTTGGTTTATTGCTCTTCCAAAGTTTTGGAAGAAGGCCAAGAAAGGCAGGAAGAGAAGGAGAGAAGGGATGGGAGACTCTCGTGTTGTCAGCTCCAATGATGTGCAAGCCACCGGGGAGAGATCACAGGGCTGGCGGCCAGGAGAACTGGATTCGTCTGCTGCTGCGTCGAGTTGGCTGAGCAACTGTGGGAAGCAGCTTTCCTGAGCCTCAACTTCCTCCCGTGTCCAATGGAGCTAAGCACAGGCAGTAGGTGTAGAGCCCCTGAGCAATGGCCCTACAGAGACCTCAGTGACAGACACGTGTGGGACCAACACTGTCCATGCACCCGTCAGCCAGGTGACCTGGGACCTTGGGCAAGTCATGTCTCCTTTCTGAGCTTCAGTCTTCACACTTCTAAAACAGAGATAATAACAATACCTACCTCTAAGGGGTGTGTGACAATTAAATGAGATCATTTAGGGGACATGCCCAGTCCAGTGTCTGATGTTCCATTCAGGGCAGCACTCCTTAGCTCTCTCCACACAAGTGCACACACACCAAACACCCTTTAAAGAGCTCCTGATTGACATACGGAGTCATTGGTTGAGATTAGAAGTCGGGGGTGGGGGGTGTGAGCGGCAGCCTGTCTCAGTTTCCATTCTTTGCAGATTGCACGTGGTGCTTTGTATCCTCGAACAGATTCAGCCTAGCTTCTGTCCGTCCCTCCATCCTCTCGCTCATCCTGTGTCTTTGCTTGAGTTCTCCTTTCTACCTTGATGCCCGTACACGCCCTTGAACAACATTAATGATCACAACAGTAAACATGCCAACAGCGAACGAATTCTCCCTCTCTCTTCTCCCTCTACTGCGTGCTTGCTACAGGCAGGCAGCCTGCTCCCCCCACTCTACACGTTTGCATTTTCTTCCACACTCTTTTACCCTTCCCCCTCCCTTCAGCCCCTTCTTGACTCTGTTCCAGGGTTTTGGGGAAAAACAAATCAACTCCAGGACAGATAAAGGCTGCAGGCAGCTCTAACCCCCAAACCACTTTGGTCTTTCCATTGCCTCCCATCCTGAGCTGCCTGGGAGACAAATCCCCATTCCTTACTCCATTTACACTTGATTTTCCATACTTTTCCAGGGAACTGATGTGGCTGGTATTATTAACCTCACTGGACATACGGAGGAACAAAGGTTCACACAGTAACTGCACTTAGAATCATATAGCCAATGAGAGACAAGCCTGGGATTTAAATCTAAGGCTAAGTCTCCAAATCTAATTTCTTATTTGACAGAATAGCACCTGGACCCAAATGCCTACAGGTCACCTCCATTTTCCTAAACAACCCCATCAACAACATGTGATCCGTTCAGGGGACCCCCTCAGGCTCAGAGTTCCAAGACCAGGAGATTTAAGGTGAATTCAAGCCATATATGTTCCACCAAAGACGGACACACAAAATCTCTGGTCTATTATAATTCACCACCTATTATATTAGTCTCTGCATTAGGGATAGAAATAATAAATGCTACCAATGTTAAGAACTACTGCCATTTACTGAGCCCTTACTATGTGCCACATACGTAAAAGCTACGAGAACCCTGCAAGGTCGGCACGGGATGATTCCTTTTGCAAGATGAACAGAGGCCCTCCACGTGACTTACCTGCCCAGGGTGAAAGGTGGGCTGTGGAGGGACTGGACTTAAAGCCACTTTGTAATCCCTCCAAGGATGAAGGGGAGGGATGGTTGCGAAGAATGTTTCCAGATGTGGGACCAGCCTCTCATTCTTTCTGCACAAGGAAGGGCACTGGGGAGGAGGCACGGATGTGCCAGAAGCAGCAGACGGGAGGCGCCGTTTTCTCCGCTGCTGCTTGTACGCCGGCAGTGCAGAATCAGGGCAGAACACGGCTGGGCCAGGCGGACATCCAGGGGGCTCCTGGGCAGGCTTCCCAGCGTGCCAGCTAAGAAGGGCTGCTGCAGCCGCCACCCCGTCTCTGGCGTGAGAGCAGGAGCACCCCAATGTGCTGGGGAGCTGCCTGGTGACCCCTGGCGTGAGAGCAGGAGCACCCCGATGTGCTGGGGAGCTGCCTGGAGAGCCCTGGCGTGAGAGCAGGAGCACCCCAATGTTATGCAGCTGGGGAGCTGCCTGGCAACCCCTGGCATGAGAGCAGGAGCACCCCGATGTGCTGGGGAGCTGCCTGGCGACCCCTGGCGTGAGAGCAGGAGCACCCCAATGTCATGCAGCTGGGGAGCTGCCTGGCGACCCCTGGCGTGAGAACAGGAGCACCCCAATGTCATGCAGCTGGGGAGCTGCCTGGCGACCCCTGGCGTGAGAGCAGGAGCACCCCGATGTGCTGGGGAGCTGCCTGGCGACCCCTGGCGTGAGAGCAGGAGCACCCCAATGTGCTGGGGAGCTGCCTGGAGAGCCCGCACACCTCGGGAGGTGGGACAGTTCACTGATGAGTTCACCTGAGAGCACAGCCTGTTTCCTTCTGCAGTTTTACTGTTTCTTCCCACAAATATTTATTGATGACTGACTGTGTACCAGGCACGGCCCTGCACTACATGCTGGGAATACAAGTGTCAAGAAGGCAGCTTATATGAAAATGATTCTGAAAGTACCAACCATGAGTAAGAGTGGAAATCCAGAGGCATGGGCTGATTTGTCTTATTCTTTCCTACCGTTGACAGATACAACTGGGGGACTTCAAATTCTGGGAGTGGGAAATCCTTCTGCGCAGCCTGGTCAAAGAAGACAGACTAGACAAAGGGAATTATGGCCTTGAATCCACCTGTGCCACTACCACCATCACCACCATGACAGCCACCACTACCATCATCATCCTCCACCAACACTACTACTAACACCGCTATATCTCCCCACCACCAGCACCAGCACCACCTCTGCTATTATCACCATCCACCACTAATGCCACCCCTCACTGCACTGCCACCATAGCACTCCCATCACTCCCATCACGGCCACGACTGTTATCATCACTATTAACATCATCATGCTTCATCATCACCATAAACACCACCTATCACCACCGTACTGCCATTAATACCACTGTTATCATCAGTCCCCAACACTTCCACCATCACCAGCATTGTCCGTCCCATAGTTATCAGCACCACTAACAGCATCCTCCTTATCACCATCATCATCACCGCGACCAACACCACCAACATCGCCACTGCCATCACGAGCGTCATCACCACCACCATCATCAAGACCGTCACTACCACTAAGGTATTATCACATTGACGTATTGATACGCACCATTTAGGTACTGCCTTACAGTTTACTAAATGCCTACGTGCACATTGTCTCATTTAACCCTCATGGAAATCCAATGAGTTGATATCATGATTGTTATTATTTAATCAATGAAGAAACTGACATGCAGAGAAGGGTTAAATTTTTTCTTAAACCACACAGCTCCTAAGGGGCAAGTTAGAACTGGCCTTTGGTTCTATTCTACCCAACACCTCACACCTTTTTTTATCTCCATCAGCTCTAAGTAAGCAGTGATGGAATGGCCCCCAATGCTCTGTTTTTGCACTAAACCACAATCTTTGATGTTCAGATCATGTGGATATGCTGCATATGGGGGAGGAGTCAGAGCTGTGCCCAAGTTTCTTTGCTACGTTAATCCCATTTAGGGAATCTCAAGTCCTCGTGCATCTCTGTGAAACGTCAATCCAAGTCACCGAGTATCAACCGTGGGCTCAGAACGGTGTTGAGCTTCTCGGTGGAGCTCAGAAGGACAGGAATAAAGGTCCCAGTCGTTGAGGAAAGTGTACTCTTACTGGAGAGTCAGGGCATGTTTACAGGGAACGATTACAGAGCAATTCAAGGCAATCAGTTGCTAAATCATGCAGGACAAACAGTGAAAGCACTGGGAGGGAGCAGGGAGTGGATGTGGGAGCAAGTGATCACTGGGAGACTTTAGGGCAGACAGGGAGGGGTGAGAGGGGACAGTCCCAATCCCCATTTACTTTGTCCTTTGTTCATTCTTGTCTCTACTACCTTCCAGGACCCTTTCTCCCACCTCCCGGAACTGGACAGCCTGACTCCAATTCAGCTTCCATTCTCTTCCCTCCCATTTCTGATGACAGACTTTCTATTGACATCTTCCAAGTCACAAATGTGTGCTGTGTTTCTCCATTCTTGTCTACTTCACTGATGTCGCTCATGAGATTCCTTCTGGCTAGAGCTTCACCACCTACATTCCTGCATTGGCCAAGCCCTCGCTCTGTTATCAGCCTCGAACTCCACCTCTTTCAGCCTTCGTCTCTGATTCCCCAGCCCTGCCCCTCGGGAAGAGATGCTCTTCCCCTCCTCGGAAGCCCCGCAGTGTAACACAATCTGCAGTTTAGTACAGTTAGATACCCCGATACCGTCTAGACTGGTGACTACGCGTGTCGGCGCTGGAGTCAAACCATCTGGGTTCAAATCCTGGGTTGGTCAAATGAGAGATGAGGCATTGAACATTTCCTTCTTTACGCCCTCAGTTTCCTTACCTGCAAAGGGTCAGTAATGGTGTTAACTTCCTCATGATGCTGTAAGGTTTGTATAAAAACCAAGATGCTGAAGTGACTGGCACAAAGTCGGAGCTCTATAGATTTGTGTTAATATTATTATTATTATCACCAGCGTGAAGCTCCTTGAGGGCAAAGACAGTGTCCTACATCACTCTCATCTCCCTCTGGCAGCTCCTCCTTCAGGGGAAGGCAGATGGGAGCCTGAATTGGCTCCCGGACAAGCTACACGATGTGGACCAAGACACAGAGTGGTCGCTCTGGAAGGTGAGGAAGAGCCAGGATAGTAGCACAAGGCGAGAGCAGATACTATAGGGAGTGAAGAGCGCCCCAAGAAAGTCAGAGCAGGATTCGATACTCAACCTTTAGTCCCAGGCCTTCCCACCCATCCTTATCATGCACTCTGGGGACATATCAAATAGCAGAGTGCTTCCAGGAAATGAGTGGGGCTGCATTTGGAGTCAGTCCGAGATGGTATGAATCATGGTTCTTCTACCAGCCATCCGGAGGGACTTAGACAAGTCACTTCCTCCCAAGACTAGTTTCCTCATCTGTTAAATGGGCAGATGAATGCCTTCTTCTCATAGTAGGAGACTTCATTTGTTAGATGGGGATAGTCATAGTACATACCTCATAGGGTTGTTGTGAGAACTAAACTAGTTTAATGTACCAAAAGTACTTGGAGTAGTCATTGATACAAACTGTCACACAAATGTTATTTCTTTTTACTATTCTTCTTCTTGTAAAAGCTTTTATAATATTAACTGTGTTATTGTTATATTTGTCAACACCTTGCACAGTGCCTGGCACATAGCAGGTGCTCAGTACAGATGAGTTTTCCCTTTTTTCTGTCTGTCTCCAACTCTGATGCTGAAACATCCAACAGGCACATTTCAAGAGATGCTTAAAGTACCAAAAAAGTGGAGGCATCAAAAATTTTTGATAAAACATGTTTTGAAAGTATATTATATTTCAAGAAAATTATCAAAGAAGTCATCATGGGAAAAATCTGAATTTCATTTGATTTTCTTAGACTTATCTTACTGTTTCTGTTTTGAATTGTCTAAGTAGCAATTGGTGGGGCTGGTTGGTGTTGAGGACACAATCTTTTAGCCTCGGTGCCTTTAAGGCTTAGAGTCCTAATCCAGCCCAGTGTCGGCACATGCAAAGGAGAAGGGGAAGGAAGTGAGCAGAAAGGAGCCTTTCTCTGATAAGAGATCCTGCTGAGTGTGCGATTTGACCATCTGACCGCCTAGGAGAGTCTTACAAGGGTGAGTCCCAGGGATGGAGAGAAAGTGCAGCCTCTGCCACACAGATGCTAATGCAGAGGTTTCCCAAGGGCAGGTGGGCACAGCGTGGCCTCCAGAACCCTCCCTCGGCCGCCAGCAGACCCCTCCTCTCCCTCTGGGCCGGGGGTTGGATGGGTGAGGAGGCTGGCAGCTGTCATTTCCCGTTCTTGGGAGCTCAGAAGCTCAACCTTTTCTTGGGGATCAGAAGCCTGCTTGTCCTGTACGTGCCCTCAGGCTGGAAGAGGTGCCTCAGAATCGGACGTGCTTCAAATCCTGGCTCTTTAATCCCTGGAACCTCACTGAGCCTCAGTTTCCCAATCTGCAAAATGAGGACAACATTACAACTGTCACAGGACTACTACAGAAATGAAAGAAGACTCAGTATGCAGAAGGCTCTGGGACACAGCAGGCCCTCAAAAGTCAGAATTCCTCCTCCTCTTCAAGCAACATTCCCCAGCGCTCCCATTTCTACCCTAAACAAGCCTGTTCACCCTGGATGAGTCCTGGTTAATTGCTTAGTGCAGGTAGCTTTCTATAATAACTAGGATTGTTCATTTTTCCCAGCAGAGACGTCCTACTAGGCGCCCTGGAAAAGGTATTTGACTTGCATGCTTCAGGCCCTTCCTTTGTCCACACCTACTAACTTCTGTCAAATCTGCTGGCTTCAAACCCCACACAAGGCTTCTGCACATAACCCAGGCGGCCAGCCTGGTCTGCCTTCCTGAGCATTGCCACTGAAATCCCTCGGGGAGGTGGCTAGTTCACACAGCTCTGCCCTGCACCCTGTCCTGGCCTATGGTCTTAGAAGCAATTTAGATGAAGAGCTAGAATGCCCTGCCATACCTTCAGGTAGCCTAGAACTTGGAGGTACAGCTAAGGTGATGGCTGGTGGAATCACGATTCAGGATCTCACTTGGCTAGAATAATAGTTAAAATTAGCAAATTAAAACTTAATGGGCATACCTTTTTTTTTTTTCATTTACGGAAAAAAAAAGAAAAAAAAGATTAATTCCAGAAATGCTAATCTGGTGGAACAGAACTTCCTAGCAACTCACATAAGAACATACAATGCTGGGAAAGCCTAGAGTTCAGATCCCAGGTCTGATACTCAGGCTGTGTGACCGTGGGCAAACTTCTTGCCTTCTCTGGACTTGTCTGGTTATCCAAAAATGATACTCAAACCAGAAGGCTTGAAAGGTCCCTTCCAGTTGGACGTATACTCTTATAATTACATATATGTGTATATACACACATACACACTATACTCTGTACTCTAAGTCAATGATCCTCTAACTTCAGTGGGCATCCAAGTCACCAGGAAATTTTGTTAAAATGCAAGATTCAGTAGGGGCCTGAGACTCTCTGCATTTGTAATAGGCTCCCAGATGATACAGATGCTGTTGGTGTGAGGACCACACTTTGAGTGGCATGGTTCCAGGCAGCAATAACCTGCCTCTAATGCCCCCTTGCGATGTTCTGACCATTGTATCTTACATATATTATTGTATTTAATTCTCATAACGACCTTGGAGGTCATTACTATCAATGTCCTAATTCTCTGGATGTGGAAACAGAAGTTCACAGTGGAGAAGGCACCTGCCTGAGGTCAAGTAGCTAATAAGCTGCACAGCCAGGCTTTGGATCCAGGTCTGTCTAACCAAGAGTACACGTCCACACCTGCAGTACCACTTACATGTGTGTAATATAGATTTAGGCCAACGTGTGGCTAAGGATGGGAAGGGAAGTAATGAGAAAACAGAAGGCAAATGCACCAGCAAGTTCCTGCATGTGTGTCCTCTGCAAGGATGACCACTCATCCACCCACTGACTGGCCTCTTCCTGCCTCTCTCAACCCTGTGAACACACTGACTGATTCTGGTGCCTGATTCTGATGGTTCGAAATTCTAACAGCCTTGGAGGTATTTAAATGCTCTATTCTTCACTGACAGACAGTGAGGGCTGTAACAAAGGGAGAAGAATTTAGTTCATATAAATGATTAGAGCAGAGGAGAGATGTTTAATCCTATTAATGAATTTGCTAATTGGCCTGCTGCCCCCAATCATTTCATATTCAGGCTTTTGCAGCGTCAGATTAAACAGAATCAGATCCAGGGGTGGTTTGAGATGGGGCTAAAAGCATTTTGCTCAAGGCCCGCAGATGGCTCGGTTGTTTTGTATGGCTAATGAGGTGCTTCGTCTATCCCTGGATGCCACTCTCCAACCTCCACATGCCCTGTTTTGGCTGTTTTCCCTCCAGGTGAGGCCAGAAGGGGAGGAGGCTAGTGTGGTGGTTAAGACCTCAGGCTCTGGGATCAGTCAGAACCAGGCACTGCTATGTGCAAGCTGTGCAACCTTGGGCAAGACCCTTCTCTCCTTGGAGCCTCAGTTTCTTTATCTGCAAAATGGGAACTGTAATAGGGTCTGTCCTCTAGGGCTGGGAGGAGGTTAATAACATAAACATGGGAAAAGGGCACAGCAAGGTGCCTGGCACAGAGCAAGGTGAGGCCAACGTTAGCTACTATTAGTTATTATTTACCCCAGCAGACGATCCACGTTCTTCTCTGTCACTGTTGGGAATTTCTTTCATCATCTACAACTGACAACTTCCCACAGGAGCCACCCAGAGAAATCGCTTGGGATTCCAGTGGCCATGCTTGTGATGGCTCTGGGTCCCAGAGGGATGGAATCAGAGGCCACAGCTTGAAGGCACAGAGACCACCAAGGACTCACAGTCACTATGCAGAGGGAGCAACAGAAAAGGAAGGGACCTGCCCTGAGATGGGACAACAGACAGCAGCGAGGCCAGCGCTACCCCGAGCTGCTAAAGCCACCTCACCTTCTGTGACGCACTGTGCTCACTACTTCGCTGACCCCTTCCACAGCCCTGAGGGGGACACTGTCATGGTCCTCACTTTAGAGAGGAGGACACTGAGGCTCAGAGAAGTCAGCTAGGAAGCCATAGAGCTGGAGTTTGAACCCAAAGCTCTGACTTTACCTCAGTGGTCCTATCGCTCAGCCCCACTCCGAGCCCCTGATCTGCACTGACTTCAGTTCCCATCGCGCCCCCCACCCACTGCCCCTGGGAGGGTTTCAATTTGGCCTGGGATAACAAGAATTAATCCAACGCTCTGTTCCAGCGGCTACGGTATGGGATGCTAGTGATACCTCAACTGATAACAGAGACTCCCTAAAGGTGACCTATTTAAAACACCACCTGGAGAGAGGGGAAGCGTTCAGAGATAAGCCAAGTTGTCTGCAGGTCCCAGGACTCTCAGTCTCTCGACTCACACACACACACACACACACACACACACACACACACTCTCTCTCTCTCTCTCTCCACCAATACTGCTCGTTCTCCGCCTGATAAATGGGAGCATCAGCTCCAGGGCCATAATGCAGAACTCTGCAGCACTTTTCCCCATGAGCAGATCCGGATTTCTCATTGGCGCCGCCACAACCCTGCACTACTCGTATGAGCCGACAACATCCATCAGTGTCAGGCCTTGACAGAGGTCCTGGAATAAGACTTGTTCCCTGAGAGCTAGTCTGAGACATAAACGCGTAAATCCGTAATTACATAATGTTTAGGATTGTGGCAAAGGGAAGCAGCAATAGCTGTAGGGGAGCAAGGGAGGGGGATACGTGGTCTGCCTATAAGAACTTGGGAAGGGGTGACATTGAATGAGGTCTTGAAGGATGTGTAGGAGTTCGCCAGGTGAACAAGGAGGCGGAAGTGGAGGAAGAGTGGGGAAGTAGAAGTGGATCTTGAGCAAAAACAACACCAGGGAAGCATTGCTAAGGAATACTTATGGAATTGCTTGGTGAACAAATAACTGAGTGGACCAAAACACAGGTTCTTGATTTCACCCAGAAAATGTAAAGGCGAACCTAAAATACAAGGGAGGCCATTGTGGGTCAGTCCTCACTTAGTTTTTTTAATTAATCAACGAGAGACTGAAAGCTTAGAGATATTTTTCCCATTTTCCCACATTCCCCCCAAAATACTACACACCTACTGGTATCCAAAAAATTACCAGAATACTTCTTGACTGAATTTATAATATTTAGCTTTCCAAGAAGCACTTGTTATAAGTTTAGCATTAATTATCTAATTATACCAGGGGTTCCTGTACCACTGACTCCTTCCAAGTCTCACGGCGGGGGGTTTAGATCCAGGATTCGGGTAGCCTGACTAGCAATGCTCTTCATGCAAAGACAGTCTTTTACCATAGCCTTTCTGGGATCTCATTAACCATTCATTAATTTATGGATTCATTCATTTATGCATGCACTCATTTCTTCATTCCTTCCTTCTGTCATTCCTTTGATACTTCATCTGCTTCTTCATTCATTCACTCATTTATTTATCCCCTCATTCATTCTTCCACTCACTTGCTAATGTACACACTCGCTTGCTCCTCTGCACTTTATAAAGCATTTATTGAGCAAAGCCCTTCTAGGCACACAAAGAGGTCCAAGACATGGGCCCTTTGCAGGGACCAGGCCAAAAAAACCCCAAGGATTTCAGGCAGTCGTCCTTTCACTTCCATATTTCAGTCTTTCCCATCTCCCTCTTCCCTCCACCTTGAGTTCCACTGACTTTCTTCTGGGAGGATCAGAACTGTGCCAGGCACTGGGTGTGGTCCACCCGTACTTTTGTGGCTATCAGGGGGCTGGAGAGCAGGAATACTGTCCTCAGCTCTTCCCTGCTAAATGGTAAACAGATTCAGTACATTTCGTGGACAAAGCCAATTCAAAGCCAGCAGACCAAATAACAGAATTCATTCCAGGCAGCGGGCTGGTAACTAAAATTCCAGTGGGAAGCTAACTTTTCCTGCAGGGTCTGCAATTCTAGGAAATAACAGCGAGAGGCCAAGCATTCTGTTATTTATCATTTCCTCCAGAAAAGATTTATGGGGTACCTACTATGTGCAAGGAACCAAGCTGGGGACTGTGAAGGATGATTCAGAAAAGCTCCCCTCAAAAAGCTGATGCTCTGGGGGTGGGGCGAGGGGTTAACACCTCCATCAGCTGCCTAATTCAAAGCATGACTTGAGATTCGTGAGACTGTACACCGTAAAAGATTAAGGAATTTAGATGGAAGAAGTCGCTTCTTTCTGGGGCTTGGGGAAGCCTTCCTGAATGTGGAAACAGCTGAGTGAGGTCCTGGAATCTGGGTAGAATTTTAACTATTAGATAAGGAAGTGGAGGGGAGGGTAATACAGAGTTAACAGAATGGATAAAGATGCAGAAACAGGTATTGCTCAAGGCACAAATACCTCTGTAAATCAGTATTCCTCTTTTAGATATTTAAAAAAATGACATTTCTAAAGTGAAATGACTTGCCAAAGGTCCCTTGAGCCTAGGACAGTGCAACAACAGGGCTAGTGCTTCTCTATGCCTCGCTGCCTCTCGTTGGTCCCCCAGATCTCTGGTGGCTGAACATGCTGCCCCAAGCAATAAACCCCAAACCCAGCCTCATCAGGAAAACTGGGCTTCCATAAGGTGTCTGAGAGTCCGAGGTGCTTACTAATCTACTAAAACAGTCCCATATTTGTCTCTAGCTTGTCACGTGGCCATAGGAAAAGCCTCTAACAGCTGTGGGATTTTGTTTGCTCATCTATTCAGTGAACACTCTGGAAATTCCAAGCTCAGTCCTTCCTGAAGGTTCCAAATGCTGTCCCTCGGTCACGGAAAATTGATAACACAGCCACCCCTGCAAAGTGGGATTATCTGCTATAAGCGAATCTCCAGTGAGATGCCCTTGGTAGAGTGATGCTCTCCCTAAATTCTCTTGCCCTGCCCAGGCCCCAGCTGCTGCACCTGCATGATTCTTCTCTGATCACCCGTGACATCCCAACCCTTTAAGCCCAGAGCAGTGTCCCTGGTCTGATAAGCACACACAAGATGCCCGGAGCCAGAAATCTTACCTAGGTCCTGGGATGCAGAGGCTGAATCCCTGAAGCAGGGCCTTTCCCTTTCTTAATTAAAGACAAGGATCCCAAACAGAGAGTGGGACAGGAAATTAATGTGAATGCTTTTTATTCAGTGGCACAGCTCTTAAATCACTTTAGATTTCTGTTGCCTTCAGGAAGCTCTCCCTGAACAGCCAGGTTGGGCTACGTACATCCCTCAGCACTAAATCATGTGGAGCTTTATATGTACGCCATTCCAAATTATAATTTTGAAACACGCAGTGTATTTGTTGAACAAGATACAATGTTTTCAGGACCAGCCACAAAACAGAGGTCAGCGGGGGCTTCAGCAACAGAATCAGCATCTGAGTACATTTGGTCTGGGTCCTAGTTCCCTGGACAGGGCAGGATGAAGTCTCCAGAAATGAACTGTGAGGACTTCCAGAGGCATGGACTACTTCCAGGATGGCTTACTCTAGGCATTTGGAAGCCCCAAACAGCAGAGTCATAAACTGAATAGTAGTTACAATTTGCTGACTACTTCCCATGTAGGAGAGCTTGTGCTAAGCATTTGATTTGCATTATCCCTGAAATCCACACAACACAACAGCTATTTTAAGACAGTATCTACTACTGTCCCTGTTTTGTAGTTGAGGAAAACAAGGCTTAGTCATACAGCTAGTAAGTGGTACAGCATGGATTTGAACCCAGCAGGGAGACTGATTCCTGAGTTGAAAATCTCCACCACACTCTTCTGACTGATTCTAATTAGATCCAAGCCTGATGTCTCAGAGATCACAATGCACAGCACTGGTAAGAGCATCAGCAAAAAAAAAAAAACAAAAAAAAAAAACTTCAAATTTGAGAACCGGATGGAACCTGAGAAAATGTGTAATGTAACTTTCCCCCTTTCAAAGGTGAAACCTAGGTCGAAATGGGGGAAGGAGCCAGACCAGGAAGTGATCCCTGATCACTAGTCTTTCTGGTCAGTTTCCAAGCCACTTCTCTCTGCAGAAAGGGTCTCCTGCTGATCAGCATCCCACTGAGCAAGACAAGAAGATAAGACTGCTCCAGGGCAAATGCCTGGGGTGGGGTGGTGTACAGAGCTGGAGCTCCGGACAGTTCTAGCCAGTGTGGTGGGGGCTTTGTGCAAGGGGGCTGACCAGCCACCCAGGGCTCAGGGCAGCTTGTCATGGTGGCCTTTCCAATAGCCCTAGACCTGCAATGAACTTGTTGTGAGGGTTAAGTGAGAATTGGCAGATAAAGGACACACAGTAGAAGCTCACTGAATGCTGGTGACCCCTCTTCTTTATCTTAAACTTCTAGGACAGGGAAGCAAAGAGCTCTGGCCTCTGGGAATCCTGCAGGAATTCATCCAGGGTGACCTGGGGTTTTGTGTACAAAAAGGGAATGGTAGACAGTAATGTTTGAGCTCTTAATCTTTGCAGAGGCCCGTGTAAGGAGCGCAGATCCACGGTTCATTTGATCTTGGCATCTTTCAATAATCTCCTCTGGGTCCCTGGTGGCTGCAGCCAACACAGTATATGAGGCAGGGTCCTCCCTCTCCCCACTTCCTCCACATCCAGTTTCCTGCCTGAAGATAGTACGCCCGTCCATTTCATGGATAAGGAAACTGAGGCCGAGAGGTGAAGGGGCTTTCCTGAGGTCACTTAAGGAAGGAGGGATAGAGCTGGGATTTGTACCCAGACTCTGTGGGACTCAAGGGTCCAAGATCTTTCTGTGATACCTAGCTGCCTCCCAGGAGTACCATAGGCATTGCAAATATTTTAAAACAAACCCCTGAATTTCTTGTCCCCACAGTCGCCTGGGCTCTGGGACCTCATGGTGTTCAGATGTTGGGAGAGGAGACCAGGCTTTGGTGCTGAACTTTGCCCCTAGTCAAGCAATATCAGAGGATCTATGAGAAGGGAGGCTCTGAATATCAAGGTCCTGGGCCAAGGCTCGCAGACTTGTCCTGCCTAAGACAACCAGTCCCTTCCCTGCCAGAAGGATGTATAACTCAGCTGGACAAATGGGCCTTTTCCCATGGTCTAGGCTCTGAATGCCTAAGATCGTCACCGAAAGATCCTGTCCCTCAGTATTCAGTCAGTCTGATGTCTCTGGGGGCTGGGCCAGATGCCTGCACCCCTCGAGAACAGGTTATTCACAGGGAGCTCTGGGATGCAGCCTTCCCTAATGAATCCGGAAAGACCAACCAAGTCCTAAGAGTGGACTCACTGTGCGTCCTGGAGTCCACCATTGTTCTAACACAAATCTAATCACTAGCCTACATAAGGAGTTGGAGCTGCAACCCCACCTGTAACCAGAGCCTGGGTTCCAGTGGCAGAACCTGAAGGTTTAACTGTCAGGTTACTTAAAGTCCTTTCACCACTCACAGTAGTATTTGAGCATGAAACCAAACCAAACCAGACACATCATATTCTTTTTCCTAACTGTATCCAGTCACTTTATTCCAGCATAGTCCCCCAAGGCACAACACATGTTTTCCCCAACTTCACATGGACCCACTGGACAACCGTCCCACTGGTGAGATTGTCCCAGCTGGGGTCCAGGCGGGAGAGGCCCCAGGATATGATGCTTTCTGATCCTTGATGTTAGCGCACACATCCACCAGACCTTGACAATGCCCTCAGCTCTCCAGCGGTTCCCAGAGCATGGCAGCACCCCCGTGTGATGCCCTGGCTCCTGATTCCCTGAGCCACCAGGACACAAGCCCTGGGAGTTTTACCACCTGGCAGCAGCTGATTCCTTTTGGCTTGCAGAGGGTTACTGAAGGGGCAGAAAGCATTCTCTCTCTCTGGTGGACCCCCAGGTCTCCACAGCATCGCTGCCGGTGGGTAGTGTGTGAATGTGTGAGCGCCGTTGCTGGGTGCCCACAGTTACACAAACACCAGCCGACACTGGAACGGTTAGAGCTTCCTAACATTTCCACCCAGACAATCCAGCCACCCCCCTTCCTTCTGCTCCTAGAGATTTTCCCAAGAGGAGGGTCCCGGCACCTGGTGCCCCAGAAGGGTCCTGTTGCCCCCCGAGGCCGGAGCCCACTCTGGCTCCCTCCTCTGCGAGCTCACGGGTGTTCACATCAATCCTCCCGCCGGTTTCTTACTCCTTTGGATACAGGAATCTGAACCCGCTCCTCATGGAGAGGGGGGTCCGGGGCAAGGGGGGCAGGTGGCACACCCCAGCCCAGCCCTGAGCACCCCCAAACCCAGCAGGGGAACAAAAGAAAGAAGAAGGTGGCTTACCTTTCGAGGGTCGTCTTTGTTTGGTTTGCAGAGACGAGAAGGTGCCCATGACGGCCCCCATGGCAGCGAAGACTTGTGTGCGACTTGGGACCCCGGGCCCTGCCCCTGCCCTCCCCTGGAAAGAAATCAGTGTGGATCTTCTCCTCCGAATTGGAGGAGGGAAAAAAGCACCCGGCAGCTCGCCCGCAGCTTGGTATTCAGCGAGCGTGGGGCCGGGGCGCTGGGAACCGTGTCTTTCCTTCTTCAGCCCCGCACATGCACTGACTCACAGGGGCCAGCCGCTCCTGGTGAGCCTTCGGACCCGGGCCCGGCCGCTTTGCCCGCCGAGGGCCGAGGACGATGCCCCGGAGCCCGCCTGGCGCTGGACACGGGGCTGGCGCGCCCGCCGGGCACAGGCTCCCGAGCCAGAGCCGCGTGCGGTGCGGGAGTCGCGCTCTGCCCGCCCCTCCTGCCGCACGCTCGGCCCCCCTCCCGGCGCTCGCTCGGGCTGGGTCTCGGGGGGCCGAGTACCAATCATGAATGAACGGAGCGGCACGGCTGCGAGCGGAGCCGCGCGCCTGCCTGCCTGCCTGCCTGCCGGAGCCCGGGGCGCGAGAGCGGCCGGCGGGTAACCCCGGAGGGGCGGGGCCGGGGCGCATGAGGGGAGCGCGGACGCCCGGCGGGTGGGTGGGGTTCGGGGGGCAGCAGATTGCCCCCCGGAAGAACGCGCGCGCGCGCGTGCGTGTGTGTGTCCTTGTGTGGGGCGCACTGGTTCATCTGACTTCAAGGGAAATCTTATTTAACCCACCGTGGGAATTCGTACGGTGGGGGAAAACTCTCCTCAACCCAGGGAGGGATGAAAACCACACATTCAACTGGGATGTGTTGGGAGGAGGGTGCCCTTCTGCTCCTCCAACGCCAGGGCCACCTTTGAATGACAGGGAACTGCGGATGGGGAAGGGGCCCTAGGGCCCTTTAGACACTTCCTTACTCTTGTTTCTCCCCCCTCTCTCTCCCTCCTTCATCCCCAAGAATTTATTAGCCATCGGTTAGGAGCAGGGTGTGATTACTGCTGAGGGGGTAATGGCTGAGTTGGGGAAGCGGTCTCCCTGCTGTGAGCTCTCTCTACAGATGCACAGGCCCCCAGCCCCTGTCTTGGTTTCTCATGTGAAAGAGCGGAGAGTTTGGGTCCATTTCCAGTCCTCCAGTTGTGGATTCCCCTTAGGCATCTCCCCTCCTTTGCTCCCTGGAAGCCTGAGGAACAGACTCCCAAGCCAGAGGGTCATGCGGTGCGGAAGTGGGAAGTCGCGCTCTGCCCGCCCCTCCTGCCGCAAGCTCGGCTCCCCTCATTGCTCCCCATCCCTCCTCCAAGTCCAAGCTGCCTGGGTTCCCATTATAAACAGTGTTTGTAGATCATAAGGCTCTCGACATACGGCCTCGTAAGCATGTACATACACGTAGTCACACAAACATATGAGCACAGGCCCCGCAAGCCCACACAGACAGTGGTGGTGTACACACAGACTCACAGCCCACAGCACCCCCACACACAAACACAGAGGCATGCAGATGCCCACACAGTCAGTGCGAAAGACCATTACAGTCACCCACTTTCACACCGACTCAAAGCCACACAGGCATACGGTTGTACCACAAGGGTATGGGGCCCTCAGGAGCTGCTCCTCCTCATTCCAGCCCATTAGCTGCCCTTCCAAGGACACAGGTGTCCTGTGACTTGGCCAGGGATCCTGACTAGTTTTATTCACCTATTTGGCCCTTGATGCTTTCTCAAATCCTAGCACATGTCCTGCTTTGTGCAACTGGGAAGGTGCATTTAATAACATCCATCCATCTCATTTGTATTGCCCGTTGCTATACAGCTCACATCATCTCACACCCTGTGAGTTAGGCAGGTCATGTTTAATCATCACCACAGAGGGAAACTGAGGCTTACTGAGGGCAAGAAATTTGCCTGCAGTTACCCAGCAAGGATGTGCGATTAGAACTTGGAGCCCAGGGTTCTGTCGCCACATCCTGGGGACCCTCTTATGGGCAGAAAGGGACACTGGGGGCCACTGGGCTGGGGAGCTCTCCTCTGGACCCCACCAGATTCAAAGCCTCAGCTCTCCTAACTGCCAAGTCAGGGCTTATCTATGTCCAGGAGGCTTGGATTCTGGATGATGGAGAAGGACAGGTAGGTGCCGGCCCCACCTCCTTCATTCCCTCCTTGCTGGGGAAGAAAGGCTAGGGTGAAGCTGAAGCCTGGGGTCACAAGAGGACCCACTAGGATGGCGGGACTCATGGATCAGAGGGATCTTTGCTGGAGAGAGGGTGATGGTGCAGCTCCAGGCTTCGCAAATGTCTCTGGATGGAGCATGGAGCCACTTCACCCTCAGGCCTCTGCTCATCTCCGCACTACCTGAAGGTCAGTACCAGCACTTGAGAGTTTACAAAAGGCTGGGATGCTCTTCTCACATTTCCTCCTCCACCCCACAACCCTCTGAAGAAGCAGAGTAGAAGTGAGTTGTCCCATTTTACACATAGAAATATAAAGTGCCTCTAGAGGAGTTCACGACTGGTCATCTCTGAGCGGTGAGAATAAAGTGAAATCACTGAGATAAAGTTCAAACCACTGAGTGGGAATTATGAGGCCCTTTTGTGGCCTGGATTCATCTCCTAAGCCCCTACTCCCTTTGGGGCTCCAACCACACAGACCCTCACTAGTCCCTAATGTGCCCTCTGTGGTTGTGCTTCAGGGCCTTTGCACATGCTGCGTCCGTTGCCTAGAATGTCGCTCAGCTCTTTCTCCATCTGACAACCTCAATTTATCCTTGAAGATCTACTTCAAGGTGTCATTGCCCTCAGGAATCCCTCCCTGGCTCCAAGTGGTTCCCCTCTTGGGGTTCCTTAAGCACTCGGGGCCTCTTTCCCATCAGGGCACTCACTACCTTGCATCTCATTGTCCCCTTCTCTATCTGTCTCTCCCTCTGGACTGCAAGGTCCTTAAGAGCAGGGACTGCTACTGATGTAGCTCTACACTGTCTGCTTAACCCCTGGTTTCAGACAGGGGTGCAGTCAGACGGTGTTCAATAAATGAATAAAGGAATGAACAAACTAATTTTCTTTGCTCAGTGACCCAATTAGTAAGTAAAAAGTGATGATTACCAGATCGTCCTTGTCCTTCAAAGAAAGCAGCACACTCTCCCAAGTTAAGATCCATTCATTCCACAAATATTTGTTCAATCATAGATCAACCGTGCACCAGATATTTACATGCACAAGAGCTCATTTATTCCTGATGATGCCCTGTGTGGTAGGTTTTACCTACAGATAAATACACACACACACACACACGCACGCACGCGTGTGCATGCTGTGTGATGCAGCAGACATCACCCGTGAGGTGCTCACAAAGAATGCGTCTAAGTAGGAATGCACAATAAGCGTGAGGAACAAGAGAGAAAAAGAAGCCAGCAGCCACACTCCTTGCCTCTTGGGAACGTGCAAAAGAGAACTGCATGGAGAGGGAGGGAGTCCCCCCATCTCTCACCTGGCTGTAAGGTCCATTTGTCCTGCAGCCCCCGACGTGGTGTGCTTGCTAAAATGATCTTGCCAGCCCCAACCAGCTTGGGCTTCAATGGCCGTGGCTCCCTCTAGATCTGGAAGGTGAGCTAGTTCCAGCACCATCTCCAGCCCTGATCCCCTCCCTCATCCACCTTATGTGGACTGAATGTTTGTGTCCTCCCCAAATTCATAAGTTGAAGCCCTAACCCCCAGAGTGGTTGCATTTGGAGATGGAGGCTCCAAAGAAAAAAATAAGGGTTAAATGGGGTCGTAAGGGTGAGACCCCAAGGGTGAGATCCTTGAAAGTGTAGACATCAAAGGGTCCCTGCCATTCCCCAACACATGATCAAGGAGAGACCAGGTGCACACACGGCGAGGAGAAAGCAGCCATCTGCAGTCCAAGGGGAGAGCTCTCACCAGACACCAGCCCAGCTGGCACCTTGATCTTGGACTTCAGGTCTCCAAGACTGTGAGAAAATACATTGCTGTTGTTTACGCCATGCAGTCTGAGGCATCTCACTATAGCAGCTTGAGCAGACTAGTACACGCTCACAGGGCCTGTCTTTGGAGGCAAGGCCTTGCCTTCCCTCTGATGTGAGCCCCTCTGTAAGACTCCTTAGGGTACCCCTGGGAGGCTGCGCAGGGAGGAGAGGGTAAGATTGTCAAGGACCCGCAGAGATCCTGTTACAGCAGGCGTGTGCTTGTCTGTTTATGTAACACACATACTGTTCCTTGCCTCCCTCCCTCATCACTCAGCCGTGCCCCTTCCCATCCTTGTGGGCAAGGGCAGTTCACCGAGCTCCCACCACCTGCGGAGGCAGCAGTGTCAGATTAAATGCATGAATCTGGGGGGCTGCTAGAACTGGGACAGACCCTGCTTTTGTTGTCCCTTGTTAGTTGTGTGACTTTGGGCCCACGTCCACCTTCTGTGGACTACGTTAGTGCCTACCTCGTGGTTTGGCCAGGAAGGGTGGTGAGGTCACGGTTGTGAGGCTCCAGGAGGTGCCTGGCACAGCGTGAGGCTGGTGACGGAGGGTGCACTGCCGCTAGCTCGTTGCCGAGGGCCAGCCATTGTGCGGGGCTAGAGCCGCGTGGAAACGAGTAAGTCGCAACCTTCCCCTTGGCTTCCATCTTAGCTCTTCATCTGTTTTATAGGATATCTATTCTCAGGGTCCCCATCTGGTATTAAGAGACTCAGACTAGTTAAGGAAGGGAATGTAGTTGGCACCTGATCATGTGCAATTCAGCACTATGCTAGCTGCTGTCTTGTACCATTTCCCAAATGTTCCACATGCATAAGTCTGGCCTCCTCAAATAGACTGTGAGCTGTTGGAAAGCAAAGCATGCGCTTCCCCTCCCTGTCCCCTCCGCCATGGCTCAGCCTGGCCCAGGACGTCCTAAGGGTTCCACAGAGACTCACTCTGAGATCGCTCAGGGCAGGGAAAGGGCACATCCTTTAGGCCTGGGATCAAGTCCCACCTCTCTTCCCACATATGCCTCTGGGCCTGGGCGGCTTCATCTGTGAAGCGTGAATAAGACCCCTTCGAGGGTTGGTGCAAGGACTCGGTCAGATAAAGTAAAGGGGAAGGGTTTTGTCTCTCTGCAAAGCACTCTGCAAATGGCCTTTATTATTATTTGCTCTGAGGCACATTTAGTTTTTCATTCGTTCATTCGACATATTTTTATTAAGCACTGTCTCCTCGCCAGGTATTTACTTTCAATACATGGATCAGTAATGAACAAGAAGAGGCCAGAGCCCCTCCTCTCAGAGCTGGTGGTCTAGGGCTGAAGACAACCGAATCCTCTCCTCATCACACACTGCAATCGGGCGGGAACAGGTGAGTGTGGGGTGAGGTGGTGTGGGACGCTTGGAGAAGCCACGTGGGATAATGTTTTGCAAACTACAAATGATGTCACAAGTGATACCAAGGATATCAGGCTTCAAATTCGGGGTTTGTTTTGTGACCTTGAACATGTTATTTGACCTTTGAAAGCCTTGGTTTCTGCACATCTGCAAGAGGAACAATCCTACCAACGCCTGTGGCAGGGTGAGGCTGAAGGCGACTGTGATTGCAGGAGCACCCGGCACAGGGCTTCCCTGGCTGAACACAGTCCTGGCTCAGGAAATGCTAACTCCACTCCTCAGTTTCCTCTTTGGGTCTCCTTTGCAAGCACCTTCTTCTCCACCTTCCCAGGAGCAAAAAAAGAGCTTGGAACAGGACTTAAGCTTGGGAAGGGCCTCTCCTGGCCACATCCTCATGCACCAAGCGTGGCCTCATCTGTCAAGTTTGATCACACTCCTTCAGGGAGCGAGGCTGACGCGGGCTGTGGGGACGCAGGGGAAGCCAGGACACAGGCTCTGCCTTCATGTTCTGATGGCTGCACTGCCCCCAAGGGTTCCCCCTTCATGCTCCAGTGCTGGAACTGTCTCCACCAGGGGCTGAGATGAGTTCAGACAGAGTGCAGCCACCCACGCAGCCCAGACACTGGCAGCAAAGCCCTTCTGAGTTACCCAGATCCAGGCAGGGAGGAACGACATTCCAGAGCACCTTGCTTGCACTATCTGAAGCAACATTAGGTGTCCTGGAGGCCAGAGAAATCGTGGGTGCCGCACCAGACCTGGCACAAGGTAGGTGCTTTGTGAAATTGATCAAATGGCTCTCTGGGGGCGGATGGAAGGATGCATGGAAGGAGGAAAGGTGGAGAGGTGGATTCAAATATGTTCAAACGTTTAAGTATCCGACGAAACCTGTGAAACTTCTTCCCCAAAATAACTGCACACACGCACTCACACTTTGCACGAGCACATCTGTGGACACCTCGTCAAGAAACTCTGTCCTAGGAGGAAAGATTATACTGAGGGATTTGATCCAGTCATTGCTTAGCTATGTGACTTTAACTTCTCCGAGCCTCAGTTTCAATTTCTGTAAAAACGGGAGTAATAATTGTGCCTATTTCTTAGGGTTGCTGTGAAATGAGAAGAAGCTTTCAGGTGCTTTAGCATAGGGTTCGGCAGTTTACAAAGTTCCACGAAGCATGCTGTCCTCATTAACATCATCATTAACCTTCACTTACTCATTCATTCAGTCACATTTTGGTGAGTGCATTTCATCAGTGTTTCCTGGTTATCACACCCTGAATGAGTCTCTGGGGTTGCAGAAGTTTTTGTTCACTGACTTGGAGAACTCACAGTTTAAGGGGTGAAGGGTAGATAAACAGCTCCCTATGACACCCCGGACTTCACCAAGAAACAGTGGGAATGACCTCTCCAGCTCTGCCGGTGACAAAACAGGCCCCTGACCCTGGCCAGTTTTGACCTGCAAGATGGGGGTGGGGGGGTGAGTTAGGGCAGCTCAGGAAGGCACAGGTGAGGGAGGAGGTGGGGTGGAGAAATCAAGGGTAGAACTGGATGGAGAGGGATGGGGCTGGAGCTGGTGCAGGTGAGAGTGGGGGGCAGAGCAGGGCTGAAGTGGGGCAGGGGTGGCCCTGGTTGATTGCCACAGCAGTGCAGCAGGGTAGACAGGTGATGCTGAAATGGCTGGGGCAATGGGGACAGAAACCATGGGCAGAATTTCTTACCTTTCTAAAGTGTGTGCATCATATGGATTCACAATCTTGGGTAAATGACCAGGAATCAGCTGTGTTCACTCCTCTGGTCTCCTTGGGTTATATAACAATTATATTAATAGTGATAGCCGTCATCTACAGAATTCTTACTACAAGCTAGTCATGTGCCTGGTCCCACTTCACCATTTCGATACCCTGTAAGGTAGATACTCTCATTATCCCCCATTTTATATATGAGAGAACCAAAGCACAGAGAGGTTAAGTGACCTGCCCAACGTCACACAGCAAGTAAGTGGTAGAGCTGGCCTTGAACTTAGATGATCCGACTCCAGAGCCCACACTTCTTGTCTAACTCTAAGTCCTCCAGCAGTTGTTGCAACTGATTTCTTCTAGCACTATTTCTCTGGGGATGCACGGGAATGGGGTAGCATCTTAGAGCTGAGGGACAGATGCAGAGGGGAGGTGCAGAGTCTGGCCCTCTGATGGCAGGTGCTGCTCTCACCCATACTCTTAGTGCCTGGGAGCTGCAGCTGTGGCCACCAGCCTGCGGGGATGCACACAGTGTCTCATTTTCCTTCAGGGCTTCTATGGACTGAAGACCCCAGAGGAAGTGAGCAGGGATGGGAGGAGGGAGCAGCAACCACGCTGCGTGATGATTAGTAATAATGCCAGCGATGAACGCCCCTGGCCCTGCACGGCCGGCTGAACCTGTCAGCGCAGGCTCCCAGCTTCCCAGCCCCTTTGCAGCAACTGGAGCCTGAAGAGAGAGGAAGGAAAGTGGAAAAGAATCGTGGTTGCTGTCACACTGAGGGCTGACTCCGGGACCAGGCTGCAGAACTGAGGCAACCTAAAACGACCAGGTATCAGCAGATGTTTCCTTCCGTTTTGTCTTGTGACCAGCATACCCTCCTCCACAATTGAGACCTGTGGCATTTACTGCCTGTGGTGAAGATGACACAGAGACGATGGGGTCGCCGTTTTGGATTTCACTTACAAAGGCTCTGGCTTAAGAGGAAAGGCCAGGCGGAGCACTCAGCACGGAAACCCCAGACTTCGGGGAATCTGGGGGCTGAGACCCTGCTTGTTTCTGAAGTAGAGCCGCTGAGATTGGACATGGCCCGGAGTCCCCCTTCTTCCAGCCCCTCCAACCCGCTATGTGGAACGTCGCACACTTTGCCGGCCTGTGCATCTTTCCTAGGAGTGAGATCCCTTCCTGTATCTCCCCGCTGAGTCTGGGAAGGAGGAGACTCTTTCCCCTGTCCCCATAAGGAATGTGGCCCCAGAAAGCCCCAGAGAACCAGCAAACATTGGTGCTAGGCTGGGGGTCCCTGCTGTGACCTGGATGGCACTGTGACCACAGAATGTACAGGAACCAGGACATCCGGAGGCTGACTGCTTGGAGAAGTGACCAGCTGCACTCCTGGTCGAGCCCACCCCACAACTTGATGCTTGTAAGCCTCCAGAAAAATATTCAGGCAATGCTGCAGTGGGGTGGGGCATCCCGAGTTTATTGAGATTTCGTTTCTACCTCCCAAAAAGAATGAATAGAAATTAAGCTCAGCAATTTAAGAAACAAGCAAAGCAACAATCCTGGCACACCAGAAGACGTTGCTGGAAATTCTTAGCTACTCCTAAAGCCTCTGTGGCTCTGCTCTCCTCTCCATTTTACAGATTAGCAAACTGAGGGTCAGAGAGGTGATGTGATTTGCCCAAGGCCACAAAGCTTGAGTGATGAGCTGTAGCCTCAGGGTTTGAACCCAGTTCTAGCTGTCCTCAACGCCCCTGCTATTACCCATCAAGGGAAGAAAGCAGAGGAGCAGGAAAGGCAAGAGAAGGATGTTTGTTTGAGGAAACAGCAGGGGCAGGAAGAATGGATGGGGTGATAGGGAGCCCTCCCTTCTGGGATGAATGTCCCGGATCAGAGGAGAGTGGCTGCAAAGATCTTTTGTCCTGGCTTAGAGGACGCCACGAGGCATGTGCATTGAAGCTGGCACTCAGGTGAGATGGTAGGGTGGCAGGGGAAGGGAGTCGCAGCACCTCCAAGGAGCAGGGACACCGCCCTTCCTCCAGAGCACCCCGAGCAGCCCCCTGTGTGAGAAGCTGGACTGGCCTTATCTTCCGCTCCCCCGTTCTGAGGCTCCCTTCCTGGGCTGCCACAAGATACTGCTTGACATCAGCGGCTCTCAAGATGATTTCTGTTTCTGTTGTCCCTTCTTGCACTGGGCTGGTCCCTGGTGACTGAGGGGGTTGGACGCTCTAGCTGGTGCTGGGGAAGCTAATTGACAGTCCAGGGCTCTCTTTCTCTGGGCTGGCATTTGCATGCTGCATTAGTATTCGTGCCCGTAGCTCAGGGCTGTTCTGGAAGGAGGATGCTGTGCAGATGAGTGGTATGCTGTAAGGACTTGATGCAGTTTGCTAGAATCCAGGCCACCGAGTAAGAGGAAGCTGAGGAAGGCTGCAGAGGATACCAGGGCCCCTCGCCTGCTTCCCATACTGCCAGACAGAGTCTGCTGTCCATGATGTAAGAGCTCCCAGTCCCTCCAATGATTTGGCCATCTGAGCCCCCTCTCTGCCTCACCTGTCCTGTGATGGTGCCAGAGATGCAGAGAGAGGTGAAGTGGGCTTGTTCCCATCCCTCAGGAAGCTCACAGTCCTGTAAGGACAGTGGCATGTGAACTATTTTAAGACAGGGGGATGGGCCCAGGGCAATGAGCTCAGAGGTCCACACCAGCTCAGAAAAGGGACATCTAATTCAACCCAGGGAAGAAGAGTGGTGGTGGAGGGGGAAGTCAGGCAAGGCTTTCCAAAAGAGAAGATGCTGGAGCTGGGTCTTGAAAGATGAATAGGAATTTACCAGCCAAACCCCACTGTGAACATATGACGTGTGCTCTTTAACTGGTTCCCCAAGAATGGTGGTGCCCTGAAGAGCAGAGCAACAATTCATTTCTAATCTCGTTTATGGATTTCCTGAACCTATAGCTGGATGGACTTTGGAGAAAACAGGTCCAGCCAGCACAGGTGACTTGACTTGATAAAACCTGTGATAGATGATTGAAGTGAGGAACGGAGTCACCCAGGAACAATCAATCTTCCTAAAGCTCTCCAGGGATGGAAACTTTCTGGTTTCCATATGAAACCCTGATCCAGCATTTTACCATTTACCCAGAGCCAGTCTCATCAATGTCTCACCAATATCTGTTAATGTCTCGCCGATGTCTGCTAAGCTGCAGAGGATGGAATGCCTTGCCTAAGAACCCTTCCTCAGCATCCCAAGCTGAGCACCAGGTGGGATGAGGAGCTCACAGTGATCGGGGATACAGATACTTTCCACAGTAGGAACTGAATGACTGGAGTGGGCGTAGGGGTCACTGAAGGGCTAGACCTGCACCCCAGGCTCTGATTCTGAAGGTGCACACCATCTCCAAAAATCTGAGATATTCTCCTTAGAAAACAAGGTCTGTGTTAGAATTACACCACTCAAAGCTAGAGAGGACTTTTTATGTCAAATAGCTGGGCGCCTCATTTTATAGATGGCCCAGGGAGGGAAAGAATTTTGTTCAGGGACACGCAGGGAGAGAACACCAGAGTTGAGACTGTAACTCAGGCCTGTGGAAAGTGTCTTGCATGTTTTAAAATTACCAAAAGTTGTCTTTGACTGTCACAACCTTCCTGCCAAAACCAGATCCAAATTAATTCTTGGCTTTCTATGAGGCATAACATTGTGGGCTTCTGTCCCAAAATGTATCTCCCTCATCTTTACTGAAATTCCCTCAAGATGAAGTAATAATCACATAAAGTTTAAACTACAAATAGTTGGTACTTGACCTGGAATTCAGACTAAAGTATAAATGACTGATATTATCCCAAGAGCTAGATTTGCTGTGTTGATGATTCGGAGAAAGTAAGGGCACCGGAGACCTGAACTGCATGGAAGAGCGGAGACAAGGACCAGGAGAGTAGTCTAGGGCCTTCGGTAAATCAGGGAGGTGGGTGTGTGTTTAAACAATAGTATGAGTCCTGGGGAAGAATTATTAGGTAACTTCCTTTTCACTTCTGCTCAAATGCTATCTTGTCTTATATATTCATTCATCCATTTATCCATCCATCCATTCATCTACCATTAATAAACATTCATCTGCAGGTGCTCCCATCTGCACCTGCCTGTCCCTGTTGTAGGTACTGGGACATGTCAGTGACCAAATGACATTTTTCTTGCCCTCAGGAGCTTCCATTCTCATAGGGAGGGGTGGGCAGGACATAAAGCAGTAGATAAACAAGTCAGGCCATGTCTGATGACCATAGGCACTGTAAGGACATGAGAAGGGCTCCCTGTGGCAGCTGAAGGCATCCACATGAGGCTGGAGGCCTCACTGAGGAAGGGAGATAAATTCTGAAATGTGAATGGTCAGCAGAAGTTCCTTATGTTTGGATTTGGGGTGAGAGAACTTGAGGTGAAGGAAATTGCAAGGCCCAGTCCCTGCAAAAGGAATGCACCTGATGGCTCCAGGCATGGAGAAGAGGAAGGGGGAGAGGTTCCAGAGGAAGCCAGGGTTGGGGTCGGGGGGGGGGGGGTCACGGTGTGCAGGGCCTGTGGTCCTTGGCACAGAGTTTGGATTTTATGCTGAGAGCAATGAGGAGCCGTGGGAGAATTTCTTTTTCACTTTTTATTTTGAAAAGATGATAGGCTTCGAGGAAGTTGCAAAAAGAGTACAGAAGGGTCGAGTGTACCCTTTATCCAGTGCCCCCCAATGGTGACAGCTGACAATAACCATCGCTATATAATTGACAAGTACAATTGTCAGTTGTGGATTGACTTTGGTACAATCCACAGACCTTATTCAGATTTCACCAGTCTTACAGGCACTCATGAGTGTGTGTGTACACATGCATGTGTGCGCACCTGTGCATGTGTGTGCGAGTGTGTTTCTGTGCCCTCCTATCACGTGTGTACATTGGTGTAACCACCAGCACAGTCAAGATACCCAACAGTTCCATCATCACAAAGGAACTAACTTGTCTGGGCTCCCCTTTTATAATCGCCCATCCCCCTGTCCCCTGTCACCATGGGAGAATTTTAAGGAGCAGATTGGGAGTGGGAGGAGCTGAGAGCTCTCAGCTGGGTCAAGGACATGGCCTATCCCCTTTGGATGCCCTAGAAGCCTCTCAACAAAACAGGTTCACCGTGAATACAGATTGCTTTCAATGCCCCCACTCTACAGTTGAGAAGCAAGAACAGAAAGGTTAAGCAACTGAAACAAGGTCACACAGACTTCTCATGGCTTACTGAGTGTCTCTGTTTAGATGATTCCAACAGCTTTCTGCAAAGCTTGGTGTGTTAACCATGTGTCCTGGAGAAGAAGCCAGGGAGCTACGCAGGACCCTGGCTCTACCACTTCAAGGCTTCGGCCCTTAATCTCTTTGATTCCCCATCGCTGTGGATGCCAAGGCCTATCACCTCCCTCAAACAGTCACAGTGAGGCATTGATTAGAAAATACTTGCCAAGTGCCAAGCCTAGTAAGAAACACTTCTGTTCCCAACATGCCAGCAATTACCTGAAAGTACTGGAGAGAAATGGCTGCCCCTCCTTACCCCTCCCACTCCCTTCTCAGTGGGGAGGGTGGGGATGATCTCAATGGGACAGTGGCGAATAGCCCTCAGATCTGTAGCTCAGCCCCTTCTTATAGCTGCCTCAGCTCACCGCCCCCACCATGACACACATCCTGGGGCCCGCCCCCACGGCTGTGGGCTGAGGGGGCCATGCAGGAGACCCCCAGTTCTCCAGTTGCTCTGTTTGAGACCCTACGGCTAAGTTCACTCCCTGAGGCTGGAAGTTTTGGCTTCAGGTGCCCTCCTCCAATGCAGCTCCCACAGTAATAAAGGATTTATTTAACAGCTCCGCATTTAACAGCTGCAACTATTTCTCAAGTGGTCCACAGGAAAGGAATGGGATTAGTGGTTACCTTTGAACCTTAAAACCAAGCACAGTTCTGGGCACAGAATCCCTGCCCTAAGTAATGCCACGGTTTTGTTTAGAGTGGTTTGCTCGGAAATGCTCAGAGATGCGGGGATGTGTTTGCGAGCGAGGGAGGGCAGGGGATGAAGAGAGAGGCCGAGCAGGATGGAGACAGGGAGAGAGAGGCTAGGGGTTGGGCGGCTCCCGGGGCCTTCACAGGGCACGAGGGAGAATAGAAGGGTCAGCCGTGCCCTGGGGCCCTCCTGCAGAAGGCCATTAGCCAGGTCAGTGCCCCCACGTCTGCTCTGGCCCAGCGTCTGGCAACCACAACTGTGCAATCTTGCGACAGCACGGCTTCTCCTTTCTCAAGGGGAGTTTCTGCCTGTTTCTGGCAGCCATCTTCCATCTTTCGGGTACGTGCTGAGGTAACGGATGGAGTCCTGTTCTCCCTCCCCCTTCCTTTAGCGCTAGGGGCCTCCCAGGCTGCTCAATCACCACTAAGAGGCCATTGGGTCCGCCTCCCCGCCTGGCTAGCCTCCTG
Source organism: Vicugna pacos (assembly GCF_048564905.1). Taxonomy (NCBI): domain Eukaryota; kingdom Metazoa; phylum Chordata; class Mammalia; order Artiodactyla; family Camelidae; genus Vicugna; species Vicugna pacos. The sequence continues at coordinate 12,953,361 of NC_133008.1, forward strand.
CCCTCCAGCCTCCAGGGGAGCAGACACATCCTTCCTCTCCAGCACTAATGAAATCTTCCCTCTGCTCAGTGCCTGACTGGGCTCAGGGTCAGTGTTTTTATCCACTCAGCTCAGCCCTGTGCTCCGGCTGCACCCACACCTCATCACAGACAGGCCCAGCTGAGCCCACAGGGCTGACTTCTCTGAGCCATCACCTCCTAGAGGCTTAAAAAGCCTACCCTGGGCTGCAGGGACTGTTGGTGTGTGAATTCGCTCCCTCTTCCGGGTCCTTGGTCAGCCTGGCATCATGCTGATTCCTGCCCCTCCAACATACATGCTCAGGATACCCTGCCCAGGCCTCCATTCCATCTGTCTCAACCCTGTTCCTCCCTCCTGGACTCACTCATGCTGCATCTCCCCCAGGAAGCCCTCCTGGACTTTACCACATCACCTCCCTATACATTCAGAGAGCTCTGATACTCGCAGTAACTGCTTGCTTCTCTGAGCCCGAACAGCCAGCCCTAGGTGTGGTTTCCTGTAGGTGCATAAAATGAATCATGAATGGATGAATGGGTAACTGGGTGGTTGGGTGGATGGGTGAATGAATGAATGGGTGAATGGGTAGATGGGTAGAATGGTGGATGAATGAATGGGTGGATGAGTGGATAGATGGATGGATGAATGAGTGTGCACTTATACATCTATCCTCCTCCTCTGACTCTTAACCATATGTTATTTGTTTTGCTCTTTAACTGCTTCACAGAGAACAATGATGGAAAACCATTGAAGGAAGGGACCTTTTCCTAAATGTTATTCATTCATCGCCAGGCACATTCAGTAAGTCTCATACTCTGCACATGGCACGAGGCCAGGGAAGAACTAGCAAAGAACGTCTCTGCCCTTGAGAAGCTCTGCCTGATGTCATGGGACTTTCTGCCTTCCTAGGACCATCTTGAAAATCTGATGGGATCTGTGGACCCTTTCCTAAGGAACACCCCCCACCCCACCACACACACACAAACTCACACATATACACACATGGAAAACATGAGTCATTTTCAAGAACTCCTAAAAGCCCCTGGCCTGGTAAGAAACAGAAACAAGTTAATAGACAATTTTAATATCTTTTGCTAAGGGCTTTGCCAAGAGGGCTGGATGGCTTATAATCGGGGGTCAGAGAAGATGGAGTGATTAACTCGCTTCAAGTGGGATGGTGTGTCTCAGGGAGGTTGGAATCAAGGAAGAGATTTCAGAAAGTCTGGCTTTTGAACAGTGAGCAGAAATTTACCAGGCAGGCAAAGTGAGAGGCAAGGACGGCGAACAGCACGGGCAAAATACAGAAGCCTTTAGTGGTTGCTGGGAGCTGGGGAAGGAGGAGTGGGGAGTGACTGCTAAAGCACTGGGGTTTCTTTTCTGGGTGATGAAAATATTCTGTGATTATAAAGTGGTGACAGCTGCATAACTTCGTGGATATGCTAAAAATCCCTGAATTATATACTTTAAAATGGTTAATTTTATGATATGTGAATTGTGGTGGTTAATTTTATGTGCCAATTTGGAAAAGTCAGGGTGCCCAGTTGTTTGGTCAAACAGCAGTCTAAATGTTTCTGTAAAGACATTTTTTTTTTAGATGAGATTAACATTTAAATCAGTAAATTCTCAGTAAAGCAGATTACCCTCTGTAATGTGGGTGGGCCTCATCCAATCAGTTGAAGACCATAAGAGAAATAGACTGAAGTCCCTTGGGGAAGAGGAGGTTCTGCCTCCAGGCTGTCTTAAGACTCAAGTTGCTTCCCTAGGTCTCCAGCCTACCAACCTACCCTGCAGACAGATTTCAGACTTACCAGCTCCCACAGACATGTGAATCAATCAATCAATCAATCTCCTTCTCTCTCAATATATACATATCCTATTGGGTCTGTTTCTCTGGAGACTTCTGACTCATACCTGAATTATAGCTCAATTTTAAAAGGTTCATTAGTATGGGATTGATTAAGTAAATGATGGCAAAACCATAAAACACAAGTACATAGGCATCAACCAGTATGGAGCACTCAGAGTGTCACAAGACGGTTCAGCGTGGCAGGCACAGGCAGGAGAAAGCTGATGGGGGCAGACTGGAGCAGGCGCAGCCATGCATAGCCTTGATTATTGTGCCATGGCTCTATTGCCTGCAGGATAGTGAGGCATTAGCTAGGGTTATTTTTGGTTGCAAGCAACAGAAACCGACACTGGCTAACTTCAATAGAAGAAAGAAATTATGAGAACACAGGAGCTCACATACCCAGAAAATGCTTAACAATCGAATCCAGGACCTACCAGGAAGCAGGGCAGTTCCAGAAATATTCACAAGTAGGGTTTCTTTAGGATAAATCAGTTACCAGTACTTTTTGTTCTAGGTTATTGTGTTCAAGCTCAGCAAAGAGAATCTGATTGGTCACACTGGAGTCCCTGTGCCCAACCCTTAAATTAGCAGGGCAAGGCAGGACCCCTCCTATGACCTTCCTGCCAGGTGGGTGATATCGGGGAAGCAGAGTCAGGGTGATGCTGCTGGAAAAACAAATGGGAAGTAAGTGCTGGGAGGCAGATCAGCAGGAGTGCATGGTGCAGACAACACTGGGGTCCATGCCCAGCCAATGAATGTGAGCAGGAGCCTGACGGTCACTGAACTGTGTTGCTGGGTCTTCATTCTAGGGTACAGTGCCCCCCTCTACCCTGGGCTGTGTCAGGACCACAGGCTGCCTGTTGCCAGGGAACAGAACTATTTAATAGGAGAACTGGAGATACTGAGGGCTTCTAGCTGGCTGGCTGGTCGAGTCACTTAGCTTCTCTGAAACTCAGTGTCCTTAGCTGACCGGCCACTGTGCCCATCTTCTAGGCTTCCTAGGAGGATTAAATGAGGAGACTCATGGGACATAGCCTGGTCCAGGGTCTGACATTTCCAAGGGCTCTGTTCTTCCTTCCTTCAGGGACCGTATCCAGCCTTGACAGCAATGCTGAATCTAGAAGAATGACGTAGGGGGCTGTGTCCAGTCAGTTTTCAATTAAATGAGACCAGCTATGATCTGAGGCTGGGCTTGAGGCCAAGGATGTGGCTCCTGGAAACAGGACTCAGCTCTTTCATCTTTAGGCTTCCTGATTTCTCCTCCGTCATGTGCCAGGCCCTGCCTAGAGGCTGCTTGCCTTCCTCTGAGGCTGTGTCCTTGGCAGCCCTTTCTCCCCAGCCCCTTTGGGATGGGACCAGAGGCTCAGCCCCTGAGAGGCAGAGGGTGAGTCCTGTGGAGGCTCAGACCTGCCCCAGCCCCTTCACAGAATCCTGGAGGTGGTTTTCAGAATTGTCCCTGCAAATCCACATGACTTTGAAGGTAGAGGGTGCTGTTATCCTACAGGGCTCAACTCTGGGCCATCAGATACACTCTTTGTCCAGATCCTGGACCCAGAGCTGGGCTCTGAATGCTTGAGTCTGGGAAATGGAGGAAGAGGTGGGGTGAGGGAGGGGACAAAGCCACCTGCCAGAAGGAAGGTGGCATTTCTCTTGAGGCCCAGGGCAGAGGCCCCACCCAGGCCAGGATTTACGTAGGGATGTGAAGAATCATCCTTGACCCCCACTGTGTCCGGTTGGAGATGGAGGGTAAATAGGGCAGAAGCAGGAAAGAGAGACAGAGCCAGAGAGATGGGCAGAAAATGGAATTAAGAGAAAGAGAGAGGACCGAACACAGAGAAGTTAGAGAGATGGAGGAGACAGAGGTAGAGAGAGGAGCCAGCTGAGAGAGATTTGAGAGGCAGAGAGGGGAGGAAAAGGAGGCGGAGAGAGGGAGAGACAGCAAGGGAGAGTGAAAGAGGAAGCAGGAGAGAAACAGGTGGACAGAAACAGAGCAGAAGGATGGAATGAAGGATGGAGAGCGAGAGATGGAGCAGGAGTGACACTCTGGGACCTTCCGGCTCTTGCCAGCCTCCCCGGAACATGCGTGGAGCAGGAGTGTGCATGCTGGGAGTCACCCGCCAAGGCTCCGGGAGGGGCCACGTGCCTGGTTAGCTTGTTTTTGCTCTCTGATCAACGACATGCTCTAAATGATCTCCTAAAGCAGAGTGAGTGCTACAAATGCCCCCACCCACCGCCATCCCCCTGGGGAAACATACTATATTTATAAGGTGACTTGCTGCCACAACCCCTGGGGATCCAAGCCAGAATGCTCGTCATGGGTTCACCTTCAGAAGGCCACAGGGACCGTGGAGGCAGGTCTGGAGGAAGTGAGTGTTTGTGGAAGGAGAGATTCGGATGAGTGAGTCTGTCAGCCCAACGTCCAGGTCCAGGTGATGTCCATCCAAATGGCCGGCTGGACAGTGGAGTGATGGCCAAATAGTGCTGGCATGTCTGTGGGTGGCTTGAAGTGACTGCTTCCCCGTTGCCTCTTTTAGGATATATTTCCCAGAGGGACCAGAGAGCTTGTCTAAGAATTTCTTGTTTCTTGTGGAAGCAGAGTGATGCGGTAAAAAATGGGTTCTCTTCCTCTGGTCACAGCTCAGCCCAACATTGTGTACTGTCTTGGTCCCACATACCTCCTTTGGTTGCATTTCCCAGAGTCATAATGTTACATTTGTTGGTGAGATATTCTCATTATTATGAACATCTCTCATGCCCAGTACAGTGTAAGCTCCACGAGAGCAAAGGTGGTGACAGGCTTGGCTCAGTGTTGTGTTGCTAGCATCATGGTACCCTCTCAAGAAACATTTACAGAGGGAACAAACACAAACATGCCATTTTGGAGTCTAGTGAGGCTGAGATTTTTTTTTAAATAGTTGTTTTCCAAGTAAAGAAGGTGGGGGAGTGTATAGCTCAGTGGTAGAGTGTGTGCTTAGCATCCAAAAGGTCCTGGGTTCAATCCTCAGTCCCGCCATTAAAAAATTAAGAAATAAACCCAATTACCACCACCCCTCCTAAAAAAAAATACATGAAATAAAACAACAACAATAAAAAAAGAAGGTGAAGCTCAGAGATATAGAGACAGTAAATGACCTGAGGGACAAAGCCAGTAAGAGGAAGAGTGGGGCTTTAGCTCAAGACTCTGATTCTATAGACATCGTAACCATCACTCCGGAACCTTGTAGCCCCACGCAAATCATCACTGACAGACATTTGCCTGAGTTATGTGGTGATTTGTACTCTCCCCTTGCATGCTAACTCCATAAAACAAGTTTGATGTCTTCAAAGAAAGAGAAGCAAGAGGGACTGTGGCAGACAAGAGAGGTGATTTTAAAATGGAGAGGCTGGTCCAGCCCATGTTAAGGGGGCTCGGAAGCTTATCTTATGCAGAGCTGAGCAATAGTCCAGTGATGCTCACCGGAGAGCCCAATGATTGCATTTCTTCCTGGGGAGGGGATTTTGACTTTTATCCTTCTAGTCGGAAGGTCCCCAGACTCAGGTCACTGTAGATTATTCCCAGGTAGCTCCCATCCCATGCTCATCTGCAATTTCTGGGCCTGAGTAGGTGTGGCCCCCAATAAACACCCTTCTCAAAAACCTGCAAATGAGATCTCCCACTGCCCAAACCATCCAGATTTTCAGGCAGAAGAGCCACTTTTGATCCCGCTCCTGCTTGGAAAGAAGACTAGAGTAGACAGAAGTGAAGAAAGGCTTTTTTGCTCATCTGATATTTTAAATTTAGAATTTGAGCTTAAGTCTGCCAGGGGACACATGGAATCTAGTTGTGACCTATTTGAAATACTAAGACCAGGTAAACTCTCTCAGGACAAAGGGACTCGGCTGGCAGTCCTGAGGAGCATCCCAAATATACAGCTGTGGCTGTCACCAGGGCTGTATCAGCGGAGAAAGGACTGTGGAAGAGGGCTTTGAAATTTACTACAATTTTGGAGATAAATCTCTGTCTCCCTCTCCCTCTCTACCTCTGACAGACTTGGCCTTGGACTTTGCTTCACTCTCACAGCATACCTAATAAAATCTTCCATAATTCTGCCAGGATTCTGTGGACTTTTAAAATATCAGTGCTCAAGCACCAGCAAAGGCAAATTACATCAGAATCCCTGGGGGCTCTGGCTTTTGGCAGAGGGCATGACTCTTCAAAACACCAACACCACGTAAACCTGGTTCTGGGCTCTGCCGTCCATCAGCTGTGAGTCCTCGAGAAATTACTTCGATTGCCTGATCCTTGGCTTCTTCAAAGGTGAAATGAAGCAAAAAATTGTGTAGATTCCATGGGATTGTTATGAGGATGTTATGATATCAAAGCTGTAAAGAGCCTCACATGGTGGCTGGCACACAACAGGAATTCAAACGTTGGCCATTGTTGTAATTATTATTAGTCCTCTTCGTAAATATTGACTAATCTCTGCCCAAAAACCTACCTTTCCTTGAGCCTTTGGGGAAAAGACATGAACTAGACCTGAAACATCCTGAGTTATGGTAGGTAGGGCAGCGCTGAGGGAAGATTAATGGAAATGTTTTGTGTTATTCAAGTGGTAGAGCTTTTCTCAGAGTGGATTCCAAGCAGACAGTGTTTCCTGTTAACAACTCTTTTAGAAGCATTACTATCTGTTCTGTTCTCCCTTGGCCTAAGACACCATTGCTAGAGGGAAGGCCAACACATCATGCTCGGTGGAAGATACAGATTGCCAAGCATCCCATAGCCACAGCCCACCTTCTGTTAACCAGGTCGGAGGGGAGCATTTGCTTTAGCAGTTGGTAAAGGACAAGGATTCAAAAGTCACCTTGCTATATACACAAACAAAGACTAAGATTTAGAAATAAGGGCTCAGAAGCAAGAAAGGTCAATTGCAGTTCAGACAGGACCATGTGGACCACTTAGAAAAGGACCCACCATGGATTAGGTCCTTCTGTCCACTATAAAAAAAAAGAACTATAAATTGCTATCATTGTAGTAAGTGGGTGGGACTATTCTCAACTCTTCTTTCTGTCATGGTAATAAATTTTAAATAAATAAGCTCCTTTAGAAATGATTAGATGTAGCGCTTTATTAAGGTATATTTGATCTTCTGCATTCTTCAGTCAACTGACCAGGCATGAATGAGACATGTCAAGTATTTGTATATGTTTATTTTATAAATACAAAACAAAATAAGAATGAGGTATCATTAACTGCTTCAAGGAGAGGTTGAACTGTCAAGTAAGTATGTCATTGAGAAAATATTTTTGAAAACTTTATATCAGAACAACGTAACTGAGCAACGCTAAAGTTAAATTGGGAACGCTGATGTGGGCTCGACCTTACTCCCACGTCAGTCACTAAAAGTGGCTGCGGCAGCAGAGCACTTATGTCCATCTGCCAGCTCTCATGTGCCCCTAATGTCCAGATTTTGGCTCTAATACTTTTCTCCACTGAAGGAAACAAGGGAGGTGCTTTGCAGGGTGGCCTTGGGTAGGAAGGAAGTTCCTTCTGTGACGAGAAAGCAAGGATGCTCTCGACAATGTCTCAGGGCAGCCATGAAAGGACCAAGAAGCTGGGTTAGGGAGGCTTCCAGCGGTCAAGCTCTGGCAGTTTGAGTATAAACTTCGACTGATAACTGTAATTAATTAAAACACATGGAATCTGTGAAGGGCTGTAAGTTCCTAATGAAGCTCCAAAGAGATAAGTTGATATAAATTGTGCAGGAAGGGTGAGCATGATACAGTTTCATCTTATTTTTAGGAGCTGCCTTGTATTATATCTGGGTGACACTATTTCTTCTTTTGAGTGGATGCTGGTTTATTAAAGCATCAAGAGGCATTTTCTCTACCCTGGTGAGAAGGAAAGAGTGGGTTTTGAATACATTTAATAGTCCTGGGGAAAAAAATAGAAATCAGTAGTCATGCACAATCACTACAAGGAACCTATAATGAGATTAGGAGAGGCTGAATCGGGCAAATGTCTTCATGAAGACAGCAAACAGCAAATTTTGATACTTGGTTTCCTAGGAAATGAAACACATCACTTTAGGAAAATCCTCTGGTTTCAGAAAAGAACAACTATGGGAAAGGCATGGGCATTTATAACCTTAAGTGCAAAAATCTTAGGAAGACCCTTTATAGAGGTCCCAAATAAGGATCAGTAACCCAAAACTGTTGGCCTGAGATATCATTTTTTCTTTTGGTTCTGGAGGGAATCTGTAATCCTAGAAGAGCTTAGGGTTTTTTTGTTTGTTTGTTTGTTTTTAAAATCTAATCCTAGGAAACTATCGTATTAATTCTAAGGAAGTACCTCTAAAAAAGTATAAACATAGATGTAATGAAAAATCTGATACATAGCCACAATCTATCTATCCTTTCATAATTAGTTTAAGGGTGCATGTAAGTATATATTTTTTCAATCATCTTGATGTTTTGTGTGCATTTTGGCTGACTTTTTCGGTGTTTAAACTGCTTAGGAGAGTCTGACACACTAAACTTACAGTTTTCATTAAACCTTTTGGAGAGTGTGATTAAACAATTTTGTAACCAATGTTTGTAAGTTTGAGAAATTCTAATCGGTTCAATTTTTAATAAGTTTTTATTTGCCAATTATGCAAATAGTTTTTGAACATCAGGAGAAAAATTGTTTAATAGGTTCATAGGGTCAGTAAGTTGAATATTAAACGGAGCACAAAGAGGTGTGCTTGTGCCTCCTGGTGACAAACGTCCCACGGGCATTAAAGAGCCTATCAATGCATCACAACCAAAATTCTGGGGCCCCTGAGTGGGCCAAAAAATGAGATAGTACCCTTATGGAGCCAGACTAAGAGCAGAAGGGACTGGCAATTATTGGGGTATGCTGTGCTATGCTTGCATTTTAATATGGAGATTCTTAGAGACAGAGAAAACTTCATGTCCCACAGGAATTGATCAAATGGAGCTTTTCCAAGTCCTCCGCAGAAGATGAAAGAGGTCTTTGGAGAAGGGGTCCTAACTTCTCACCCAATTAACTCCAGTGCTCTCTGTGGGATCTGCATCCCCAACCCGAAATTTTCCCCCCCAGCACGCTGGTATTTTTATTATTATAAGTTTTAACTCAGAAAAATAGTATTTTATCAGATAGGAAACAACAGGCCGTTTCTTGTCAATGCTTCTAGCTGGTAACCTCTTCAAAATGCCTGCGGGCAACAAGCCCCCAGTTCTCTTAGCAGCCAAAGAAGAGGGGTCCTCTCCAAAGGCCTGCCTCCTATGACAACACGACACATTTTTGGAATCCTCTGGTTTGATGCCTCCTTGACAGGTGACTTGCAATCCCAGTTTTCAAAATCCAAAGAAAACAAGATTAAACATTTTGGGGCAAATGCTCTGCAAATCCTGCTGACTTTTTAACTTTCCTTTCTTTTTCATTAATTGCCTCGAGAGTCTTGCATGGAACTCAGATCCGTTCTGCTGTTTCATTTGTAGGAAGTGTTCAACCCGTCAGTGTCATTTTATTCACCTTGAAAGTCCCGCCGAGCCGTAATCTTGAAAGCAAACACCTCACAAGAACCTTTTCTTTTGCACTTTAGAGCTCACGGTGTGTACTATTTAAAAGGGACCCTGGATCCCAAAATTCTCACACGGAAACTTAGACATGCGAGCAATTGTTCTGACGATGGAAGACTGGGCTTGCTGGGAGATGGTTCCCCTGGGAAACTGAGCCTGGGAGGCTGAACTTGGAGTTGCATGGTCCTGCAGTAAACCCTCAGGCATGGGCTGAGGTTGGAATCTCCAGAGTCATTGCGAGCGCCCAGGAGGTAAAACACCCTCCTGAGAATGGGGAATGGAGCGTCCCAGAGGCCGGCTCCACACCCTCTTCAGGACTGCCTTAGCAGTAGGTACCCGAAGGCCAAGGAAGGAAGCTTTATGTCCTACTGTGAGTGGGGCTGTGGCTCCTAGTCCATTGCAGAAGTCAAATTAAAGGAACTCATTTTCTCTGGCTATGCCTGTGATATCTTTCTGGGCATCATGTTGCCAAATTTTATGATAATTATGTAAAAACTAAGAAAGAAACTCGCAAAAGATGTCAAACAAATGTGACTACCGTAAAGACTATTTGGATGAAGCCCCAATCATTACCTGACCCATCAGGCCTTGATGTAGGTGTCCTAGATTCAACCTGCTGCTCCAAGCTTCCTAGAGGCATGAAGATCCAAGATCTACCTCAATGACCCTTCCTCCCTGCAGCCCTCCCTGATGCCTCCCCACCACAAGGTGACTTGTTCCCATCCTCCTTGGATGCGTGCCTATTGGAGTTTTTGACATAACTCGTGTTAAGAACTAATAAACAGAAACTTCAATTAAATAATTGGGGGACCAGAAAAGGGAGTTCTCATGTCCTGTGATGCTAGCAGAGCCCAACAGGAAAAATGAAGGCTCCTCTTCTTTCCTGGCAAGGATCAGCCAGTAGAAAGCCATGAACTCCTTGTTTATTATAGCCCTCCCAACTTCCTTTCCCCTCTATAAAAGCACTTTCCTTCCTTGCTGTGGGGGACCTTGGCATGAGGTTCAACACGGTTGCAGACCAAGACCCCAAATTGCAATTCTCTGCTGATCCTGAATAAACCCATCTTTGCTGGAGAAATATTTGACAGTCTATTTGATTTAGGTCAACATTCTATTGCAAATATTAATTTACAAATCTCTGAAGATGTGAACTCTGAGGACAGAGCTGTGTTGGATTCATCTCTATCTCTCCAGTGCCTGCAGGGAGCCTTCACATGGCAGCACTCAAATACGTTTGTTCAATGAATGAACAGTGACCAATAGCCACTAATGACTCTAAATCAAGCTACTAGGTAAATAGTTAAGAGCCAGCCCATGAAACATACATCTTTCGAAGGTGGTTATATCTTAGGCTTACAAAAAGAAATATTTACTTTCTGGTAGGTATAAAATCCCTAAGTAAATTTACAGGTTCTGGTAATATATAGGAAATGTCTGCATCTCTAAGCCCAAGGGAGTTCCATTTATAATAAAATATTTTGCATTTCAAAACTGTCTTTGTGTTTTGTAATTTATGTTGAGCATTACTTCTAGGACGTGATGAGAATATTGTCATTTTTTTTTTGAATCTGAGAAATTTGAGACTTTGCTATATAGTAAGGAGTGATGTGTTAAATTGTGGGATAAAATTCTTTTCCCTGAAAATGGATTTCCAAAGGTAGAGGTCAGCAGAAACAGTTTATTTTATTTATAAAATTTGCTCTCCAATCAAAATTTCAGGCTAGTAACCATTTCAATGAGTCATATCACTGCCCCAAGACTGTAACATAGAAACAAGTCATTACTAAAAGGTTGAATTACAAAGTGTCTATTTTTTAAAGCAAAACAAGAATCTTTTCTATTCATTGTTTATCAACCATATGCCTTTAACTAATTAGTCATGGTGGGGGGGAGTAAAAACCTAGACTGGAACAGGAAAGAAGTCCGCCATCTAATGTATGACACTATGACAATTCTGTCACAATGTAGAGAAACGGAATCTATTTCTCCCGGGACTGACAGGGCAGCTCTGACACTTGCTACTTCCTCATCTGTTATTGTAATTCACCAGAGATATGAGCATCTAAAAATTTGGAGCTGCAAATTAGAAACAAGTTTAAACCAAAACAAGCCCCATAATAATAATCATGAAATTATCCCCTTGACCCCAGAAAGCATGGACTACATGCCACCCTTAAACCTATCATTGAGGTAAGGGTGATACTGGATCATGCAGAATTTTATCCTGAGCTGGATGGAGGGTCAGATTTCTTGGGGTGGGGGATGAATTCCTCATCAAAATTGGATCTTCCAGCAAGGAAGTAGTGGGAAAAGGAAGGAGGAAATGAAAGTGGGGTAGATAATCAGTGTCTGCTCCAGCATTCTTTTAGGGCCCTTGAAACTCTGCAGATAAGAATTCCCCAAGGGGGCCCTTGCCCCAGTGGTGTTAGGAGAAGCATCCAGAACAGGAAGATATTTTGAGACTTCTTGTAACTTGTAACTTGGTGACTCCTTTTGTTTTGTTATTTTTATCTCCTCTGTTTCCTTGTCTTACCAGCAGTGAGAACCCTTCACTTAGAAAAACCTAAGAAAAGCTGCCTGCTCATTCCTGGGACAGCAGTGTGGGCGTCTGCTCCTCTGGGCCTGAGACGGGGATCGGGCAGAGACCCTCCTCTTCCGGACCAGAAGTGAGCAGACCGGCTGGTGATAGCACATACAAACAGCATGTAGCCTGGTGCCAGGCACACAGTAGGTGGTCAAGGTGAGGTGGGGATGAATGAGCGGAAATGGACATGATACAGAGGGAAGCAGAGCAGTGGAGGAGAAAGGCTTTGGCGTCGATCAGAGCTGGGTTTGTCTCCCAGCACCGCTATTAAGTGGCTGTGTGACCTTTGGTAAATCAGTTATGCTCTCTGAGCCTCCGTTTCTTCATCAGCAAAGTGGAGATAATACCACTGACCCCAGAGGAGTCTTGTGACAATCAGAAATGATGTATATAAAGCATACAGCAGGACGGAGCCTGGTACATAGTAGGTGTCTCATGAATGGAAGTTGACTTCTTGCCTTCTAGATCCATGCACTGTAATTATTTTCAAAATCAATGTGCCGTGTCCTACCCTGGGTCAGGACACCAATATCACCCTGTCTCCTTGCTCACCCCCTGATGTGGGGCTGGGGGCAGAAAATCAGCAAAGGTGCCAGGACCATGTTGCCATCATGGGATTTGTGGATGAAGTGACAAGAGTGGCATCCATCTCACTTGTGAGCATCGCAGATGTGCTCCCACCCCAACACCAAGCCGTCAGGGTTCCTGGTGCTCAGCTGAAGCTCTGCATTTCCCTTGACTTTAGGGTGATATCGCCCTGGTTGTAAAAATTCCTGGTCCCTCCCTGACCTCCCCCAGGGCGTTGACCTCATCCGTAGGAAGGTGGACTCTGGAGTCAGCCAGAGTTCAGATCCGGCTCCACCATCAACTAGCTCAGCACAGTGCTTTTGCTTCCTTGTGTTTCTGTTTTCTCATCTGTCAAATAGGGACAACCCTAGCACTAACCATGTAATTCTACTAATAATTAGAGCAGCTGTGAAAATTTAGCAAACTTGTGCACATAAAAGACTGGAATATACAAAGCACTTAATAAATGTCAGCTGTCACTGTGGCTGCTGGGGACCTACAATTTCACCCCATCCCTTCCCCAGGCAAGCTGACACCCAGGCCAGCCAGTGGGAGCAGTTGCCACCATGGGCAGCTCCTACACCTGCAGCTCTGCCTCCATCAGCCTGCTAGGGAGACCTCTCCTTCTGTGATCTCACATCTGACTCTCACAGTAGCTCTGAAACTAGTCCCATTTTGCAGATGAGAAAGCCAAGGCCCAGAGAGATTGTGTATCTTCCTGGAGATCTACCTGGTCGTCTGAGGCAGAAGCAGGACTTCGTCCTCGGTCTCTGGACTCCACTTTTGGGGCTCTTTCCACCCCCCACCCCCCGGGATATAAAGAGTAAAGGCTGTGTTGGTGGAGAAAGGGTCAGGGACTCGCTCCCCCGACCCCTGCGCCTGTGGGAACCTGAAAGGGCTCTGACACTTCCCGCCCCGTAGCCTCTTCTCCTCCCACCTGGCTGCCAGGAGGCCTCCAACAAAGAAGTGAAAAATGAGCCACTAAATGTATTATGACTTGTGAGGCTGTCTTAATAATTAAGTTTTATTAAAATGAACACCAAGAATTTTCCTGACACGGCCTGCCTGGCAGAGCTCATCAGAAGGTGATAAATGAGTGGGTTCTCGGGAAGGAAATGTCTAGAGGAGGAAGCAGGGACACAGAGAGAGGCCTCGGTTGGAGGGGCGGGAGGAAGGAGGAAGGAGGCAGGGGCATCCTTGCCCTGATGGGGCAGGGCCAAGCCCGCTGCACTCCGGCTCTGGCCAGGATTCCAGCCCAGGCTGTGGGAGGACTTGCAACGTGGCGTGGTGAGTGGCGCCTCCTCGTCAGAACAGACTTCAAAGCCCAGGGGGGCCACTGCTAACTGAGGTCGCTTGTCTCTCTGAGACTCCCTCCTGGGCTTCCCTTCCTACGCTGTAAAAAAAAGGGAGGGATATGGGTAAACCACTCTCATCTGTAAAGGGAGCTGCCGTCCCCTGTGTGAAAATTGGCTAACTCTTCTGCAGACATTTACCAAGGTACTCACCACACTGTGGTTGCCTCTGGAAAGGGCACTGGGACTGGGGGGATGGGGTCACTTCAAGCACTTCTGTTATCTGGCTCTTCTACAAAATGCAGGTATTGCTTTTACACAGAAAACCAATGAATACCTCCAGCCCACGTACATCCCAGAGCACTGAGGCCTGAGGGTCAGTGCAAGGTGGAGGGCACAAGTCAACCCAGACCTGGCTCCTGCTCTGGGGAAGCCCACGGGGGTCTGGGGCGGCAGGGGGTGCGGTGGGCGCGTGGGTTTAGAGGGACGATGGGACGTCACTTGTGATGTGCGTGCACTAGGGGCTGAAGCAGAGTGAAACCCAGGTGAGCAGCGCAGAGAGGAGCCTCAGGTTCCTCTGGGTAAGGCACATCTGAGCTGAGTTTTGAAGACTTGGGCTGTTTAGTGGAAGGAAAAAGAAGGGCCCAAGTGGAAGTTCAGAGGCAGGAACAACTGCTGGGAAGCCACAGACTTGCAGCTCGTTCTGGACAGAGGAGGATACCTCTCCTCTGGGCTCTTCAGTTTCTGCACGAGGATGTCAATTTTACTATCTGCTTGGCTGGAAACTCTGCTCTCAATCAACAGCCCAGAGTAATGGCATTCTGGACCTCGCCAGAAAAGAGAGTCCGTTACCCCCATTTCTTATTAAGAAAGAAAGAGAGAAGCCCTGCGGAAGGAGTTGTTATTTATGGGGATTGAGTACAAGACATCTGTGCCCTGGAAGAGTCAAGACTTTATCCTTGAATCAAGTCAGGCCATCAGAAAACTTGTACCCAAGGAAAGAGAGACCAATGGAACAAAATGGAAAGGCCAGAAATAAACCTTGATGCAAATGGGAGTTCAGGGCTTGATCAAGATGGCTTTGCGATTCAGAGAGGAAAAGGGATGCTGATGGGGCATTTGGAATAAAACAAAGTTGGAGCCTCACACCTCATACCCAAACATGGATCAGACATTTACATGTAACAAAAAAAAAAAAAAGAGACTACAAAATATACAAAGAAAACATGGACAACTTTTTATAAAATCACTCAAAAAAGCACATCGATCTCAAAAGCTGCAAAAGATCGCCCCATTTGATTACAGAAACGTTAAAATGTTTGTATGTCGAAAGTAACGTTCAAAAAGTCAAAGGAAAAAAGATTGCATGGGAAAGAGATTGTCAATGGGGAGCAGCTAAACGGTTTGAAGCAAAGGATTATTATGGAATGGGGGATGAGCTGGCATAGTTGGCTTTATATTTTGAAAAAAAAAATCTCTCTGGCCTTAGTGGGCTCATAGAACTATGGGGAGAGGAAGTTGGTGGGGGGATCTGCGAGAAGCCTGTTGCAACAGGCCAGACAAGAAGCAATAGCGCTTAAAGTAGGCTGGGTGTGTGGAAGTCTACATGGGGGCTTGGTGGATCCCTGCATGAGGGCTCGGTACAGGAGCGGGAGTGTGAAGGATGACTTCTGGTTTCCAGCCTCACATAACTGGGCGGTGCTGGTACCATCCACGGAGACAGCAAAGACAAGAAAGGGCAGAACTGGTTGGGGGCAGGGGTTGTGCATGTTTTATTAGGCTTGAGATACCTTTGAGCAGGGCCAGCTTCGTGGTGCACGACTTGTCACATAGGGACCCACACTTGGTTTAATGCTTTTCTATCACCGTCTTGAAATCCTTAATAACTTTTTTAAACTAGGGGACCTGCATTTTCATTTGGCACTGGCCCAACCAATTCGGAGCCAGTTCTGCCTTTGCCATCTAAGACCAGGCGCTGTTTAATCAGCTGTCTAGATCTACTGAGAGTTGAGAGGAGGCTTCTGGGCTGGACATATATAAATGTGTGGGTCTTCTGCATATAGGTGGGGACGGAAGCCCTGGGCAGAGAGGTGATTGCTTCAGGGCAAGGTTTAGGATGACAAGAGGATACGTAAGGCCTGAGTTTTGAGGAACCTGTGGATATAATGTCTCAGTAGGAGAGGAGGTAAGAATAGGAGGTGATGGAGGGTCAGGAGGAGGTGATGGAGGGTCAGGAGGAGGCGGGAGAATATGGGAAGCCCAGGGAGGGAGAAGAAAGTGCAAATCCTCAAAAGCTGCAGATCAGGACACAGGAGAGGCCTCTCTGGTGGATTTGGTAACACAGATGCCATCAGCCTCTCAGCTAAGTGCCTTTTTTGTGCAATGAGGGAGTTTGTAGAGTGATTAGGGGAGGAAGCAGAGACAATGAGAGCACCCACTCTGGAGAGATATTTGGCCACGACCTGGAGAAGACAGATAAAGCCACATCCTTATAAAGGGGTGAGGAGCGAAGGGAGCAATTCTTATCTTTATGGGATGTTTCTACATGTTTCTAAGATACATTGTTAAACAAGAAAGCAGTCCAGGATATTAGATAGAATAAACCTCTTTGTGTAAAAACTGGTAGAGGGGGTCGTAGGGGAGATTGGAGAGGGCAAAGGAAAGTTCCAGAATGATACAAAAGAAACTAGTAAAGATGGTTACATGTGGGATGGGCCCAGGGACCTCACCTGTTCCCTTCTATATTGGTTGAATTTTTTAATCATAATCATATTTTTTAATAATAAAAACTATTAGTTTGATACCCTCAAGGGAAGCTCTTGGGCACGGAACATATTGCTCAAATATTTCATTGGTTTTTTAAAATTAATATTCAATTTATTAAAGTTATGAATTCATACAGATCCAAGTTCTTCTATAAGCTTTAAGGTTCATTTTACCAGTTTTATTATTTATTTATAAGTCTAGCAAATTTTAACAATCACTTTTAAGGGGACCTTTGAGAAATGTTTTTTTTTTCTCATTTACAAATGTGTTTAATTAAATTGCTCTAAACATTGCAAACTGCATTTATAGGTTTCATATATTTGAATCTCTTAAGTACTTCAAATGTCCACAAACCAAAACAACAGCTATAAATCTAATTCACTAAACTTATAAATATGGCAAAGCTTATTTTGTTTAATAAGTTCCAATACTCGTTTCAATTTAGGAAGCTTTCAACTTAAAATCTGAATTCTAAATCAATTGCTCAATTAAGCATTTTATATTAGAATGGAAAAGTTTATCCGTGACTCTAAAAGGTCACATTTTTTAAAAAAAAAAATTACAAGTCTGTAAACACGACTTATTTCAAAGAACAAATATTTTAATGCAAAGAGCTGGATTCTCCTCTACATTTCTGTACTTAATTCTGAATTTTCCCAGTATTAAAAGATGCTCAGCTAGCTGTAGGCTGAAGCTCCTAGCTGACTGCAAAACCCTTCCAGAGCGTAGAGTTGGACTGTACTTCCCAGCCTCCCTTGCGGTTTGGGACGACCACATGACTGAGTTCTAACCAATTTGAATATAAGAGAAAATCAGCTAAACACCTTCCAGGTCTGGCCCATCAAAACCTTCCCCCATGTGTATTCCTGCCCATATGGACACATTCCCCTAAGAAGTGCAAATTGGCTCTTTTTTTTTTTTTTTTGTCTTTTGCTGTCTCCCTTGTTCACAAGACTGTGAAAACATGGATTTATGCTCAAGATCACTTCGTCTGAGAACCTGACTCCCTAAGGTAAGTTGAGAACAGCCCACACCAGCATGTCTCAGTTAATCTCTCCTCACTTTGGTGACTTTCGTTTTGCACTTTACACCCTTCTGAATTGTTTTTTAATATACATTTTCAGTATGAGCACGAATTACCTTTTTACAAGAAAAACCATGGAACTTTAAAACTTAATGCTGTCTGAATTCTGAAGCAGCAGCACTCACTGAATTGTGTTTGAGGATTATGCTGCTGGCTTCCATCACTTCATGAAAGCTATCGCCGCACGTGCACATGGTTGTCTCCCATCCTTCCCTGTCTCCCTAATCCTCTCCCACTTCTGCGACTGCTGCTCTAAGATGCTAATTACCCTTCTTCTCAGTATTTTCTCAAATACATTCTTCTCCATCTTTGTGACTTAAATTAATCCAAGTTGTCCTCTCAGTAACCACTTCAACTGTGGCTCAGAGCTATGGTCCTGCCGCTGTCACCTTCCTCATTCTGAGAAGATGCCTTCCTAGTTTGGACCAGGCAGGGGCTCTCACTCTGCTCCCTGCCTCTGCCCCTGCCTCTCCTTCCTTCTTGTGAAGAGTGTAGGAGCTGTCCCTCCTCCCGGTGAAGGCCCAAACCTTTGTTTTGCTATGATCCTTGCACTTTCTTAAGTGCCCGATATTCATCGTTCATCATTCATTCATTTTCTGCTCTCTGGCCTATTGTATTCCACAGTACTTTCTCCACTTGGATAATTCCCAGTAGCATTTTAAACATGTTCAAGTCTACCACCAAAAAAAAAAAAAGAATAAATGAAAGAATGTTGACTCCATTGCCCGGTTAGCTACCTACCTCTGTATCTCTTCCAGGTCACAGCCAAACCGCCCTCAGGAGTTGTCTGCATGGGGTATCTACATTTCCTCATCTTCATCCATCCCTTAGCTCACTCCGTCCGGCTCTGCGCCATCACTCCACCAAAGCTCTCTCCCCAGGTTTACCCAGGACATCCATGTCACCACACACACAGTGGCTGTATCTCTGTCTTGTTTTACGCAACTGCTCACTAACGTTTGACTCAAGCTTGTCTTTATTCAAAGCATTGACTCTCTTCCTTTCCACGACATCGTCCTTGTCTGATTTTCATCTGCCTTTCCTGGCCGCTCCTGCTCTGCTTCCAGTATCGGATCTCGTTAAGACCTGGTGACTCCTCTCACCCTCGACTCTCTCCCTGGGCAGTTTCATCCCTTCTTTTGATTTCAGTTCCATCTCTTTGCAGATGACTCGCAGGTTTATGTCTTCACTCCAAACCCGTCCTCTAAGCTCCAGCCCTACATATCCACCTTCTGACTGAGCAAATCCCTTAGATCTATATCCTAGCTTGAACTCACGCCCCGTCCTCTGTGATTACAGCCTCCTCTTGGGTGTCCTCACTCAGGGGACAACACCATTGTTCATCCTGCTATGCAAGCAAGATCTGGCTATCATTCTTGGCACTGCCTTCTCTCTTCCGCCCCATCCGTTGTCTGTCACCATGTCCTGTTCATTTTTAACTCATAAATCTCTCTTAACCTTTCCCACTTGTCTCCCTATCTCCAGTTGAACCACCCTAGTCACAGCTGGGATTCCTTGCTGGACCACCGCAAGCGAGAGCCTCTCACGGGTCTCCCACGTCTGTCCTGCACATCTCATCACTTGTCCTCCAAAGCACAACCCACAGAATGCCAGGCTTGTCACTCCACCCATCCCTTCTAAAACCCTTCAGTGGCTAAACGTGACTTTTAGGGTAAAAATCTAAAATTCATAGTGTGACCTGCCTGATTCTCCTGTTATTTCCTCTGACTCCTCATGCCCCAGAGAAACTGGTCTTCTTTCAGTGGCAGGAATGGGTCATCTCTGTCTCCTTCTCAGGATCTTGCACATGTTCTGCGATGCTCTCTCGATCGGCTCTCACACCTGCCTAACTATCAGATTTCTATCATGTCTCAGATCCCAGTTACAAAAGCCTTCTCTGCCCTCCAGTCCAGGAGTCAAAGCAGTATCTCCATTTCTAGTTATGCATGTATTAATGTGCTGATTTGATCAATCTGTCTCTTCCAGTGCACACTAAGCTCCTTGAGGCCAAGAACGATTTATTTCTTGTTACTTCAGCATCCCCAGAACCTAGCACAGTGCTGGGTACAGAGCTCAAGGCGTTGTTGTCGAATGGAAAATTCTGTGGAGGCTTAAATTCCTCCACGTCCTTTGATGTCCCTGGATGAACAAATTTCTTAGAGAAATAAGGGCTTGGAGAAAGCCCTTTCCTCTGAAAAACTGATATATGAGAAGGAAGCAAGGGAAGGGGGAGGGGAAGGAGAGGAGGAGACTAGTTGGGGTAGGTTATAGACTCAAGCCAGAGGCAGGCTGTTTTCTCCCCCAGGAATTTGCAAAATCATGTTCACATTCTAATGAGAATTAATGGGTGTGTAGGAGCTACAGAGAGGGCTTGTCACACAGAAAAATGTCATCCTCTGTCCTTCTCCCACGTAGCTGGAGCTCAGCTGGCTCTGGGTGGCTGCTTCTCTCTCCACTGCCCAGCATGTGTCACAGAGATCACTCCTGTGGCTTGGCAGTTGGAAATCACCAGAGGGGCGGAGTGTGTGTACAGAGCACTCCTGGCACACAGGTGGCGGCAGAGGTGACTCAAAGATGGGAGCCCTGGGGCTTGCCTCCTGCCAGCCTGGGTACCCTCACCCACACCAGCGGGACAGAAACAAGAAAGGAGACTTTCCTGCGTGACACCCCCAGAAATGTGGATCCAGGGTGACTGAATGAGGTCCCTGCAGGCAGGCAGGGCTGAGATGGACACCACTCCATGGCCCCTTTGGCAGTTAGGCTTCCATGACTCCCAAAACTTGCAGGCTGCCTGTCTGCAGGTCTTCCGTTAGAGAAACTTAGGAGTGGCATGGGTGGTGGCTAAGAGCACGATAGGGCTTTGCACTCAGGGCGGACACGAGTGTGCACTCCCGTGTGTGGCTTCCCAGCTCTCTGACTTCGGACAACTCCCTAAATTTCTTTGAGCCTGGGTCCTGCCCCTGATATACCAAGACAGCGATTGGAGCTGACCGCATCACTGTGAGGTTTTGCGGTGATAAATGACACTGTGCTCAGCGCGATGTCTACCACATTAATGGAAGTTGTCTCTTCCTGAAAATCAGGCTGCCCGTTCCCTGTTTCTCACGCTGTCTTCTTCTCCTTGACCTCCTGCCTCGAGGGTTTGCAAAGCTATTTTCTGCATCATCTCTTTTCTTCACTCTTTCAGGCTGACCTCCATGCTATCCTCTCCCCTCTTCTGCCTTGGAACACTCCCAGACTAAAGCTTATCACAAATTCCTATCATATATTAGGAAGAGAACAGATTTCAGAGCCAGACAGACCTAGTTGTAAATTCTGTACCTTCCACTGCCTAGCTCAGAGACCCGGGACAAGTGACAACTTTCTGAGCCTCCACTTCCTTGTCTCTACAATGGGTATAATAAGATCTGTTGAGGAAGGGCATTCCAGGCAGAGGGAGTAGCATGGACTGAGACACAGAAGTGGGAATGCAGGAAACGGTAGGACAGCTGTTGTGGTTGAATGAGGTGGAGTGAAGACAGTGAGTGACCATGTGGTGGTGGCTGGGTGGGGTAAGTCCGGCAGGCGAAGCAGGAGCATGACAAATTGAACTTTATCTTGAGATCAAGGAGGAGTAAGGGAGTGATGCAGTCTGATCTAGTCCAACCATTCAACAGATGTTTACTGAGTGCCTGCTATGTGCCAGGTATTTGAGGTAAATCAGTGAACAAAACAGACTTTAAAATTCCTTCTTGTGTGGAGGTTATATTCTGGTAGAAGGAGATAGATTCAATAAGTAAATAAGTTAAGGGGAGTATTGAAAGAAGTAAGTGCTATGAGAAAGATATAAATGGAGCAAGAATAAAGAAATTGGGAGCTCCTGGGGTGGGATGGGGGAGACAGTACAAGTTAAAATTTTCAATGATGCCCTCAGGGTGAGGCCTCAGGGTGAGAAGTTGACTTTTGAGAAAATACTTGAAAGAATAAGGGAGCGAGGCACATAGGTATTTGGGGAAGTGGTGGTCCAGGTAGAGGGAAGAGTTGATGCAAATGTCCTGAGGCAGGAATATGCCTGGTGTGTTGGAGGAAGAGCAAGGCGTGTGGGGAGAAGAGGTCAGAGGTAAAAGGGCCAGATCGTGCATCACCATTGCAATGACGCTGTCTTTGGGGTAAAATGGAGAGGGATTGGAGGCTTTGGAACAGACAAGGGGCATGATCTGCTTTATTTCTTCATTCCTCTATGTTTTAATCGTACTGGTGTGTCTAAAAAGGAGATTGAGGTGGGCTGCTGAAGGCAGGGTGATCAATGGGGGATTCTAGGGTTAGCTAATATATGTTTTTATGTAACAGATGTATTGAGACATAGTTCATATTTTGTACTAGTCACCCATTTAAAGTGTACAATTCAGTGCTTTTTCTTATATTCACAGAGTTCTGCAACCATTAGCACGACCACTTTTAGAACACTTTTATCACCTCTGAAAGAAACCTTTTCCCACTAGCAGTCACTCCTCATTTTCCCCAAATCCGATCTACAGTCCTAGGTAACTACTAAACCTACTTTCTGTCACTACAAATTCACCTATTCTATGCATTTCGTGTAAGTGGAATAATATATAATCTTTCACTGCAAAAATTCTGCAGTCTTTTTGCACTTAGCATAATGTTTGAAAGGTTCACCCATGTGGTAGCATGTCTCAGTCCTTCATTTTGTTTTATGGAAGAATAATATTCTATTGTATAGATAAATAACATTTTTTGTTTTACCCATTCATCATTTGATGGACATTGAAGTCGTTTATACCTGTTGGCTATTGTGAGTAGTGCTGCCATGAATATTTATATACAAGTTTCTGTTTGAACACCTGTTTTACATTTTCTTTTCTTTTCTTTACTTTTTTTTTTTGTACATATACTCAAGAGTGGAATTGCTGGGACATGTGGTAATTCTATATTTAACTTATTGAGAAACCACCAAACTGCTTTGCATAGCAACTGCACCATTTTACAGGTCCAGCAACAGTGTATGAGGGCTCCAGTTTCTCCACATCCTTGCCAAAACTTATTTTCCACTTTTTAAATAAAATTATAGCTTTCCCAGTGGAAGTGAATGGTATCTTATTGTGATTTGGATTACATTTTCCCGATGAGCATCTTTTCATGTGCTTGTTGGCAACTTATATATCTTCTTTGGAAAAATGCCTATTCAAGTCTTTTGCCCATTTTAAAATTGGATTCTTTGTCTTTTTGTTGTTGAGTTGTAAGAATTCTTTATATATTCTGGATACTAGACCCTTACTGGATGCATAACATGCCAGTATTTCCTCCTCATCTGTGGATTTTTTTTTCACTTTCTTATTAATGTTCTTTGGTATACAGAAGTTTTACATTGTGATGAAGTTCAATTCATGTATTTTTTTCTTTTGTGGCTTTTGATTTTTGTTCATACCTAGAAAGCCATTACCAAATCCAAGGTCATGGAGATTTACCATTATGTCTTCTTGTAAGAGGTTTATTGCATTAGCTCTAATATTTAGGTCTTTGATCCATTCTGAGTTAATTTTTCTCTACAATGTGAGGGAAGGGTCTAGCTTCATTCTTTTGTATATGGATATCCAGTTGTTCCTGCACTTTTTGTTGAAGAGACAATTTCTCCCTCTTTGAATGGTTTTTGTACCTTTGTCAAAAATCACTTGACTCTAGATGTATGGGCATATTCCTGGACATTCAGTTCTATTCCATTGAGCTATATGTCTGTCCTTCTGTTAGTGCCACACTGTTTTGATGACTGTGGCTTTGTAGTGAGATTTGAAATCAGGAAGTGTGAGACTTTGTGCCCAACTTTATTCTCCATCAAGATAGTTTTGGCTCTTCAGGGTCCCTTGAAATCCATATGAATTGTAGGAATAACTCTTCCATTTCTTCAAACTAAGCCACAGGATTTTCATAGAGATTCCATCGAATCTGTAAATCACTTTGAAGAGTACTGACATCTTTATATGCCTTCTGACCATGAACATGAACTATCTTCCCATTTTCTTAGGTCTTCTTTAATTTCTTTTAACATTGTTTTGTCATTTTCAGAGTACAAATTTTGTACTTCTGTTAGATTTATCCTTAAGAATTGTATTATTTTGATACTATTTTAAATGAAATTGTTTTATTAATTTCATTTTTGGATTTTTTTTACTAGTGTATAGAAATACAAGTGATTTTGTATATTAATCTTGTATCCTATAACCTTACTAAACTCATTTATTGGCTTTGATACTGGATTCCTCAGGCTGTTCTATATATACTGCCATAGCACCAGAAAATACAGTTTTACTCTTCTTTATACTCTTCTAATCTAAATGCTTTTTATTTAATTTTGTTTAATTGCCCTGGCTAGCACCTCCAGACCAATATTTAATAGCAGTGATCATTTTGATCTTAGGCGGAAAACATTAAGTCTTTCATCATTATGTCTTGGAAATTTTTAGCTGCCCTTTATCAGGTTGAGAAAGTTGGTGGAAGTTAAGGAAAATGATATCCTTTCATTCCTAATTTGTTGAATGGTTTTTATCATGAAGGGATGTTGGATTTTGCCAAATACGTTTTCTGTGACGATTAAGATGATCATGTGTTCTTTGTCATCTTTTGTATTGAATAGTGTATTACATTAATTTTCAGAAAATAAACTATCCTGCATTTGTGGCATAAATCCCACTTGGTTATAATGTTAATCTGTCTAATATGATGTTGGATTTGGATGTTGGTGTTTTGTTGAGCATTTCCATGTCCATTTTCATAAGCAGTCTTGGTCTGTGGTTTTCCTGTAATGACATTGTCTGGTTTCGGTATCAGGGTAATGCTGGCCTCATAAATAAGTTGAGGAGTGTTCCATTTTCTGTTGTTTTCTCTCTTCTCCTTCTGGTACTTCCATTATGTGTATATTGGTATGCTTAATGCTGTTGCATATTGCTCTAAAGCTCTGTTTATGTTCTTAACTCTTCCCCCCTGTTCTTCAGATTGCATAATCTCTATCAGTCGATCTTCAAGTTCACTGACCTTTCTTCTTCCAGTTCATATTTACCATGAAGCCTCTCTAGGAGATTTTTCATTTTAGTCATTCTGCAGTTCAACTCCAAATTTTTCATTAGGTTCTTTTTTTAAAAAAAAAAAAATTCTTTATTGATACTCTTTATTTGATGGGACACCATTATCATACCTTCCTTTACTTCTTTAATCATGGTGTACTTTCGTTTTTTAAATATATTTATAACAGCTACTTTGAAGTCTTCATCTGTTAAGTCTGAAATCTGGGTCCTCTCACAGATGACTTCTACTTCCTGCTTTATTTTTCTGCATATGGATCATACTTTCCTGTTTCTTTGCATATCTTATCATTCTTGTTGTAAACTGGACATCTTAAGTAATATATTTCAGCAACTCTGCATACTAATTCCCCACTCCATCCCCACGCCTGTGGATTGCAGTTAGTGTTTCCTTGTTTATTTGTTTAGTAACTTGGCTGGGCTATTTTAGTAAAGTCTATTTCCTCACAGTGTGAAGTCTCTGATGTCACTCCTCAGAGAACTCAGCCTTGGGTACACACATGGTCACCTTGGAATAATAGTGGTTTCAGAAAGCTACTCTTTGACTGTCTCTTTCCCACCTCTCTCTGTTAAACTGTTTGCCTCTGTTGGTATCATACTACGAGTCACTAATTGCAGCTAGATTGCTCAACAATGGCCTGGGCATAACTTGCTTTGTAGTTCTGATCCAATTAAATTTGGTCCTTTGATTCTAAGCTGTCTCACTTTCTTCTGGAAGACTGTGTAAGCCTACAGTTTAACTTGTTTCTCTTATAAAGTTCCTAACTTCCTCCTAATGTCTTACCACCCAGATCCCCATTGTTTTTGAGAGTGTCCTTGAGTCTTGAATTTGCCCACACTCTCCTAAAAATGTAGGTTCCTCTGAGGAGCGCTTTGAAGTTCTCTGTCCTTATAGGGTGCTTCTGTCCCTGAGCAAAATCTCTGAGCCACAACTCCGGAGCTTCTCTCAGAGTGATACCCCACTTTCATGAGCAGAGTGCTTCAGGGGGGGCAGTAGTCTCTGGCTATCTTGGTTCGCTCCTCCCAGCAGGAAACCCCCACCCTATGAACACGCCGGGGCAAAGGTGACCAAGGCCCTAGTGTTCTTGGTGCTGCACTTGAAGTACAGCCTCCCCCAAGGAATGGGGACTGGGTGTAAGAAAGGAGGTCGTGACCTCTTGCTCACATTTGCTTGGAATTTAGCCTCCATAGCACAGAGCTGGGGAGGCTGAGAAATAACGCTGGCCTGGCCCTCCAGGTGGGGTACCATGGCCCTTGAGCCCTTAGTCAGGATCTGTGGAGGTAGAGAGTCCCATCTCTTGACCATACCCACCTGGGGTGGGGCTTCCATCACACTGTGCTGGGGCAGGGGAGGGAGGGAGTGGGTCATAGCTCAAGTGCCATGGTCTCTCACTGTTCTTGCCTCCATTTAGAAATGAATCTACATTTTCTTCATGCCCTTAGGACAACTTTTCTAAAGACTTTAACTTTTAAAAATAATTTTCACCGATTATGGTTGTTTTTCTGGGCAGGGGTCTTCCGACCCTAAAGTAGATCTTTGAGGACAGCCAGTATTTATTAAACCATAGATGTCAGAGGACCATGGTAGGCACTTTATCTGGCTGTCTCATTTAATCTTCATCATCACTCTGTGAGGGTGTACTATTTTAATCCTGTTTTAAAGATGAAGGAACTGAGGCTCAGAGAGTTGCAGAGACTTGCCCAAGGTCACACAGCAAGTAAATGGTAGAGAGATGAGAGGGGTGAGGATGGTATGGACTAGAAAAGATGGTCATGACTTCCCAGAACTAATACCATAGTGGCTCCTCATCCCCTCGTTCCGGCTATTCTTCCTAAAATTAGTGACTTAGGACAACACCATTTATTTCATCATCTCTCATAGTTTCAGTCAGTCAGGAATTCAGGAAAGACTTGGCTAGATTCTGGCCCAGTGTCTCATGCGATTGCGGCCAGATTGGTTGAGCACCCCTCTCTCTTCAGGTGGTGTCAAGGCCCCTTCGTGTGCTCTCTGTGCATGGACAGGTTTGGGCCTCCTCACAGCCTGGTGGCCTCGGGGCAAGCCGACTGCATGTAAGTCAGCTGAAGGCCTCAAGACAAAGTGCGAGCAAGGGCCTGCCTTTGATGGCGTGGCCCTGGGAACATTTCTGCTCAACTCTATTCGTCAAATGGTCGAGTACCGCTCAGTTTTCAGGAGCGCATACGTGGACCCCAGTCTCAGTGGGAAGACTGTCCAGGTGACATTGTTGATGAGCAGGTAGGATGAATGCAGTCAACCTGGGCTGGGTTTTTGAGCTTAGCTCTACACTGGAGACTAGACCCAGGGCCAAGAGACATTAAATGGAGCTGAAAACGATGGCTAAGTAGAACTCCACTGGCTAGTGAGCGACAGGGGATAAAACTGGTAGACATGATCCTCTTGGTGAAACAGATAGAACTTCCACAGTGAGATCCAGACAGGACTAGACAGTGGAGGCAGAGAGCGAGGACGGTGGCAGAGAGAAACATTTTCTGGACATCATTGTTGCACCAGGCACATCCTAGGTAGACCAGAAGCATTCAGCTCATGTCACCACCCAGCAACCCCATGGAGCAGGTGCCATGTGCCATAGAAAGGAGGACCCACAGTCTCAGAGAGTTGAAAGAACAAGCCCGAGGTCACCAAGTTGATAGGAGGCTGAGCCAAGACTGCAAAAGAAATTCTTCCAACTTCGGTTAGAGTGCTCTTCAAAGTAACCAAAGTTACTTTTAGATCCTTTAAAAAGCAAGCTGGAATCAAGAATGTGGATCCCTTCCTGTAAGGTGCCGGGAAATGCACCTGCTGTCGGGGAGGGGTACGAGGACTGCGGATATCTGCAAACTGCCTCCCGCCCGTCCTTCAGCGCTAGTCTGGTGCATTGAAAGACACAACAGAGACCATTATATTGAAATAAGGGCCACTTCCTCTAATACAGTAACTTTCCTTTAAAGTTAAATGGAGAAACGAAGTGACTGGGCAATATTCTTTTAATAGCTGCTGAGTGTAAATGCATTTTGAGAGCAAAATGCTCCTTCAGAAAAGATCATGTCTAATGTTCTTTCAAACTGTCAATTTGGAGGATGAAGGGGAATGTGATTAGAAAACCAAAATAACAAAGAATTTTGAGACCAGCTAAAGCATTGCCAGCACGAACATATAATTTAAACTGCCAAAGTGCTCTCGCATTTTTGATGCCAAATATACTTAATCAGTAATAATCCAGTCCCTCAAGAAGGCTCCTAATTTGCTTTATTGCCTTTTTAGATTTGTCCCCTTTCGTTTTCTAAAATATAATCATAGTTCAGTGACTCCATCTGTGAGCAATCCGGCGGTGAATTCTGGGCGGTAATGATGTACAACCAGCGAATAACAATTGCTAACAATTCCTTAATCACGCTGCTTCCTCTACTGTCGCCTCATCTGAATTCATGGTTTTCAGAAAATTCAATTATATTTGCAATTTCATCAAGAAATTACTCAGATAAATAACTGACAGGGTAACAGTTCATGTATTTGTCGGGAATGGAAGCAAAAGGGAGGAGCCGGGCCGAGAGAAGAAACGACAGGAGACACGTTAGACAAAAACTGTCGTAAAGAAGTTCCGTTGTCCTGAGAGGTGAATGGGAAAGCGGTGATGTTACAGCTGCAGATGTCAGCTCGGCCTGTGGACGGGGTGTGGCAGGGGCCCTAAGTGAGACCTCCCCAGAGGTCACATCTGGCCGAACGTCCCTCTCCGGAGCCATCACTGGCTTTTGTTGGCATTTGTGATGCCCTGGTCCTCATTCCAGACAGTAATTTATGATGGGACATTTGTGACCCCATTGCCATTCGAGTTTCATGTTGGATTTCTGCTGCCGTGCACTCCAGGTTGGTTGCTTTTGGGTTAAGGAGAGGCCTTAACTAGACTTTAATCTTACCCATCAAGATTCTCTGAGTTTCCAAGACGAAAATTAATCATCACCCACAAGACAGACTAGCATCTGTTGGCCTCTGCTTCCGTTGTGGGGACATGGCTTGTTACCTGTCCGCTGTCAGAAGACCCAGTCTTCCCATAGTATGCCTCTCCTCTGCACCCCAAGCCCAAATCTGTTCTTTTCTCTGTCCCAGGTGCCACCAACCAGGCATCCTTCTGGATGCTCCCATGGGAAGCAGGACGGGGGTGGGGGTGGAAATGGAGCCACAGTGCTGCCCATTGCAGTGATGCCACTAGGCGTTTTTGAGGCTGCCCTTGCAGACGGTTACCACTAACTTGTGACAACAGCCACCAGCTCAGGCCCTACACAGGGCAGCTCCTGAGACAGACAATGCCTGCTCTGTGCTCTCCTGGAAGCAGATCTAGCCATCCAATGATAACCTTCCTCTTTTCAAAGAATGTTAACTGATGATCTTCCAGGGGAGACATACCCTGTCATAGACACCCAGAACAGCAAAGCTTCCTTCCTCCTCCTTGCCACATACTCAGTGGAGGGGAGGCTGGGGCAACTCTGCAGAAACCAATACAGTATTCAAGGTTCTCTACTCTGGCAGGTGCCTCCTATCAGAAATCTATTTCTCACCGTCAGTCAGTTTGCAGATATTTTAAAATTAAGATAAGTTAAAAAAAATAAATTTGGGATGACGGAAACTAGGTGATGTCAAGGCCCTTTAGCTGAAGACTCCAGGACACACCCTGGTTGAATAGAGTTGGGTAGGTTGGCTCGCTGCAATGAGAGGGAATGCCCACCAGGGGGAGGTGGTGAGGTGAGGTGCCTGAGCAAGAGGGTGGCAGGAAAGACAGACTCTGGAAAGGACTGGGGCTTGGGTTAGGCGATTTTACCCAAGGTTCAAGGAAGTGGGGCTTTGCTCTGGATTGGATGCTGTCAGGCAGCAAGCGTAAGTCTATCACTGAGGATCTTTATAAGGCTTATCTGTAAGGCAGAAGGACTGTCCGTGTCCTGTGCCACAGGTAAACACCAGGGCCCGGCTGTGAGTGCCAGGCCAGCTCCTGCCTATCGGGGAAGGCGATCTCTTGCTGGATGATAAGCTTCTCCAAGGTCATGAGCACTTTCTTACCCCCACGTTCTCCGTAATTTCATGCATCCATCTGAAGACTCTCAAACACCTCCTCCATTGCAAGTGTCCAGTAGGGACCATAGAAACACACAAGCCAGCCACAGCTCAGGCCTCCCTGGTCCTGCAGAGGTGACAGGTACAATGCGGGCGGTGGGGGTGGGGGTGCCCTGCTTGAGAGTCACAAGGCTGTTTCAGCTGCAAAATGAGAGGCACTCTGCCTGGCCAGGAGATACTTTCTGCAAGAGCTGAGCCTTAGAGGAGCCTTAAAAACACGTAGGAGTTGGCCAGAGAAAGAAAAGGGAGAAAGTGTTCCCAGTGAGGGGAACAGCTGTGCCCAAGCTAGATCCTTGAGTTTAATGGGGCAGGAGCGAGGGTGAGCCTGGATGGAGGGCAGGGACTAGGCCAACGGGGGCCTCACAAGCCCTTCAGAGGAGTCTGGGTGGGAATCAGCCTTGTGGGGGGTGATGGTGAGCCATGGAAGGGTTTTCAGCTGGGAGAGACTTGATGTGACTTCCATGAGGAGGTGCTCAGAGTGCCCAGGAGAGAGGAAGACAGGCTTCAATAGCCAAACTGGGCATCTTGATTTGTGAGTAGAGACCCCAGGCCCCATACAACTGTTATCAGAGCAGGAGAAGAACCTGCATGAGGAGGTGGGCCTGAAGCAGAGGTGAAACGACTGACCTGTGAAGTAGCGCCTGCCACCTTGGCTACTTCTGATCCTGGCTGACATACTCTTGGCACTTCATAAACCCCCAGCATTGCTCCAAGCCCCTTACATGAATTATTTTATTTTGTCTTCACCATGACCTGATGGAGATGGTACATTTTTTTTTTTAAGCCCTAAGTCATAGGTGAGGAAACTGAAGCACAGAGAGGTTAAGCAATTTGCTCAAGATCATCCAGCTATTAAGTGGCAGAACAAGAGCTCCACCCTGGGCAACCTATTTCAGTATGTGTGTTACTTTCCTGTGGGCTCCGGCAAGCCCCCAAGTGCCAGGCTCCATTCTGCCCTCTTTGCACGCTCTGGCTTGTCTGGACCTCACAAAACTCTGGGCCATGGGTGTATGCAGCTCAGGTTGGACAATCCAGGCCTAGAGTGCAGTTTAGAAAGGGAAGGCTGCTTTCAGGAGTGGAGGAAGGAATTGGAAGCTCAGTAGTTATGAAGATGCTTTTTTTTAACTCAACAGATGTGCTAGTTTGGGTTCAAAGTGCCCAGCACAGGGCATGCTAGTTTTACACTAATAGTTAGAAATTCTTAAGTATGTATAAATGTGCATATGAATGAAGGAAAGAAGCAACCAACAGGTGGCAATAGAACATGGTGGAGATATGGCAGGAGAGAGAGAGCTGGGGTCTCATTTCTGAGGAAGCTTTCTCTTGGAGATGCTGTGACAATGTTAACAACACAGGGACAATTTGCTGCTTCAAATTAAGCATGAAATGCTATTTCCCCACTTCCCAGCTGTGCAACCCTCCACAGATCACTGAAACTTGAAGAGCCTCAGTCTCCTCATCTGTAGGATGGGATTAATGATGCTCACTTTGCAGGGTTGTTTCTAAGATTAGAAAGTACATTTTAAGTATCAGGGTATGTGACACAGAATGAATGCTGGGTAAGTGACAGTAAGTATTAAAATGGTAATTTTGTAACAGTGCTATAGATCGCTGACAAGTACAGCTTTATTTCCCTGTGATGAGAGCAGAGGAGGAGTGAGGACCAGGCCGTGAATTGGGTCCAGACCAGCTCATGCGCTATTATTTGTTTGCAATATCTTTTCGCTTGTGGCTTTATATCCTTCCTATTCTTGAAAATTGTTAAATAAATGGATGCTTCGCCAGCAACTGTTCCCTTCGGTGGTCAGTGTTCCTCAAGCAACTTTTTCCATTAAAGGGTCACCATGACAACGTGCCCTCTTAGAAGAGGCTTGCAGCTGGCCCACGCTTCTCCCAGGGAGCACAGGACACTCCTCCAATGCCTGCGGCTTCTGTGACTGGGCAGAGGAGGAGGGAGAATGGCAATGTGAGCACTTCTACCTGCAGGATCTGAAATGTGGGTGTAAGAGGGCACAGGGCCTGGCACACAGTAGACACACAAGAAATGCTGGTGGAAGTGAAATGAGGTCATGCTATTTGGGGGAGGGGGTTCGGGAACAGGGCAATGGCCCTGAGTCCAAAAATGTAAGATGCCTCTTGCTTCCAGGAAGTGATGGCAGGGATTCCACTAAGAATTATTCTAACCTGCTTGGGATAGTTTCATTCATTCATTCATTCATTCATTCAACAATATTAACAGGCTAGGCCCTTATATGATGAAAGAGACCCAGTTTCTATCCTCGTGCAGCTCACAGAGTAGCTGGGAAGACACAGATATAGACACACAAAATCCCCATGGGGTAAGTGCTACCAGGAGGAACATGCGCGGTGCTGCAGGAGACCGGACTTGGGGTGATCTGGGAGGGGTGATCTGGGAGGGCTTCTCAGACGAAAAGCTGTCAAGCCTGGCACTTGGATGGATGAGTACAAGTCATCCAGAAGACAGGGATGCAGATGCCTGGTCCAGGTGGAAGAAATGGCAGGTGCAAAGACCCTGGGGTGAGAGGGAATACAGATAACCCCGATCGGAAACTCAAGACCCTCTGTGTCAGTCAGAGTCTCCTTTGTAAGCAACAAGCACCAAGCCTGGATGAGCCAAACAGAAAGGGGATTAACTGAATGACATTAGTTGCTTCACTGAATCTCTGAGAGACACTAAAGTCAGCTCGGAGGCCATGTGCCAGGAGCAGCCCCAGAAAGAGCACCGAAGAACCAGTCCTGGGAACGCGCCCCACTGGCAGCTGGTATCGTTCCGGTGGCTTGTGTGGCCAACATCACGAAGGCTAAGCCTAGGTGCTGCCCCTGGAGACCAGATGTGCGGCTCCCCTGCCACCTCCTTCACCAATGGGTCCTACATGGTTTGGGGTTCTTCAGGTCACAGCTTCCAGTTCAAACCTCGGGACAGGAGGTTGACTGGGTAGGACATTTGTGCTCATTACAGTGGCAAGGGAGGCTGGGGCAGAGGGTATCCGGCATTCCCAGCTTTATGGTGGGAGGTGGGCATGCCTTGCATAGGGAGTTTTCCAGATACAGTGTGGAGGGATAAGCAGTGCCAGTGAGCTAACAAGGAGAGAGTTATCATGGAAGACATTGGCCCCCGGAGGTGAATAAGACATGATAATTGCCTTCAACCTAATGGAAGTGACTGTTCTCTCCATAAATAATTCAAGAGACTACAGAAAGTGCAGGGAGGGAGGAGGGCTGAACTGGGCAAGGAATAGAACGATTCAACGTCAAGGTTCCAAACTGGAATCTTGGGACTGCGATGCAGCAGGAACCACTTTGATGCCCTACATGAGCGAGGCCGACCTTGAGCCATTCTGCCAGCAGGGTGTGTCTGAGTCAGTGGGACCAGGGAATCATAATGGTCCTCCAAAGCTTGGGTTGTCCTCCAAACATCTGAGTTCCCTTCATCAGCCATTAATCTAACTCTTCCAGAAGCAATTTCTATTTTATCTTTTGTAATGACATGCTGGATACTTGAACCTGCAGGGCTGCAATTTCACACCTGAGTTCATCCAAAACATCCACTCGAATCTTTTGGGTTATTTCCTGATGGATGTGGCATAAGTCCTCCAAAGTCCGGATGGGTTTGGGAGGTCTTCAGCAATCTCAGGATAGGAAAAAGTGCTGAGAGACGCCGAGAAGGCAAACCTCAATACCTCAATAGAATTGGGGAGTTATAACAGCCCCACTTAAAGGATGGGGCATCTGGATTCCTAGCTCTTTGGAACAGGACCTCTGTTCTCCAGGATTGAATACACCAAGCCCCTTTAAGTCCCTTATCTCTTGAGTAGGACCACTGAGGGACATCTGTTTCTTTTTGTCCAAGAATGTTTTAGTTTCACATTATCTTTTTCCTTTTAGATGTAATTTATGTTGTTATGTATTTATGTGTTTCTGCTGTTCTTCTGACTCACTGATGCTGGACAGAGGTTGATGAGAAAGTCCATGTTCACCTGGAATTCTCTCAGTGCTTGTGGTTGGTGCTCACCTCAGATACATCTGGATCCTAATCCTTGGAACCTGTAACTGTATTACGTTACACGGCAAGGAGGAATTAAGGTTGCAGATGGAATTAAAGGCTGCTGATCAGCTGGCTTTAAAATGAGATTATTCTGGATTATCCAGGTGGACCCAGTGTAATCACAAGGGTTCCTTAACTATAGAAGAGGGAGTCGAAAGAGGGAGACTCAGAGAGCGATTTGAAGATTCTATGCTGGCTTTGAAGAGGGAGGAAGTCAGCCATAAGCCAAGGAACAAAGGTAACCTGTAAAGATGGGAAAGACAAGGGAACGAATTCTCCCTTAGAGCTTCCAGAAGGAACCCAGTCCTACTGAAACCTTCATTTTAGCTGAGTGAGACCCACTTGGGCTTCTGACCTTCAGAACTCTAAGACAGTAAACTTGGGTTGTTTTGAGCCACCGAGTGAGTGTTAATTGGTTACAGCAGCAATAGGTAACAATGGATACAGTGTCAGGGCTTCACTGTCAGGTGAGAAGCCACCAAGAGGAAGTTGGGACCAAGAATCTTGAAGGCATAGAGTTCTGAACAGGGAACAGAAGCCATCTTTGTAGACTTGATCCTCCTGATAAATGATGATCCCAATTTCCTGTCATTGGCTATTCAATTGTTATGTTGATGGGAGGAAGTTTGTCTGAACTGAAAGGAGCTATTTTCATTGTGTGGGGAAATTAATCTTAAAAAATACATTCCTTTGACCTGGTCCTGAGATACTGCATTACCTGTTAGCCATCATGAAATTAAAACAATCTCTGAGGTTGTCAGCCACATGGGTTTCTGTTTTCTTTTCTCAAGGGGTCATGTCTACTGGCAGTTGTTACAGAGCTGCGGTGCACTGGAAGATAGGGGCAAGGGAGGCAGGACTTCTCTGCATGCTAATGGAATACTTGGGATTACCTGGAGTGACTGGCAGCCTGGTGGGAGTGGTGTGGCTCCTGGTCTTAGAGATGAATGGATAAAGAAGCTGTGGTATATATATGTAATGGAATACTACTCAGCCCTAAAAAGGAATGAAATAATGCCATTTGCAGCAACATGAATAGACCTAGACATGATCACACTAAGTGTAGTAAGACAAAGACAAATATCATATGATATCACTTATATGTAGAATCTAAAAAAAATGATACAAATGAATTTATTTACAAAATAGAAAGAGACTCACAGACACAGAAAACAAACTTATGATTACCAAAGGGGAAAGGGGTAAATTAGGAGTTTGGGATTAGCTGATACAAACAACTATATATAAAATAGATAAACAGGGTATTACTGCATGGCACAGGGAACTATGTTCAATATCTTGTAATAATCTATAATGAAAAAGACTATGAAAAGGAATATATATGTATAATTGAATCACTATGCTGTATACCAGAAATGAATACAACATTGTAAATCAATTGCACTTCAATTAAAAAAAGAAGACTAAATCTAAATCACACCATTGATTAAGGCAGGAACACACATTATGCCTTGAGCACCTAGAGAAAGGTAACTGAATTCAGTTAGGATCTGGAGGGGGTTCACAAGACTTGTCACAGGATCCTGGGGAGGCTGGACCACCTGGTAGAGTGCTGAGGATGAGAAGTGGAGATCTGGATGTGTCACAGGTCCTGCTTCACCGGGAATCAGGGATAAGATGGACAGGGGAGAGGTGGGATGTTGGGAGCTGTGACCTTGTGATTTCTGGGCAGTCAGGTCAAAAGCTAGAACACTGATAACTCACAGCAAGACTTGCGCTCAGAGAGAGGATGTAATTACCCCAAACCTAGTGCTCTGTGCACTACTCCATCAGAAATGGATTATTCCAGCCAGAGTTCTCCAAGATCCATAAATGAAACAGAAGGGGAGGAAATCCCAGCTCGCATCCCCTCACCCCCAGGAAAGGTGCTGACTGATGGCCCTGCCGTGGGGACCCTTGGGGAGCTTATGCTAACAGCCGCTCAGAGCGTGTTCGGGGTAATAAAGGGAGAGACGGGAGCTCTCAGTTTATTTTAAACTGCCAGTCTCTCTAGACATGCCGCAAGCTCGTGAAAGACTGAACGGAACAGATGGCGGGTGGCAATTTCCCCGGTCTTGGTGCCAACTTCCTGGAAACTGCACAAATCAAGCACTTCCTTCTTTGCTCCAGGAAGGTTGCCGAGAGTGATTGAGGGGGCTGAGTTAGGAGGAAAGGACTTGAACGGTCTCACCCCAACTCGGCCCTGTCCCCTTTTTAGTCCCACCAGTGTAGCTTTGCCTTGAGGTCCCTCTAACTCAGATCCAGGGAGATCTCTGGAGACAGGAAAGGAGCAGTGGGGCAGTGGAAAGGGAGGGGTTAACAGCTGCAGGATGGGTCCTGGGGAGACCGTACCTGTCTCCACGGGAGAAAAAGGCAAGCTGCCCTCCGCAGGGAGAGTTCAGGTTCAAATCCCAGCTCCGACTCTTACTAGCCATGTGGCCTTGGTAAGTTTCTTCTTAGTACCTCAGCTTCTCCATGTCAACTGGAAATGCTAATAGGAGCCAATTTAAAAGGTGGCCGTGTGGATTAATAAATTCTAGCCAATGTTTTGTAAGCAGCAGCAGGGACCCACCCCAGAACTCCTCCTCCCCACTCCTCCTACAGTCTCTTCTGTTTTTCAGTTGTTTTTTTTTAAAGATTTTTTTTGAGGGGGACGTGATTAGGTTTTTTTTATGTATTTTTAATTTTTTTTAATTCCACTTTATTCTTTAGTGGAGGTACTGGGGATTGAACCCAGGACCTTGTATGTGCTAATCATGTGCTCTACCGCTGAGCTATACCTTCTCTGCCCAGTCTCTTCTGTTTGATCTCACTTAGTCATAAGCTGTCAGATCAGGAAGGGCCAGTCATTCATCCATTCATTTAACAAACATTTAATAGCATCTACTATGTGTTCAAGGATTTGCGAGAGACAACAGTGAGCGAGAGAGGAGGCCCTGTACTCATAATGGGGCTCTTTACTGGCCATCTAGATGCTCATGAGATTGCTGAGAAGACCGAGGCCCAGAGGGAGCGAGGGAGGCCCCTGCCCACAGTGACAGAGCTGTGAAGGTGGGACCCATGTATTTACCAATTCAGGGTCTCCAACTCCAAGCACTAGGCCTGGCAAGAGGAGATGCTAAATTAATATTTGCTGAACTGCTGAGAACATGGATCAATAACTCCCAGTCCAGTGCCCTTTCTACGGCCTGTCCCTAAATAATTGGGCAGTGAGTACGTGTATGGAGGGGCAAGGGTCAGTACTTTCCACTGTGTGGCCCCAATTCCCGTCTCCCTCTGCAAAGGGTGGCCGGAGACAGCTGGAGGGGCTTTTACCTCTATCCTTGGGACATTGCATCGGGAGCCAAGCTAACCTAATAATGTCGTTCAGAAACGTGGCGCTCACGCCCAGGCCTGCAAATCATGTCGGGTACATAGCACTGATGTCTGAAGGAAATCAGAGGAGAAAGGTATTTTTTTGTAGAAAAAAAGCAATTCTCATGTACTAAGACTATTTTCTCAGGATTCAGCAAACTATACGGCTAACTCTGGTGGGGCCTGAGACAAGGATGCAAAGGGAGGCGGCTGTGGGCACAGCAACGGCCCTCCCAGATGTCCACATCCTCACCCCCGGAAGCTGTACCTGTTAGGTTACCTGACAAAGGGGTGTTAGGTTGCGGGTGGAGTCAAGGTTGCTAATCAGCTGGCTTCAAGATGGGGAGATTACCCTGGGTTATCTGAGTGGGCCCAAGCATCTCAAGGGGTCTTATAAGTGGAAGGTGGAGGCAGGAGAGAGAGCCAGAGAGATGGCAGTGTGAGGAAGGCTTGGCTGGCCACCGCGGGCTTGGAAGGCGGAGGAAGGGGCCTCAGACAGCTGGAAGAGCCAGGGAATAAACTCTCCCCTAGAGCCTCCAGGCAGAATGCAGCCTCCGGATGCCTTGATTTCAGCCCAGTGAGGCCCACGTTGGGCTTCTAGCCCCTAGAACTGTAAAATAAGAAATTTGTGTCAGTTTCTCGCTAAACAGAGTGTGTTCTGTCTTCTGACATTAACAGGGCTCTCCTCTTAACCGCCTGGGTTTGCAGATTTTGAGATCCATTGCGATTCCTCCCCAGAGCAGGGCAGCGTTCTAGACCCCAAAGCAGGCCCTAGACCCCACTCCCCGTCCACGGCCTGACTCTCTTTCTGTTTCCTTCACTTCCCACTCATACCCGCAGGGGCCTGGGTACCCCAGCCTGCCGTCCAAGCCTGTCCACAGCTGCTGCAAATCGCTTCTCCCAGAAAATGGGCCTCTGAGACCCTGGAAGCAGTCTCAGCGCTATCTGGAGGGGGAATTTGGGGTCCTGGTGCCCAGAGTGGGGTCCTGGTGAGCAAACACCCCAAGGCCTTTCTCTCTCCTTGTCCTGTGGGTGGGGGCATGGCTGGAGCAGAATCACAGGGGGTCCTCTAATGCAGGGGATGCACTGCAAGCTCCCCTCTGGTCCAGACCTCAGGGTGGCCCACATCACCAGTAAACCTTTGTAAGCCCAGAGGAAGTTGAGCGATAAGTGGATGGGCAGCTGGGTTTTGTGGCCACATAAAAATACCTCATTTTTTCCCCCTTAAACAACTCTTTCTGGATTGGCGTTTTCTTTACCAACTGTAGACCCCACTGAAACAAAGCACGCTATTTCATGTTATGTGAATAGCCTATATTTAAATCCATAGTGAGGCTTGAAAACCAACTGGGTCATGGGAAAGAGGACTGCCGAGTCCAAGGTTAGGACCCATCCGGGTGAGTGGGAAGAAAGCAGGATTGGCCTCAACCGTCACTATTCGAGATACCATGGCATAAAGTAGTGAACCCCCCATGGAAGGGAGTATTCAAGAGCAGGTCCAATGGCTATTTCTCTGGGTTTTGTAGAAGGAATTCCTGCACAAAAAGGCACAGGACTCTACACCACCCTGGAGCATAACCACACCAGAAAACCTGCTTGAGTCCTGGCCTCCACTCCCTCCGATGTTCTGGGCTCTCCTCTGTTATGAAACATGTCTGGGCTGACAGCACGATTCTGTGTACGTCCCTCTGTCACAGAGCCAAAAAGACCTCCACCCAGAAGACACTGTTGAAGGCATCAAATGATGGTGCTGTCTCCAGGCTCACCTGGCAGAAACGGGACACTGTCCCGAGCACGGGGATGGAGTGTCTTGAGAGATGCCGGTCTCCCTGCACTCAGACCCCCCAGGGCCAGTGGGTCGGACTTCCTCAGAGACACTCGTCCTGCACACAGATTGAGGGCCCATCTCTAGTGGACCAGGGCTGAGGCCCAAGGTCAGGCTGGATCCTAGAAGGTCAGGTCCAAACCCCTTGCAGCTGAGCAAACTGAAGAGGGACTGACCACAGATGTCCGGACTAACTAGGGCTGAGTCCTGACCACGGCTCCAAGGCCCCTGAGGACCTGGGCCACCAGCCTCTCTGGCTTCACAGAGACTTTTATCCACAAGGCCTCCTTTTGGGTTTCTGAAAGGACCCTGCTTACTCAGCCCTCAGAGTCTTTGCAATGGGGTCTCCTCCATAAGGAGCTGCCCGAAAGGGAAAGGGACAAACCAAGGGTCACACAGCTCATCAGGCGCCCAGCTGGGCTGTGACTCCCGCGTCACCCCACTGCACAAACCTGTAGGTGACGGGGCTTAATAAGGGTTCAGGCAATGGGTGCCCCCTGAGGACCAGCTGTGGCTCCAGCTCTGATCAGTTGCTTCCTTCCGCTGGGGTAGGCGCTGTGCTCACAGTGTCCGTGCTGGTTCACTCATTCAAGAGCTCCTTTTCTGCCAAGAACCAAGCACTGTGATGGGTCCCAGGCCACAGCAGGCCCCGAGGCCACAGACGCCCCTTGCCGTCTGTGCTCCTCCATCTCTGCCCCGACTCCCCGGCTGGGACAGAAACATACGGAGGTGCAAAGTGCGTGGACAGATGCATCCAAACCGGTACACACGGGCACACCGGCACCTGCCACTCACAGCACAGAGCCCCGCCCAGCACGGGACCCTGCAGGTGCGGGCTCTGGGTGTCTCCCCTCAGGGGGCTCTTTGTTCCGGGCTCCCTGGAGCTAGCCCTGGTATCTGAATCACAAAGCCTCACTACAAAGGCGCCCTGTTCTCTGAGTTTCCTACCAGAAAGATTTCAGGCAGGGCTGCTGCATGTAATTGGCCTCAGATGAGTGGTAACAGGGGCTCGAGGTCTGGTCCCATCACTGCATATGGCCTGCGGCCCTCCAGCCCTGCCGAGACCCTGCTGGCCTGGATTGGCACCTGCAGGAGCATTAATGAAACTGAAAATAAAGTTTACTTACAGGATATACAGGACGTCACATTTCTTGTACACCTGAGGCTGTAGAGTGAAATTCACACCGGTCGCACACGCGCCAGCTGATGACGGATGCAGGTGGAGAGAGGGAGGTACGAGCCAAGGCACTGAGAGGGGGTGCACGGACAGATTCTGCACTGGGATGAGAGGGAGGGACCACCCAGGGCCCCAAAGCACTGCCTGACCCTCATGGGTCCAGCTCCGCCAGGCGGGTGCGTGTCCCCAGCTAAGGATGTCGGCCTGACCTTGCTGTCTCTGTGGCCACCACACTTTGTCAGGCCACCAGATGTTCTTGGCTGAAGTTCTATTCACATTTTAAGGCAGCTCCATCTCTGCCCCAAACTCAAGGGGCAAAGCCATTAACACACTCCCTGGATCTCACCCCAGGGAGAGACAGGTTTAGTTGGAGGCCTCAGGTCCTGGCTAGGGGTGGGTGGGTAGAAACACCAGCCCTAATGTCCAAGAGCCAGTTGCCTGACCCTTGGGTCCTCCGCACACCCTGGGCAGCGGCCTCATCAGGGACAAGCTCTTCCCTTGTCCATCATCTTTGAGTTTTTGTGTGTCATGATAGCGTTCAATTCTGCCAGCTTTCCTTTGAGGTAGGTACTGCTAATTTGCCACCTTAGAAGTGACCAAGGTGAGGTCCAAGGTCCTGCCACAAATCCACGGTCATGATTTGAATTCCGACCTCTACATTCTTCCTTTAATACCACCATCAAGAAGGATCACAAATCAAATTCCGGTCTGGCTTCTATTCCCATTACTCAATGAAATAAACTCTTCGTAAGGCCACGGGTGACCTCTGCGGCCCTAAACACAACAGGTTAAATTGGCCCTCGTTCTGCTGGCCTTTCAGCTGTGTGGGACACTCTCAGTAGCTTCCTGTCCTCTTCAGCTTCCATGACACCACACTGAAGCTGTTTTTTGTTTTGCTTTTCCTTCGTTTCCCCTCTCACCTCCCTGGTCCATTCTCTGCTCGTTCCTGCCCTGCTTTGTCACCCTGGTCTGCGCCACCCTGACTGCCTTGCCCTCTGACTCTGGCTGGGTTTGGCCAAGGAGAGAGGGGCACCAGTAGGCTGGGGAGCGGGAAGAGGAGAGGTCAGGCATTTGTTGCCCCAACTCCTGCCCTGTCCATCTGCAGTTCTGGCCGTGGCCGCATCCCCGAGGTCACAGCTCCACCACACACTGGACTCCGTCCCACTCCCCTCTCCTGGATGCAGCAGGCCCAGGGATGCTAACAGCTCCCTCTGCTGCTGGTCCTGGGGTACATCAGCACCCTGGGGTTCCCCTCGGTGCTGCGCATACCTCTATCCATAGCCCCTCATTAAACCCTCTTTCCTTAGACCGGCTGCGTGCCATCTCTTTCCTGCAGGCACCCGGAACCGTGCAACACTCTGCCAGTTTCCTTCCTTTCTGGCCATTCCTGCTCTGCCTTCTTTTAAGGCACACATCCTTCATCCAATTATTAAACACTGATGAGCCTCAAGGACTGGTCCAAGATGCTCTTTTCCTGTCAGTCCATAGCATCAGCCTCGGTGATCTCACCTGCCCCCAGAGCTGCAATTACCGCCTACCTGGATGACTCATCCAGGCCTCTCTCCAGTCCAGGTTTTTCTGAGCTCCAGCATGGATAATCCAACCGCCTCCTTGACACTTCCCCTTGACTTTCCCGAAGGCATCTTATACTTGACATCTTCCAACCTTCTTATTCTTAATGAATGAGGCCACCGCTGATCTAGTTCTGCAAGCTGGCAGCCCAGAGGTCCTCTTTGACCTTTCCCTCCCACTCCCTTCTCACACCCAACCCATCACCAAGTCCTGTCCACTTCTCTCCACTCCCACAGACACCTGGTCCAGGCTACCTTCAGATTTTGCCTTGGTGCTCGGTCTACCCACACTTTCTTGCTTCTCCCCACTCTTTGAGCTGCTCTTTGCAACATAATCAGAGAGGTTTTTTCTTTCTTTCTTTTTTGTATATATATACTTTTATTGAAGTATAGTCAGTTTACAACACTATTAAGTCAATTTCTGGTGTACAGCATAACGCTTCAGTCATACATGAACATACATCTATTTGTTTTCATATTCTTTTTCACCGTAATTCAAGATACTGAATATAGTTCCCTGTGCTATGCAGTATGAACTTGTTGTTTGTTTTATATATATTAGTTAGTATCTGCAAATCTTGAACTCTCAGGGAGATCTTTTCACAGTGCAGACTTCATCAGACCACTCCCCTGCTTACAGCCTTCAGTAGTTCCAGGTGCCCTTAGATCTTCTCAGCCTCTCCAGCGTCCCATGCCTCACCTGCCCTCAATCTCGCCTCCTCCAGGAAGTGTGGTCTGTAATCCATTCCTCCTACACACATCCCCCTCCCTCCACAGCCACACCTGCAAGTATCATTTCTCACCTCTGCCCTCTTCAGTTCCTTAACTTCTGCTCATCCCAACACTCTCCGCTTGGTGATCGCAGCCTCAAGCAGCTTCTCTGATCTCCCTGACCAGTGACCCCTCTCTTGTACGACTTATTACAGCTTTAGTGTCACACTTCCTTGTAAATTTTATAAATGTCTGTTTCCCTACCTGCTATGTAAAGTCCAAGAGGGTAGGGGCCCATCTGTCCTGTTTATTCATCTCTATATCCTGATCGCCCAGCCCAGTGCCTGGCACATAGTGGAAGCTCTGTATTTGTTGAGAGGATGAATGAATGAATGAATAGATGAATGAACGAACACACAGGGGAACAAAAGGCTTGTTCTAACTAGCCTGTTACTGACAACCATAAGCAGTGTTGTTTATACTGTGCTGGGCTTTTAAGGACGTGTGCAGGAGTTTTCCATTGGGAGACAAAGGGAAGGACATTCTCATAGAGAAAGAAACTAAATGACTGAGTGTAGAAGGAAACCTGGTCAGAATTGCTTTAGGCAGTGGAATGCCTGAGTTTTTCATGACAGATATTTAAATGTACTTTTTTGGTTGAGCTTCCAATGATACAGCCTGGCTCCTCACACGTAGTTCCCCCCCAAAGTCTCCTGTCATGGACTTTGGCCCCATCCTAGGGTCATCTGGTCTCAGCCCTGAGCCATAGACGAAGGCTCTGCATTGAGACCCCTGGACTGACCGTGTGTGTGCCTCCCAGGTCCCGCCCTCCTTCTCACTGCGGCAGCCCCTGATGTTCGTGGGTCAATGTCTCCCTCTCCCCCCACCCTGTGGGCTTCACCCGCATTCCACGGGAGGCCACGTGGCCCAGGCCGGAGCCCACTGTGTCTCTCATTACCCAGGCTTCAGTGATTAGTTTAGGGGTGGACACACAGCAAGAAACCCGGGATGTTTTCAAGAGCTACTGCCAGACTCTCCCTCTTCCCCATGGGACTCACATAATGGGATATGATTCTGGAGCTGAGTTTGCCTTCTGGAGGGAGAAGAGACCCTCAGGAGCCACTATGTGAAAAAGAAGGCCATACAGGAAAGCAGAGCCTGGAAATGGAAAGAAACCAGTCCTGTGGGCATCACTGGACGCCTGGATCCAGCAGTGCCTGAATTCCTCTTACCCCTGAAGTTGCTAATTATGTGAACCATTGAATCCCTGCACTACTTAATACCAATGCAGGGCTGGAGTTTTTGTCTTCTGAACAAAACAGAGTCCTCAATGCAACAACCTCTGTGTGTCCTCTCTGCATCCCAATGCCTCCAGAAGCTTCCCTAGGTCTCCCAAGAATGTGTCAGGCAAGGCCGCCACCTGGAATCAGTTTGCTTTGCTTCCACTTTGCCTCTAATTTGCTGTGTGACCTTGACAAGGTCCCTTCCTTCTGGATCCTCTGTTTTCTGATGTGTGAAATAACTGACCTTGTTCTGGGATTCGTAGCATCCTGGGCTTTTTCTGCCAGGGTCTTATGGTGATTTTCTGTTTAATTATCCGAGCCCCTCTTGCCTCCTGTGGACAGCCAGGTGGAGTCCTGGTTGTACGAAGGAGGGATGGACCATTCCTTTGGGTTCTGAGTCCTCTGCTCTCAGGATCTCCCAAGCTGCCTGCCCCCGGTGAGCAAAACCAGGGCCACATATAACCTTCCATGACGGAACTGGGGGTGCGGGCTGCAAAGCCCCTGGGAGGGCAATGTTGCCCTAAGTCTCAAGGCTTTGCCAGGCCCCGTCCTGCTGTCTCAGCAGGAAATACTGAAGCTGAGGCCTCCTCAGGCTAAATGATACCCCCCAGGGCTAGCTCGGAGGGCCCTGCAACATGCTGGAGCTCCGCCCACCCCTCCCCTGCCGCAGCAGCAGGTCCCCTTATTGGGAGGCAGCAGAAAGTGATAGGGGACAGCTGCCAAGCGCAGCCCCTCCCCCACCCTCTCATCGCTCCTGCTCTCCTGAC
Organism: Vicugna pacos; assembly: GCF_048564905.1. Classification (NCBI taxonomy): domain Eukaryota; kingdom Metazoa; phylum Chordata; class Mammalia; order Artiodactyla; family Camelidae; genus Vicugna; species Vicugna pacos. Next base: position 12,998,033 of record NC_133008.1, read on the forward strand.
ACTTTGCAGGAATGAGCTGGAACGGCAGGTGGTGAGGGGACTTCCTGGAAGGCAGCCCCGGGCCTTGGCGCTCAGCCGAGCCTGCACGTTTGTTCCTCACCTGTGCCTGCCTGCCAGTTAGCCTGCCGAGCTTCATAAACGCTGCGATTTGTGGAATTCAAATTTCCTTCTTATTTGCATCTGATAGCGTGGCGGCAGGGAGCAGAGGAAGGGCTAAAGGCTTCCGGTAGGTGCCTGGGCCTACAGTGGAGATGCTGGATGCCATGGACCACTCTGGCCCACCTGACTCTAGGCACAGGGCACGCCCATGGACTGGGAGGCTCCACCAAGGGACAGAGGTGGGGTGGACATGGTAGGGGCAGGAGCACAGGCCACAGCGGTTAGGGTGGCAGTGGGGGAGACCCAACACAACGAGCCACTGCCCCCGCCTCCTTGTGGCTTTGAGGTTTGCCGCCCCTCACTGGTCCTATGTGGCTGATCAGAGGCAGATTCAGCCATGAATTTTGTCTTAGACCAGGTTTGCAGAAGCAGACCCAGAGATGAGAAGTTATGTGCCGGAGATTTATCATGGAAAGGCTTCTAGGAGAAACCAGCAAAGGATGGGGAAAAAGAAATGGGAGAAGAGGGCGAGACGCGGAGGGAGGCTGCTGTCTCAGGTCTGGCCCCGCGGGGACTCAGGAGGACCACGTGTGCTCCAGGCAAGGGAGCCAGGCTTTCCCGTCCCGCCATGGACAAAGCGCTGGGGAAGGATGAGGGAGGGCGGGACACACTCCCGGGCACTTCAGACTCCGGACAAGTGAGAAAGCCACTCCAGCAGCCTGGGGAACGGGTCTCTGAAGGGTGTGACAGCGATGGGCTTGATGGGACCATGAATGGCCGGAGGGCAGCCTTGCTCTGGTGCCAAAAACAGGTCCAGGATGGAACACAAGAATTTTGTCTCCTGTGACCAAAGAGGCTGGAAGGAAAAGCCAGGAAATACAAAGGCTGGTGTAGGGAAGGACAGCAGAGGCTTTGTGCAGGGGCAGGAATGATGACAGTGTGAAGCTGGACATCACGCTCGAGGCCAGCCCTGGGGAAGGGGCACGAGATTGGCCTGGTCATGAGCTGAAGGACCCGAGAAATGCACACCAGGACTCCAAAGACTTTGTGCAAAGGCTAGAGGTGAGGAAAAGCCTGGATAGTTTTGGATCTGCACATGGTACCACCTTAGAGCGGGAAGAGTACAGAAAGCACAGGATGGCGGTGCGGGGACCACCGGCCTGCCTGCCGCAGACACTGTGCAGAGCGGCTGCTCGGCTGTGATGGAGCCCGGCTTTGAAGGGAGGCATCATTACCCCACGTCCCCTCGCTGCACTTGCTGAGGGTGCTTGTCCCTTGCTGGGTTCCAAGCCCTCCCTATCGGGCCAGGTCGCCCGGTTCCAAGGTCTCTGACCTCCGGCGAGGGGCGAGCATGGGTTTGTAGGTGTGTTTGAGGACCGCACGGGTGGACGGAAAGCACACAGGTGCCTTTTTCACCAGCCTAGCTGGGTTGTTGTGAGGCCTAGAGACACCAGCCTGGAGAGGGTCTGTGGATCGTATGGCGCTGGGCCAGTAAGTGTTACGCTTTTTGGCCTAGTCTTGGCCTCTGTGGGTGAGAATGAGGCCAATGGGCAGGTTCCCAATCAGGAAGTCTGAGCTGAAACACTGCAGAAAGCGATGGGGAGACACACACACACACACACACACACACACACACACACACACACACACGAACTTGTCAGAAATGCACGCTCTTGAGCTGTACCCAGACCTCCGGAGTCAGACGCCCTGGGGTGGGCCCAGCCATCTGGGTGCCTGTGGGCCCTCCCATTGTTATGGAAACGACAGGCCAGCCAAGAAACAAGCACCACTCAGAGGGTCGAAGTACTCAGATGTATTTCGCCGGCGGGCTCAGGGGGGCTTCTGCTCCGAAGCTCTGAGCACCTCCAAGACGTGCGCATGAGGTTTTATAGGGTAAAGTACAAGCTTGGGGTATTCGGCCAATAGGCAGGGAACAGCTTTAGCAGCATCATTATCACAAAAGTGGAGGCAGGGAGGCAGCAAATCAACATTCCAAAGCCAGATATATATCTTTGAAAATCCAGCTGGCTAGCAAAAAACATGAACAGCAAACCAACACTAATTAACTTAGATTTACAAGTTAGTCCAGCAGAACTCAGATCAGTATTCCGATACTTAGATTTGTGAGTTATCTTTTTAGACCAGCCCAGCCTCTCCTTCACATTCCTAGACTTGTGAGTTATCTTGTTAGCCCAGCCCGGCTTTTCCTTCACACCATCAGGGATTCTGACGCCTACTCAAGACTGAGAACCATGGGGTGGGACAGGTGGCCCTTGCTGATTCTGGCCTCAGGCTGAGCGACTGTCCCCTGTCACCCTCTCAAGTAGCTGCTGAGGCTTTCTGTTCACCCGGCAGAGCAGAAATCGGCCCTCTGGGAGCACACTCCCCACTCTGCCTGTGTTGCTGGCATTCTCCACCTGGCTCCACGTTCTCTCCTGGAAATGAGTGGCCTGGAATGGCCGCATATTTACATAATGGCTTTTCGTCCCCTCCAGGAACCATAATGAATTGTTTTGGAATACCATTTCCCCAGTCTGGTTGCCCAGAGCCCTGGTTCTTTCCATGTAGGTCTCAGAATCACTGGGACAGCTTGTGAAACTGCAGGCGCCCGCCCCACCCCTTCCTAGTTCCAGAATCCTGTAGTGTAGCCGGAATGATGCCCTTTACGTAAAATGGGGACAAGGCCACGGTCTTGGTCAAAAGGAAGGATTGTGGGGATGTGGGTGCTGGGTGTGTCTGTTGAGATGGAGGGAGCACCCTTACAGCAGCCTGTGGGCACTGGGGGCGGGTCAGGTGGTGGGGGGATCCCTGGAGGGGGAAATGAGAAGGCGGTGGAGGGAAGGGAGAGAAATTGGGGAACTGGTCCCTGAAGGAGCCTCCCTGGGTGGTCTCCTCACCATGTTACCCAGAGAGCAGCAGCACTGTTTCCTGAGCGCGGGGCGGGGATCTGCGCACGTGGTTTCTCATCTAATTCTCCTAAGGCCCCGTGGGGGAGGGATTTCATCTCCGATTTCACAGAGGGTAAGTGGCTTGTCCAAATCACATCACTCATCAGGATTAAGCAAAGTCCTGTTCTGTTCCCGAGCCCGTGCCTTCAGCACCTTCTTGTACCTCCTCCTCCCGAGGATGTCAAGAATGTCAAGGATGTGGCTCATGGCGAGCTTGCAAAAAAAAAAAAAAAAAAAAAAAAAAAAAAAAAAAAAAAAGCAGCCCTACCCAGCCTCTTACAGACAGGGAGGAAGCTGAAACTATGAGGAGGGGTGGGCTGTCTGGACCTACAGGTTCTAGGGCCCTCTGCTCTGGAACAAGTGCTCAAAGACTTCACTCCCCCATTTGCAGTAAAATTTCTAAGCAGGCAACCGGAGCCCAGAAAGACCTCAGGGGTTGGGACGAGGGAAGCAGGATGCCTTCTGCCTATGAGGAACGCTCAGGACTTCTTCAGCCTGCAGGAAGACCAGGGAGACACTGAACCCAAGGGGCTGGACTTGATGGTAAAACTTTGCTGGGAAAAATCCGGGCTGGCGGGCAGAAGCCGCCAGCCTGTGGCCTGTGCCGCCCTCTGCTGGTCCCTAGTGGTACTACTGCAGCTGGTCAGGGCCAGCTCCCCAGGCTGGGTGCCTTACGCCGCTACACCAGGGGAGGCTGCGTCCTGACCATGGCCAGTTCCACCCCAGCTCAGACAGGCCCCCATCAACGGTGTCCAAGGCCATGGTTGGCAGCTATCTGGGAGCTGAGAGCTCCCTTCTGTTTTGTTCTTGGAGGAGGTTTGACTGTCATTTCCCCCTCCTTGTCAACCCAGGTCCCTGGCTGCTGCTCCTCCTGTCTGCAGGGGCAGACAGGTCCTGCCTGACGGGCTTCCACGGTGCACACCCTACCTGAGCCAGAAGTCCTAGGCCCTCCTACGCCTGTCCATCCTGGTCTCCCGGGGAGGGGCCTGATAACACCCTAACCACGACACTCTCCGATTTGAGGGATGGGAAGCTAAAGTTCCCGGAGCTGCCTCACTCCAGCCCTGGGATAATATTAATAGCACCTGACATTAACTGAGCACTGACTGTATTCCAGGCACTTCTCCAAATATAACGATATAACTCATCTGTCTAGGTATATACAGAGAGATACCGCTAGATAGACAGATAAACATACATATATAGATAGATACAGAGACAGATAGATGGATAGCTTAGTCCTCAAAACAAGCTTATGAGAAGGTACACATCGTACTCCCGTATAGAAGACAAGCATTGAGACTCAAAGAAATTCACCAATAGTGTGAGGTCCCGCAGCCAGTAAACAGCAGATCTTTTTGGATTCTTTTGAACCCAGGCAACTTGGTTCCTGGGTCTTTGCTCTTAACCACGGCACTGCCCTGATCAAGGCAGAATGCCGTCTATGGCCAGACCAAAGCACTGCAGCCCAAGGCCAGGCGAACTGGCTACGGAATGACTGTTGCGGCAAGCGGGAGGCACCTCTGGGTGGGTGAAGACGTAGAGATCAGGGGAAAGAGTCTGCAGTCCCAGCGCTGCCCCTGATGAGCTGACAGTCCCCGGACAAATTGGTACCCTGCTCTGGACCTCAGTTCCCTCATCTGGAAAATAATAGTAGCACTCCGTTCTCTGAGGGTTCTGGGAAATGCTAAATGGAATAATGCAAAGCATTTCCCATAGTACGTGATGCACCGTAAGCCCTCAACAGAGGCAGGTTTCTCTCCTTCCTTTGAAATTGGACTTAGGCTATCAAGCCGTCTGGCGGAGGCAGAGGTGGTAATGACGATGGAGATGCTGCAGATCCCACCTACTCAGTCATTGAGCATCTACGATGTTTACCCAGTAGCTATGAACGACCCTTGTCAATGAGTTTATGAGCTTTGGACTTACATTTTGCTCCATCTCAGTGGTTCGTACATGAAGTTTTACAAACACTGGTACCCAGGTCCTCTTGACTTAGGTGGACTGCATAGAACAAGGTATGGCTCCCCCAGTGGTTCACGTTGTGCATCCGGGACTGCGAGCCCCTGAGAATATTTCCCTCCAGCCTGCTCTCTCATTTAACACCTACTTATCATTCAGCTCTTAGCCTGGAGATCACCTCTTTAAAGAAACATCCCCTGACCTCCACCACCAGGCCCATTTTCTCTGTTTTACACCATTGTGAATCCCTATTCCTTTCCTTCAGAGAGAATTTGTCTCATTTATACTTATTTATGTGGCAACGTCTGTCTCCTTCACTAGACAGTGTTCCCATCTGTAAAGCGGGGAGATTAATTCCTACTTCACAGGGGTCTTGCGAGGCTCTAATAACAAAAAGCAGGTAAAGAGCTGCGTGGCCTTCCAGGTGGTCCCTCTGAATGGTGACTTACTGCTTGTTATTCCAAGAATGCCTTGGAGTAATTTTCTAAAGTGAACGCTTGCCAGCTTCAAAGCATGGAGACCTGGCCTGGTCTCTCTGGATTCAGGCCACAAGGTGGTTCTCGTGTCATCTGAACTTCCCTGACGATATGGTGTCAAAGCATAGCCCCTCAGCTGTGAAATTCTATGAATAACTGAGCCCTCTAGTGCCAGCTCTGAGCTGCTCTTCTCATTTTGTGTCCCCATCCCCAGCTGGTCTGTTTTTTCACTATCAGATTATTTGCTCAACAAACATTTAACTAAGGCCCAGTTAGGTGGGAATGGCAGGCACCATTCCAGATGCTTCACTTGTATCTCATTTATAAGCATCTCTGCTTTTTAAATAAAGGCAGTCCTGTTTCTAGTTATAACCTAAAATAAATGTCTGCAGGGACAGGAGTTGATATAAATGAGTGCAAGGAAGGTTTTGTTTGTTTGCTTGTTTGTTTTATGGAGCAGGGAGAAGAGGGAGAAGAGACAGTCCTTTGGCTGCTGGAAGCTCAGATCTTATTGAAGGACCCCGCTCTTCAGTTCCATCTAATCATTTCTACACAAAGTCCAGAACTGCAAGATTGCCTTACTTTTATTTATTTTTTTTAACATTTTTTATTGATTTATAATCATTTTACAATGTTGTGTCAAATTCCAGTGTTCAGCACAATTTTTCAGTCATTCATGGACATATACACACTCATTGTCACATTTTTTTCTCTGTGATTTATCATAACATTTTGTGTATATTTCCCTGTGCTATACAGTGTAATCTTGTTTATCTATTCTACAATTTTGAAATCCCAGTCTATCCCTTCCCACCCTCCACCCCCCTGGTAACCACAAGTCTGTATTCTCTGTGCGTCTATTTCTGTCCTGTATTTATGCTTTGTTTTTGTTTGTTTGTTTGTTTTTGTTTTTGTTTTTTAGATTCCACATATGAGCAATCTCATATGGTATTTTTCTTTCTCTTTCTGGCGTACTTCACTTAGAATGACATTCTCTAGGAGCATCCATGTTGCTGCAAATGGCATTATGTTGTCAGTTTTTATGGCTGAGTAGTATTCCATTGTATAAATATACCACATCTTCTTTATCCAGTCTCCTATTGATGGACATTTAGGCTGTTTCCATGTTTTGGCTATTGTAAATAGTGCTGCTATGAACATTGGGGTGCAGGTGTCATCCTGAAGTAGATTTCCTTCTGGGTACAAGCCCAGGAGTGGGATTCCTGGGTCATATGGTAAGTCTATTCCTAGTCTTTTGAGGAATCTCCACACTGCTTTCCATAGTGGCTGCACCAAACTGCATTCCCACCAGCAGTGTAGGAGGGTTCCCCTTTCTCCACAGCCTCTCCAGCATTTGTAATTTTTGGATTTTTGAATGACGGCCATTCTGACTGGTGTGAGGTGATACCTCATTGTACTTTTGATTTGCGAGATTGCCTTACTTTTAAAAAAGAAAATGGAACCTGCATTTTTATATGAAAACAGCTTTTAAAAAATGGCTCAATTTGAGAGAAAAAAAAAAAAGACAAGACTCCATTGAGAAGAAACAAAACTCAACTGTGAGATGAAATCTTCCCTGGAGCAGCCCTGAGGTCCCGAGAGGAGAGTATGGGATGCTTTAGAATGCAGGCAGGCACAGGGGCAGGAGGAGACTTGGGGGCAAAGGAGACTGGGTCCCCATGTCCAGAAAGGTGTGGAGCAGGTGGGTCCTGCAGGGTCGGCGGCAGAGCCCTGGTGGGTGCGGTGGTTAATTTCACGTGCCGACTTGACTGGGCTGAGAGACGCCCAGACCCCTGGTAAAGCACCATTTCTGGGTGTGTCTGTGAGGGCTTTCCCGAAGGAGACTGGACTGGGTGTTTACCAACGTGAGTGGGTATCATCCAATCCTGTAAGTACCTGAACAGAACAAAAAGGCAGAGCAAGGGCGAATTCCCTCTCTTTGCTTGAGCTGGGGCATCCATCTTTTCCGGCCTTCAGACATTGGTCCTCCTGGTTCTTGGGTCTTCAGACTCACACTGGAACTAACACCGATGGCCCCTCGAGTCTAGGGTTGAATCACTCCCAGCTCTCCTGGGTCTCCAGCTTAAAGATGGCAGATCATGGGACTTCCCGGCTTCCATAATCACATGAACCCATTCCTATAATACATTTCCACTTATAAGTGCCTTTCTCTCTAACCTATTAGTTCTTTTCTCTAGAGGGCCCTGGCGAACCCAGTGGGAATGTCTGTCTCCCTGTGTACCAGGTCAGGGAGCCCAGTTTCAGGAGAGACTTGCTGCCTCGTTGCCCCCAAATATCAAAGCCTTGGACCTCCAGGGCCCCTGGGGACTTGGACAGTGGGATCTAGGCTGTGAGTGGGAGGTTGTGGATTGGAGCCCTTTATCTGCCTTTTCTGCACCAGCTAGTCTCCCAGATTCTTACATAATGCCGGAGGAGGGGGAGCCCATGTAATAAGGGAGGTTCCGCATCTGCCCATAGGCTGGGTCTTTTGAGAACAAATGACGAACAAATGAATGAATGGATGACAACAGATGGGTGGCCCTTCCTTCCCCTGCTGAATGTGGTGAGTATGATTCCTGCCTGCTCCTCACTCCTCCACAAACAGTCGCGGAGCAAACGGAGAAGCAGCAGCGAGCAGCGCAGCCGGTTGGTTTCTGTCGAGATAGTAAACTTTAATGCTCGCTTCGATTCGCAACCCAATTGTCTGTAAAATGAGGCCACTTTCAGCAGGTCCCTTAATTGGAATCAGTTTCTCTGACTCGGAGGCAGGAGGCTGAACCTGCTTGGCCAGCATCTGTTGGTGGAGTGAGATGGAGACTCTGCCCTGCGGGAGGGGAGGGACTGGCAGGGGCAGGGCCCTTTCCCTCCCCTCCAGCAGGGGGAAAGAAACTTGCCTGCATGTTCTCAGCTGCACGAGTAAGACAGCTGCACAGCTGGACAGTGAGCAAATTCTGGGATCTGGGAGGCAGCTGGCTCCCTTCCCTTAGGGACTAGTGAAGAGGTCAGTGAAAGGAGGGGCTGTGATTCAATGATAACACAAGAGCAATGGCAACTATTTCTGGGTCATTTCTCATCAATCAGGAAACTGCACATCATGTCACAGATTTCCCACAACCACTCCTTTCAAGCTCTATCCTTCGCTGGTTCCTGACAGGGAGCTGGGGCTTCCAAGATGAGCCTTTGACTTAGGCAAGCGCTTACTGACTGTTTGATTTAGGCACAGGGCTACAAAAGTGCTTGCCTTATAAGAATTTCTAGTCCTCAGGCGAAGATTTTTTTTTTTGGAAAGTTACAAAGTTACTAAATAATGCTAAGTGTTGTATTAGCCACAGGGTATAATAGGAGCCAAGGATGCAACAACGTAATCTTCAGGAGAAATAGTGCCAAGGAGGGGACAAATGAACTGGGGCTTTGAGGGTTGTGTAAGAGTTTACCAACTGGAAAAGTGGGAAGAGAATACTGTACAAATAGAAAATGAACAAAATCACAGGAAAACTGGAGGAGTAACAATCACTTCAGTGTGCTCTTACCTAGGGTATAAGAATACATATATAGGAGGGAGAAGAATAAGGAAGAGAGACTTGACCGTGATGTACCTCTGATGCTTTGCCATGAAGTTGGATTTTATCCTATAGACACCAGGGACTCACTGGAGGGTTTTAGCAAGGAGAGTGACATATCCAGTCCAGCCCTGTGTTTTAAAATGTTCCCTCTGGTGGCTGCTGTGGAACATGGGCTGCAGAAGGAAGGTGCATGCCGTGGGATCAGAACAAGGAGGGAAGTTACCAGGAAACCACCTTGGGCTCAGTGGAAGGAAATTTTATAACGTCAAACTGCTGCAGGATAGGAAAGGGTGGCATCCAGAGGTAACAAGCTCCCCGTCTGTGGAGGGATCCAAGCAGAGGGAAGCCCTTTTTCATTTCCTTCTCATCCTGAGATGCCATAACTGTATAGGCATAACTTTGTGGGTGGGTGCAGAAGAGAAGTTCCCTCCATGCTCACTCCCCATTGTCAAAACTTGACCTCCCCTCGGGCTGCCCTGCTGCAGGTTGTTCACTCAACAACCATCCCCTGACCCCTTGACGGCAGACTCAACCCTCTACCAATACTCCTGGGAGCCTGAGAGAGAAGATGTCTCCCCAAGAGTCTCTTGGCTCCTGCAGTGGAAATCCAGGCCAAGTCTGAAATATTCCTCTGGGTAAATCAGACAGTGCTGACAGGAACTGCCTGGTGTGATGTGCTAAGACTCAGACAGACCTGGGTTCAAAGAAGACAGGGACTTTAGGCAGGTTATTTCCATAGGCCTCAGTATTCACATCTATAAAATGGGAACAATAGTGCCTTCTTGTAAAAATGCCATCCCCATAGTATGCACATGATACAGGCCTTCCATTAATGCCCAATTCTTGTCTGCCTCTCATTTCACATCCTGTCAGTCATGCTCCTGCTATATAGCACATGAGAAGGGAGAGGGAAACCCAAATGGCCTGTCTGAAAGTCCCGCTGTAATGAAAATGTCAGCAGCAGAAGGAAAGGAGCTGGTGGCTGCTCTGACAGTGGTGATGGCGATGAATGATTTATGTCCAGTGTAATGGTTACATAAGCAGCTGTTACATTTTAAAAGCGTCATGCAAACAATATGAAACATTTATTTAAGTGGCTCTACACTATGGGGAATTTGATTTAATCAGCCTTTATTTCTGTTCTCATTAGAATGAAGTCTGGCAACTCTAGAAGACAGCCCTACCTCCATTCGGTAGCTTCCAGCTACTGAAGGCAAATATTTTCACTGTGCCACAATTAAACATTTATACAGCACCCGGCTCCCCATCTGGCCTGCAGACAGGAGGGGAAGTGCAGTGAATTCATGCCACGGAAGTCTTGCACGGAATGAAGCAAGAAGCACCCCTATCTTGGAATAATAAACCATACGAAGAGCCCATTTGAGATTTAAAAAGTTCTCTGACTCCTAATGTTTCTCTGATGTGCTGGGAGCTGCGGGTAGGTGATCTGAGGATTCTCAAGCTGGGCTTTTAATCTTCGTTGTTCCAGGCTGAGTGGGATATTTTGTTTTGCTTTTTAATTCCAAGACCATCACAACTTACAAACCATGGAAGATGCTAAGAGGATCCTCTGAATATGATGTGATTTATTTGAAATTCTACTATGATTTCCATGAATCAGGTTGCCAATTTCAGGACACAAGTTCCCCTGCGGAGAGATTTGGGAGGGGTGCACAAGAGATTTTTACTGTATTGGCAGTGCTTTATTTCTTAAGCTAGGTGGTGGCACATGGATATCTTGCATAATCTGTAGACCTTTTTGAATGTCTAAAATAACGTATAATACAAATCGAAAAAGAAAAATAAAGAAAAAAAATTCACTGAGTATTGGAGTTAAAAAACCAAAAGTTCACTCTTGGTTCTGCTGCAATCTTTGGGAACCTTGAACTTGCCTCCTGCATTTTCTGGGTCTCAGTTTCCCTATCTATAAAAAAGCAGAATTGGATTAGAGCAGTGTTTCTTAGTGTGTGTTCCCTGGAACAGTTCCCCAGTGATGTCCCTTCACAATAAAGAGTTCCACAATTGAATAAGTCTGGGAAATGCTCTCTGCCCTCTGGGAATAATCATGGGATGTTAAAAGTTCTAAGAAGTCCTACAGCAAGATATTGGTTTTGTTACATATCTATTAACACCACAAGGTACTAGCATTCTGTGAAATAGTCTTTGGGACCTGTTATTCTGAATTATCTCAAAGATCCCTTTCAGTGATAGATTCAAGTCAATTCCAAGTCAAAAATTTAGGCCAGTTTCCTGCCTCTGAACAAGACAATCTTTAACGATCTTTAACTAGAGAAACCAGACAGCCCAGCCCATCCTTTTCCTCTAGGTTTCAGAGCTAAGCTTCCTTCCTTTCTGCTCCAAGTTCCCCTCTTTCTATACCTGAGCTCATGCCCTCCCACTGCTGGGAAACTCTTCCTGAGCCAATCACCGGAAATCTTGGGTGGCTATCTTTTCTCCTCGGCTCCCCACCATAGGAGTATAAATTGTCAAGATTGTCCACTGCTTAATATGAGATGATAAAGCTGAGGACCAGAGAGGTTGTGTGACTGAGACATGGTCACACAGCCAGGGAGGGTGACAGGGCTGAGATCAGAAATATTTCCTTTCTCATTCTTCTCACTCTTTCTCCTTTGCTTTCTATTCAGTTTACATCCTGCCCCATGCTGTGACTTAAGTACATATGTCCTTTTATATTATCATGATGCTGTTTATTTTTCTTGTTATTGTTTATCGAGGATGGTTCTGCATGTCTCTCCTGGGAGGACTGTATCTTCTTAAAAGTGGAAGCAACATCTCTGTCTGCATAAAACCCAACACTATCCTGAAGACAGCACAGTGCTGAAAACACTGTCACTGCCAGTTCAGAGAACACCCCACCAGCTTCTTAGTCTCCCTGATAAGCCACCTCAGCTCCAAACCCTCCTGAGTGATACAGTTACATCACTTTATTCATACAAAGCTGTGTTTAAAGCTCCCCCTCAATTGTAAGGTAAGGCAGGAGTCTAGAATCACATCAGCCCAGTTCACAGGCTCTTCATCAGTTATTCACATTGGGAAAAAAAAAATAAACCTTGGTTAACTGGCATCCTTGAAAAAAACCACACCCAATTTGAGTGAGAAAGGTAGTATTTGGAAACCAAATTTTTACCAAAGATTCAAAGAAAAACTAGGGCAAAGTTCTTCACGCAATCACCATACAGTGCAATTGAGTGTGAAAGCAAAAAGCGTGGGTTTTATTGAAGGTTTATTTTAAACATTCATCCTGAAAAACTATCATTTTTCTGCTAAATCCTTGTGCGACTAGAAAATACGAATGAACTACGGCCAAGGTTTATTGACAGCATGGTGACTTGAGTTTCTTTCGTGGCTGTGATCTTCCTCTGGGACCAATGCAGAAACAACCCCCCCCCCCCGATAACCTCCTCTTTCTGGGGAGCTCACCCCAGGGCTGATCGTATGGTTGTAGTGGATGCCGACAGTTTTGTTCTAGGTGGTTTTCCAGGAGAGAAGTGTTTGTCCACTAGATGGCAGTGTGCCTGCAACCGCATCTCGCCCCTCAGACCCGTCAAAACGCTGTTAAGGGGGAAATGCCCCCGGATTTCAAAGGCTTAATAGAAAAAAAAAAGTAATATATCGCGTGAATAATTGTTTTCTATTGATTACATGTTGAATGATACTATTGGGGATTTATTTGGTTAAATAAAATGAACTTTTAAAACTGATTTCACCTTTTTCTGTTTACTTTTTAATGTGGCCACCAGAAAATTTAAAATTACATATGTGATCTCATTATATTTCTGTTGCCAAGAAGAGAGAATAGAGTGGAGGGAGGAGGGTGGCGAGGGGGCAGCTGGGTAGAGCCAGCGTGAGGTTCTGTGCAAAGCAGGGGCTTTGGCAAATGACCACATGGCTGGAATTGGGGCTCCCTCCTTAATTTTGGACTCACGGAATGTTACAAGTTCTAAAAAGTCCTACAGCAAAGAAATCGGTTTTGTTAAATATCTATTAATGCCACAAGGTACTAGCATTCTGTGAAATAGTCTTTGGGATCTGTTATTCTGAATTATCTCAATCAATGATAGATGCTAAGTCAATTCTAAGTCAAAAATTTAGGCCAGTTTCCTGCCTCTGAACAAGACAATCTTTATTGTCATTAAGGACTCATGACTTAAAAATTCAAGCTTTGCAAATGGCACATGAATGTTATCTTCTCATATGGATGTTGAGAGGGTGTGCTGTAGGACAACCAGAAGTCATGGTTTACTCAGACCTGCATCTCAGTGCAGTTATTAACAGCATCCCTCCCATCTCGGAATTGCCCCAGTTAAAGCAATACATCATGCGGTCTCGCTAGTTAAAAGTGATCATGCGTAATTGGCACATTGTAAGTGCACAATTTTATATATAAAAAGATTACACAACTCAGACGTGCAAGACAGTCACTTTCTTTTCTGTAATTCCACGTCATTTCTGACTCTTAGCCAAACTTCTGCTTGAAACAGATGACTCAGCCTAGTCATTTTCAGGTAAACTCGGTTATTTCAGAATTATATTCAAATCCATCTCCTTCCTTCTTCCAAGGGT